>NW_015555720.1:855374-869887 GCF_001515605.1 Sinocyclocheilus anshuiensis
AAAAAAGACTGCAAGTGACGTCGCTAGCGGAAGTGCAAGTGTCTGAGAATGCAAGCCTGAGAATGCACGTCTGAGAGTGCAAGCGCCAGCTGCAGCCAGACCCTTCTCCAAACGGAAGGTTGCATAAAATTCAGATGATAAGTACGGACTCGTTTTCTTTCAGTTTATTTTCGTGAAATTAAATGTGTGCAGCCTTCGTAGGATGCAGCCTTCCGTTTGAGAGGCACCCATAGATAAGCTTTGTTGAACTGAAAAATGCCCTGAATGAGGAGTCGATTCCTCTTGATTCCCAACGCCTCGGAATCGATTCCCAGCCCTAGTAAAAGGTGCGCTTACATCATTTTAAAGGCGGCATAAATGCTATCCAAAAATTAATACTACTCAAATTGCTGTCGTTTATAAATTACCACTCATTACTATGAAACTCAGAAATGTGTAGCTTTACAAGTTATCGTGACAACCAGTCTATTTCTCACAACATAACAGTTTTAGTTAATTTCAATGGACTTGACTAAATACTGTCCCTGCGTTCCATTCGGAAGGGCTCATCCCTATGCCCTAATCCCTTCAAAGGCTTTACCCTCCGGAGTGAGAGCTTCGAAGTGTGTAGGGGACCAAAACAACTGTTTCTTGAAGTGCCCTTCTGCGTCGTCATCACGTGCCCACACGGAGGCGCCGTCATCACGCAAAGGATCATGCATGAAATCCTTCATTCCGAAGGGCCCTTAAAGTGGCCAGTTTGAGCACTTTGGTTTGGAACGACCCTTCAGTATGGCGGCCATGATTGTTTTCACTCCGAAGTGCCCTTCGGAGGGGGATATATCCCGTTTGGAACGCACCGTTCATTGTAGTTAAGTAAATGATTAATTGATTCACAAAAAGAACCGGCTCAAACGAGTCATTCTTCGAAGTGCCCTTCGGAGGGTGATATATCCCGTTTGGAACGCACCGTTCATTGTAGTTAAGTAAATGATTAATTGATTCACAAAAAGAACCGGCTCAAACGAGTCATTCTTCTGAGAGTCGGGAATCCCGACACGTACAGCGCTACGAGTCGGGATACACTGATTTGTAGCGTTGTATTTTTTCATTTACTATAAAGAACCGACTTATCTACTGCAATAAACTTCTTTTCCCTAACCAATTCTTCGTAATATAATTATCCTAACAGTAGACGGTTTTCAGTTACTAAGCAACACTACTAATCGCATTAATATAGAATTCAACTTTTGGGCGGCATCCAAAACTAAAGGGACAGCTAACTTTTTTATAATAGCAGTAGTCCTGTAGCTCTCATAACTGAGCATGGTGTTAATAAAGCAGTGTGTTCGATTACCAGATGATGTATCAACTAATAAAATGTGTACCTTATGTACAACATAAATTAATAAACACAAATAGCTGTCATCATTTACTCAACCTTCACGTCTTTCCAAAACGGCACAACTTACTTTCTTCTGTAGAACACAAATTTTGAGATTTTGAAAAATGTGCACATTTGTATGGACAAAAACCGTTGAAACATTCAAAATATCAAAGTCAAACAAACTTGACGCTATGACCAAGTAAATTATTTTAAATTTTAGGAGAACTGTCCCTGTAAGAGTCATAATTTCACAATATTCAACAATTCAAAAGCATAAAAAAAGAAAAGCAAAGGAACACTTCTTTTGTACCAATGAAACCTTTATTTAGGCAAAAACTGTTCACTAAAAAGAAAAATGCTAGCAATGTCAAAGCATCTACCGTCCACCTTGGGACAGTGTAAATCTAAAAATGCCTGAGTAAACCCCTCCCCATCCCAAATGCACTTTCAGTTTACCATACTGTTCCTGTCGATTCCATCCCCAAAGACTGCTCCAGCATCTGCTCCGCCAATGTGTTAAAAAAAGAGAAGGGCCAAAATGTCTACATTTTCCACTGAGGTATAGAGAAAATAAAGGGGGTAGGGAAGTACTTTTGAATTGCGGCCTTAAAAATCCTATGATCCTGGGAGCAATTGATCCTGTTCCATGTATCCAGCATTCCCTATCCTATCTTCATTATGTACTGATCCCAGTGATCCGGCATCCACTGAGCCTCTCCTCCAATCCAAACCTTAAGATACCAGCAAAATCAAAACAAAGGAGGCAAAGAGTTAGAATCAAATCCACTCAAACCTGCCTTCTTTGATGCATGCATACAGCATTAAGGCCAAGACAGACTATCAAAACTAATAACCTAACACTAAGATTGAATCAAACATGAAAGCTGCAATCTGTCTTTGGACTCAAAAACCCAACTAGACGTTTGACCAGTACATCTTTACAATGCAACTAAAGATACCACCTCATTTGAAAGTGATCTAAAAGTGGTTCACTTACTCAAATCATGCCCTAAGGGCCAACAAGTCTCTTTTTTGATGCAATAGAGGTTTGTTCTAGAGTTAAAATTCACCCCTTTTACGCAACATCAGATTTAGCAATCCTTTATTACAAAGCATCAGTTCTGTGACACTTATAGAGGAAGACAGCATAAAACAATTGAGAAACCTACTATCCCATGAATAACTTTCATACATGGCATTTACAAAAATATTGGGAGCCATAACATAACCCTTTGTTTGGTCTATGAAAAAGACTTCTACTTTGTATTTAAAAAAAAAAAAAAAATTAATGGGGAAAAGAAATCAAAGAAGTTGGTTAACAAAAAAAGCATGTTTAAAAATAACCAATGCAGGGAGAGAAAAAAAATAAGAACAGAAAGACATTCATAAGATGATCATTGTCTCATGAAACAAGAAAGGTGGAATTAAAACATGGGGTTTGTGTAAAGACTGTAAAAACAAATGGTTCAAGGGCTCCGAGAGGGCATGTTTAGGAGCGAGAGCGGGAACGGCTATGGCGCGGGGAGTACTGCGGGGATCCTCGGCTACGGCGAGGGGAGTAGCTTCGGCTACGGTTGTTGCTGCGGCTGCGACTCCTGCTGCGACTGCGGCTCCTTGATCTTGATCTTCCATAGCTCGGACTGCGGGGACCGTCCACCCTCACACGGATGTATGCGGTTTCTCCCTGGCAGAGACAGAACTTTCCATTGAGCAAGTGTAGTTAACATTGTCACTATACTTGCCAGACTTCCTGCAATGAAACATTGCTCTTTGGTTGTACACTAGTATTCAACCAGTATTTTATATTATTCAACCTGACTACACAAGACTTCCAGTTTGACAAGGTTTAGCTTTGGTATTCACAAGGAAGGGTCAGCCAATACTGGATTTTGACAATATATTTAATTAGCCGGTAACCGGTAAAAAAAAAAAAAAAAAAACTAATGCTGAACTGTTACAAAATTAAGTGACTTGTTGTTCGAAAGTATGTTCAGTAATTATAAAAAAAAATCTAAAATTCTTTTAATTTTGTCATGAAATAATAAAGTACAAGAAAGGGAGAGAGATTTGTTTTTCCTTTAAGCTGCCATGTACAATATGTATAAATAATTTTTTACTTTATTCTTACCTTTTTGCACTAAAATGTTTTCTTTAGCACAAAGAAAAAGTTTGTAGAACATGCATGTATATAGCTACCGCTTTCTTACAAAGCAGGCGATTAGACAAGTTAAAAATCTGGGCAGCATTTCCACAATAACAAGGTTAATATTAAAAAGAAATTGATTAACAATAGCTACTTAACATATGACAGCAGAGAAACTGATTTCTCCCAGTAATTCATAGTTCCAAGATGCAGCTATTGATGCCAATTAATTGGCTAAATTGCTACGTCAAAATATTTTCACTACGACAAATTCACTTAAAACATAGAACCTCTTAGCACAACATTAGGATTTGCTTACCTTAGGAATATTCCAATGCTAAGCATATCCAAAAATCCAGATTAAAATCTCAAACCTACCTCATGAGACCGGAATTTTGTGTTATCCAGTTTGCGAACGGCGTAGGTCATGTCTTCTTTGCGAACAAACTCCACCACACCAGTTCCATCTCGGAAAGTATCAGCGTAACATACATCACCTGCTTCACGCATGTGATCCTTCAGATCCTGCCAGCTCCCGCTCGGTGGAAGCCCTGGAATCAAATCCAACAATCAATACAACTTCAAAGATTCTTCAATTAGCTAAATCTGTGATGCTAACGTACCTGATACGATTACTCTATTCTCTGAACGTCTGGAGGGGGGTCCATATCTACCCCTAGGAGCCCCACCACCTCCTCCTCCACCTCCTCCACCACCACCACCACCACCACCGCCAAAACCTCCTCTCCCACTCCTGGGAAACTCCACTCGAAGACGATAGCCATCATAGTCATACCCATCACGGGCATAAACAGCATCCTCTGCATCTCTAAAGGGAAGAGCAGGAAAGGGAGCCCCACCACCTCCTCCTCCTCCTCCTCCACCACCACCACCACCACCGCCAAAACCTCCTCTCCCACTCCTGGGAAACTCCACTCGAAGACGATAGCCATCATAGTCATACCCATCACGGGCATAAACAGCATCCTCTGCATCTCTAAAGGGAAGAGCAGGAAAGCATGTAAATACCAATCTGGCATGAAAAACCAGTCAGTGAGGCTAGAGGTCGCACTGAGTTAAAGGGGTCATATGATGCGATTTCAATTTTTCCTTTCTCTTTGGAGTGTTACAAGCTCTTGGTGCATAAAGAAGATCTGTAAAGTTGCAAAGACTAAAGTCTCAAATCCAAAGAGATATTCTTTATAAAAGTTAAGAGTCAACCATGCCTACCTAAAACGGCTCGTTCTAACACGCCCCCACATATCTACATCACTATGTGGGAAGATTTGCATAACGCCGCCCAAATGTTCACGCAAAGAAAGAAGGCGTAACTTTTATTCTCGCTGTAGTATTGTTGCCGCCGCCATATCCTGAAGACGCTGTGTGCTTCGTTGTGAAAGCGAAACTACTTTGTTTGGTCTTCCAAAAGAGGACGATATCTGCTTCGTCATGCCTAGAGCTGATCTGTGCTGGTCGCTGAGGGAATACAACAGTATGGTGAGGGGCATAACATTTCCGTCACACGCTTGAGGTATTCGGCCAATCACAACGCACTGGATAGCTGGCCAATCACAGCACACCTCGCTTTTTCAGACCGATGAGCTTTGTAAAAATCGACGCGTTTCAAAAAGGCGGTGCATAGAGAAACAATAATGTACAGTATGTGGAAAATAATGTGTTTTTTTAAACTTTAAACCGCATAAACATTTCATTACACCAAATAATGTTCTTTTTAGCAGCATCATATGACCCCTTTAAACTACAAATGGCAACTAATATAACCAGCTAGTTAAGTGACTTAACACTTAGTTAAAAGTAATGCAAAATTGCCTCAAAATACACAAATACAGAAGAGGTCAGTGCTAAACAGTCATTTGTAGCAAAAACTCACTGAAACTACATTAGTCAACATTTGAAGTGGATAAAAAAAAAGTTAAAGTTGTCCTAAGACAAAAACGCATTTTGGTTTTAGGACAACTTTGAAAGGTTTTGATCCACTTCAAATGTTGACTACTATAATCTGAAGTCAAGCGCAAGTCATTTGTCTAGTTACAAAGCTAATTTCCATATCCAAGCCTAAGGCAGGTTTTAAAGCCTAACAAAGACTAAATGAAACTTAAGTTTACACATTAAACAAACATGTTAGGTCAGAATAAACAACTAAGTTGCAAAGCCTGCACTCATTGACTAAAAAACAAACAAACAAAAAAAACAGTTAATATAAACTAAGCTCTGGAAACATGGTGAGCACGGCTAAGCTAATTAGCATGTTAGCACAGAAAGCAAAAAGCTCATTTACAAAAATACACACTTGCTTATATATAGATTGCAAAAACACAGTTTTCAGAGAACAGGTTTTTTAAATTTTTATAATTTAAGAAGTGAAACCGCCAACGTTGAAACAAACAGCCTAACGTTAGCCTTTAAGCTAAAGGCTCAAGGTTCAGTTGTACCCACCTTGGGTCTTCAAACTCGACAAAGGCGAATGGAGGTCCGCCTCGTCGGTTTTTCAGATCGATGTCTCGAATGGCTCCGTACTTATAAAACACATCTTCGACATCTTTAGTGCGGATATCAGGGGGCAGATTGCCCACATAGATGCGGCAGTCGTTGTTTCCAGCAGGGCCGCGGATCACACCACCACCAGACATCTCTGCACTGCTATACCTTCACCTTCCTGCTGGGCAGACAAATAAATTACACTTTTTGAGTCTGATATATAACAGCTGTTTGTTTAACTTGCGAAATACGTTAAACAAACCGCAACACCAGTCACATACAAAACAAAGAGCCTTACTATTGTTTGAAGCACGCGCACGACGAGAGCGTGTTTCCTCTGGAGAAGCGCGGGTCGCTTCCTCTTCAAGCGCGCTTTACCCACCGCGGATGAATCTGGGGAAACGGGCTGAAAGGGCGGGTAATGGAGTAGCTACATCCGCGACGCGAAATAGTTCGGATAGTGACGTCCAAAACAATACAAATATTTTATATAGGTGGGTAATTAGTATGGATAAGGAGCGAAAGGGTATGTTAAGCTTTTATTATATACCTTTGCAGTGACTTGTTTGGTCCTCGGGTGAAGTCAATAGTCTACTTGTTATTGTTTGCACCTGCTGGCTGCTGCTGAGGTAAACTGTAGATTACCGATTGATTTACATGGAGACAAAGTTTAAAATAGAATAAACCATTTACAATTATCCGTATACCTTGCGATTTAAGGCATGTGAATTTATCTCTTTATTAAAATATATAATAGTAGCAATAGCCTATATAGTATAGCCTAATACTCTAATAACGAGCATATGTAGCCTACTAGTGTGTTTCGAAAGAGTATTAGAGTCCAGAGACACAACTCCAATCTTCACAGTTTTATTGCAGCATTTTCAGTTTGTATTCAGGTTGTCAATAATTTAGTTTCACTTTTGTTTTGTCAATAATTCATCAAGCCAGACTTTCAGAATCATCAGATACTCATAAACTTCCAAAAATCCATGCAGTTATTATTCATCAGAACAAAGGCTTTATTAAAGCTTTAGATGACAAAAGGGTAGATTACAGAAGCATATATATATCCTTATCTATCCAAAGAAACTCTTAAATGTCGACAGTAAGTGATAAGGATCAACATAACAGTCAACTGTAACTTTATTAATACTCCATTACTTTCCTACAGAATTATCTTGGCAACAAAAGCTATCATTTTACAATGTTTTTAAGACAAGCAGAGGACACCACAAAATTTCACATCCTCAGAAGCTTACTGAGCAATCACTTTCATGTGTGGTTTTACTGTATATCAACATCACATTTAGGAGTAAATAATCTACTTATGTTTGAGTGTTTTATATGGAGGTGGCAGTGAAATCTGCTAGCTTTCAGCTAATGCTGGATTACGGGAATCAGCGACATTTCAATATGCGTAGCTGGAAAGGTAATGAGAAAGACCGGTGGCTCCGCTGCTGTCACCACAAACCGTGTACTTCCCTTGAGAGGCCAGACTGTTGATCTGAGGAGAAAAGAAGTAGAGAAGTGATTAGAAAGAAGATCTATTTATCTTTATCTATCTGTCTGTCTGTTTGTTTATGTATAGATTTGGTTGGCATGCCTCTGCTCGTTTGATGAATTCCTCGGTTGCGGCGGCTTCATTCTCTCTCTGTCCACGCCAGGTCTTCAGAGCTGAGGCCTGGAGAGCTCGGCCGAATGAGAAGGTGAGAGCCCAGGGTTTCACAAGTGAACAGTTATTGATGGCATTTAGGTTAATGGAGGCCTCCTCCTCACTTTGACCTCCTGACAGAAAGGTCACCCCTGAAAGTGCAGGAAGTCTGTAATCATGCAGTGTCCAGACTCGTCACTGAATCTGAAATCAGGTCTAGAGTTTGTAATGTATCCTCACCTGTCACTGCGGGTGGGACAGTATGCCGCAGAGCAGTGACTGTTGCCATGGCAACCTCCTCTGCACTGTATTTGGTTGGGCAGCCGTGTCCAGGGGTCACCATGTTGGGCTTGAGTAGTGTGCCTTCCAGATACACATGATGATCAAACATGGCTTTGTAGACTTCTGCAAGCACCTGAATAAATGACAATGTGTAAAGCATAAGTTCACAAGACTGAAAATACTCATTTGTCTTGCTCTCATGGTGTTCTAAAACTGTGTAACTTGATTTATTCATCTATATTAACTTTGATTTATTTATCTATGTTCATATGTTGTTTTGGACCCCATTAACTTTCATTGTATGAACAAAACAGTTGTTGCAAAGAGAAGAAAGAAAGTCACACAGGTTTGGAATGACATGAGAGTGAATAAATAATGATGAGATTTTCATTTTTGGATGTAATATCTTGTTAAGAAGTAGAGTATAACCAACCCTCTCTGTAACGAACTGGCAACGCTTCAAATTGTGGTCTCCATCAGGTAGGATCTCAGGTTCCACTATGGGTACAATCCCATGCTGCAAGTACAGTTGGGACAAGAATTTGAGCTTTAACAAATCTCCATTTGCATCTCTTATAAATGAATTTAGCCGAATTAATATTTTACCTGCTGACAAATACTAGCATAGCGAGCAAGGACTTTAGCATTTTCTTTAATGCACAGGTTTGACGGGGTGGTATCACTGATTTTCATCACACAACGCCACTTTGCAAAGTCAGCTCCATCCTTTTTATACTGAGCGCAGCGTTCTGAGAGCCCATCCAGACCTGTTGAGACGGTAGAGCTGTTCAATTGTGATGATCATTATGGTCTGGGTCCTAAACTGACCCTAACTGGATTCAAGACAATTCACAAAAAAAATCACAGTATGGAAAATAACCTTTAACATGAACACTTCTCAAACATTACGAAAAAGTAAACATAAGAATATATATTTAAAACTGTATTGATTTTTTAAAAACTGTAATATATATATATATATATATATATATATATATCAAACAAAATATTGTTAACAATGGCAAAATCATTTGTTCGTTTTCCAGCAAAATTCACATGCATGAACTGATACAAATTTAAAATTGATTTATCAAATATTCAGATCCAGAGAACGGACATCTTTAAAATACCTTGTGTAGTGGTTTCTCCATTAGTCCCTGGCAAGGGGACTACACCTTTGTCAACCTGTGAAGAAAGGGCAAAATGTTTTAGAAATGAAACATAATTTTAATTCAGCTCATTGACTTAAACACCCTGTCAGAAAAAAAGGTGCAAAAATTGTACCTTTTTCAGTACAGTAGGTGCATATTAGTATCTTAGAGTAGTAATGTGTACCCTGAAGTTTTCCAACTTTTTAGGGGTAAATAGAGTACAAAGTTGCCTCTAAGGGTACTGCCCTAGTGACAAGCTGTTGTACCCCTAAAGGTATCATTTTTGTACATTTAAATACAAAATTCAAATACAGCGTTTCCCAAAAACAGGTTTTGTGAACACTCCCCATATCTGCGATTATTTGGACAAACAGATAGATCTGTCCCAAAAGTATCCCACTGATTGAACTGCACTTGAAATGCTTTTTCTAATCAGACATGAAAGGAAGATATGGATTAAATGGGATTGAGAAATGTTGCAAGTCAGGTTCAAACTCACAGCACCTGCATGAGCACCAAGGTTCAACATGTCAAAACAAACACTCCTACATCTGAGACTTCATACCTTGATTCCGATAGTGATGCCCTTGTCCTTTATCATCTTGACGAACGGGACACCATCGTCAGAGTATTGGTAGAGTGTTTCATGGAAGAAGATCACTCCACCGATGCAGTTATCAACGCGGTCATCAGCGGTGAAGAGCACCTGGCGGTAGAGGCGGCGGTTCTCCTCGTTGTTCTCTACCCCTATCTGGTTTAAACGCTTCCCCAGGCTGCCTGTTAGAACATCCACAGGATCAAAGTGAGTTCTTGCGGATTTCTTTCACACTGCAATTTATGACGACTAACTGGAGGAAGCCACACTAACCTATGGACTCGTCTGCAGCTAGGATGCCTTTCCCTGGTGACACTATGCGCAGAGCTATCACATGTAGCTCCTTCTTTTGCTCAGTGGTGAGGGGAGGAAACTGATAGGTCATCCTAAATGTCCAGCACAACCTGAGGATATGAACATTGTAATGACATAATCATAAACACGAGTACATTACATAATCAAGATGGGATATCAAAGACATCACCATATATTGCCTTTGTGCTGAAGTCATTTATGCTTAACAGGGTCTGTATGGTTCACATACAATGTAAGAAAAAAAATGTAGAACGTTGAAATGTAAAATCTAAAGGAAAATTACCAGTAACCTTTTTTTTTAAAGTTTGCAAACATTTCCTAAAACATAATGTGTAACTTGAAGCGCAGGTAAAAATCAATATGGAAAATTCCTTAATATTAACAGTACGTTGTAGAATTTTAAAATTGTGATTTCCAGGCCTGGAAAATTAATGGAAATTGATGACATTTTTAAAAAGTCTATTCTATATGCACAACTATAGAACCTTTATTTGGTTAGAAATTGGTTTCTGTGAGTTTAATCTCACATCTAGTATGCGAGTTCAATCCTCATCTAGTAAACATAAACATTAATTAGATGTATTGAATTATTCTGATATATATTGAAGTTTATTTGACAAGAAAATACAATTTCAGTCTTTCTACTAAAATTTCATGTTTAATTCAGTGTGTTACTTGTTTCTTTGTAATTATCTGTGAAATGTACACAATTTCTGAGTTATTTTTTTTTCAGTAGAATTGATGCAAAGTTCTTCTTTTGAAATGAAATAGCCATTAAAAAAAAAAAAAGTTAAATAGATCAATCCAACACAATTAATTCACTTAAAGGCACAGCAGCTCTTCTGCTAATGTTGTTCAGTTCAGAAATGCCAAGCATTCACTTTCACAAAAGCTTAACAAAGATTTCTGCAACTCTGGCAACTTTGTTATCCACAGCCACAACTGAAGCACATAGACAGTTTACAAGCCTTACGCATATATAAATGACTCTCTTTATGAATAACTAAATCGCAAAAGTACTGCAAAATGTTATTTTTAAGAGTTCTCAACTTCTTGAAAACCTTTTGAACCTTTAGCAGCATTTAAACACAGCTATCCAAAAAACTGATCGTGCATATATGACTCTCAGCATTAAAAATAATTTTCTAAATGGTACTTTTTAGTAATAAAAACCTTACAAAGTTGTTTCTCCACTGCGTATTTCACAAAACAATTGTAACTCAAAATGGTGATGGCAGATAATTCAACAGATGGAATTACTCACCAGGTCAGAGAGGACCGACTGACTCAGACTGAAGGGGCTTTTTCCTGCAGACGAGATGAGACGTGACTGATTCTTTAACAGTGCCAGTGTCCCAGTTCTTTATGAAGGTGATATCCCAGGGGATGCTGACACTTGTGTAAGGGCGGAGCTTAACGTCCTGCCCTCATTAAGTTATTGGAGGAGGTGTTAAAGGCCACCAAAGGTTGCCCACCTGATCCCATTTCTCTAGCAGCATGGATTCTCATTATTTTTCACAATGCAATGCAACCAAATGAGATTTTTTTTACATTTTCTATACTGCAAAACTTGGTGGGGTAGCGTGGGTGGTTGCCAGGTTTTTGCTATACAGCTGTTCTGGAAGGTTGTTAGGATAGTTATGTACTTAAAATAGCCCAGATATGGCTTGAATCCCTTATTCAGTGTAAGTCAATGGGATTTTTTGCAGTTTTATTATCTGCCAGGTGGCCTAAAAGCCACATTATTTGAAGTATCAACTTTGTAACATGTTGGGTCTTTCAGGCCACATCCGCTGTATTCCCGTCAACAATATAATTAGATCATACACGCCTCAGGCGAATCCTCAAATCTCTAGTCAGCTGAGACTCCCATCATACCCTTCGGAAAATGTTGGCAGTCACAGAGCGGCTGAGATTCAAGTATATGTGTGGTAAAAAATGAGGTGGGGTCATGGCATAATTTCTAGTTCTATAGAATTTTTAGATGACTTTATGATCTAGTTTTCAAGGACAAAAAAGGAGTCAAAGTTTGGAGATTCAGTTTACTAAAGCATCGATCTGTTATGAAATTATGTGAGCAATGCCCTAAAAGTGGCTTTAAGTGTAATTTATTCATATCACATGTAATATAGAAATAGCCAGACTTTTTTAGGAGCATGTTGTTCAATTCTTAATATGAAACCAATAAGGTACTGTAGATGAAAATGGCAGGTTTAGAGGGATACCCAATGTTTCATTATACATAAAGGACTGAACCCATTGGAAGTAGACTCTCAGGAGAACTGTTAAGAGTTACGGATATTTTAAGCCACCTCTACTGGGGCTGTGATTTTTTTTCCTGATACCTAATTAAAAACATTAATAATGATGCTTTATCTGGTGTTCAATTTTCAGCCCTATTAAGGCTGCTCCCATTTGGGTTTGTCATTGCTCTCACAAATAGGTCACACCAAAGTCTCAAAGTTGGAGAAATGTCTCCAGGTATCATTCACAGATATATATTTTACCATTCTATCTTATGAATTGTAATGACATGAAGTTCTATTTTGGGGACATATGTTGAGAATGATCTTTACTGTACTGCTGAAAACTGATGAAAAAATGACAGATAATCAAATAATGGCATAAATATTCAGATACTTATTACCATAATAACCACATACTACTTAATATAACCTAAACTGTATTGTGTTGCATTGTATTATTATTAAGCATAGCACTATACATTCCATTGTACATTACATTACTGTACTGTATATTTCACAGTATATTTAATCTGTGAATCAATATATTAATCAACATATTTCATATATTGGTAATAGTAAAGTTGTAGCATATTAGCCTTTTATATTGTACCCAGCAATGGAATTTTCACCATTTGTGTTTAGATTTTTCAGTGACTCTTTCTGCAGGTTACACTGATACACAAATAGATGGTGACAAGTGAGTCTCAAATGACTTGTTCAAAACAGATTCGTTTAGGAGTGAAACAAGTGGCATGTCTTTATAAATGAGTTATTGAATCATTCACTCAACTGTTCAGTTTAAAAACATTGATTCATTCAGGAGCAAAACAAGTGATACATTTTTATTAGCAAGTGACTGAATCATTCATTCAACCCTTTTGTTAAAAAACATTGATTCATTTAGGAGCGAAACAAGTGACTCGTCTCTGAGCGAATCATTTACTCAACCGTTTCATTCAAAAACACTGATTCATTCATTAGCGAAAACAAGTGATATATCTTTATGAGCGAGTCATTGAATCATTAACTCAAATGTTTCATTCAAAACCACTGATTTATTCATTAGCGAAAAAAGTGACACGTCTTTTTGGGAGAGTCATTGAATCACTCACTCAACAAATTTGTTCAAAAACAGATTCATTTTTAAAAAACAAAATACTATTCCTGGGGTGTTGTATGGAAATGCACAGAAGTTGATTCAGCTTTGGCTTCATTTGGAACTATTATTTCCAAAAAAGTAACTGGCAATATTGTGTCTAAAAAGGTCACAATCTATTTGTCACAGATTATCACTCTTATGGTGCCACAGTAAACAGGGCATCACTGTAACCGATATAAAAATAATAATAATTGAAATCATATGCTCCTTTCCTTTATACACAGGAACTAAATAAAACCCAACAGTTCATATACTATTAAGACAAATATTGCCTTATACTAGGGCAAAACTTAACTTTCAAAACAGAGGTAACATTGTTAAAAATCTAATACGCTTTCTGTATATTCAGATGAAAATAAATATGATTATTAAATAAGACTCTGTAGTAATACTTGTTATTGACTGGCTATTCACATAGATTGATTTGTGGGTGAACTATTAGAAAAATACTGTGCCATTTTATCTCGTCTTTGGCAAAACACTGAATGTTACAGAGAGAAAAAATGAGTTCATTTCTGTTTTCATGGAGAATTGGTTCCTATAGCTTTTGTTTTAGCCCCTGCTGTGTCTTCGTTTACCTTAATCTTCATCAAGGTAGGAGACAAATCTGCAGGGGTAGATGGAGAGTTCAGTAGGTCACACTCAAAATTCTGAAGCAGGTCTAATGATAAACCTCGCATCGACCTTTCCGGTCGGTCAGGATGGTTCTTCAGCTCGAGGATTGGCTCAATGGGACTTTTCTGCAGCAGCTGGGAGTCAAAAGACATGCCGTGGAAAAACTTCTGGCTCTGGAAGAGCTCCAGGCAGCGTAAGCGACGAGTGGGGATCTTGCACAGAAGCTGTATTCAAACATGATTTTTAGAGTTTGAGGAAGACTGCTTTGAAAGTTTCCATAAACAACAGGGTTATACGCCATTCAGATTTGAAGGTAGAAATTAAAATGTAAAAAAAATGCTGAGAAATTAATTTAAATGAGATGTGTTTATTTAAATTAAACATTGTTAGTATGAACTACCTCTAAATGATATCTTACACATAAAATATAGGGTATTTCAATAAACATTAGAATTAATTAATACAATAAACATCCATATATATATATA
>NW_015555720.1:870143-872424 GCF_001515605.1 Sinocyclocheilus anshuiensis
ATATATATATATATATATATATATGAATTTATAATAATAATAACAAAAAATATTTATGGATTTATTGTTTATACCCATAAACATCAGTTAATTTTTAACATGTATTTATATTTCACATAATACATGTGCTGTAATATGTATTACACTTATATATGTAATATTGTCTTTTTAATTGTATATTCTGTCTAGGAATATAAATCATAATGAAAATCTATAAGCCTGTAAATAAACATACGATTGTTTTTTATTGTATTATGTATGTTTATGAATATCAATCAAACTTTTGTGCAAATATCTAAATATATTTTAACTATACATTTTCAGTGTGAATTACTCTTAAATGACATCTTTCACATAAAATATGGGGTATCAATAAAATACATTATGTATTATGTACATTATGTAATACATTAATACATCAAATACAAATGTATCAATGTTTTAAACATACATTATAGAACATCCATAAATAATAAATGTAATGCTATAATACATAATTTATGAATGTATAATAAGATTATTATTATTATTTATGGATATATTGTTAATACTCATAAACATTAGATGATTATTAATTAAATTCATGAAATATTTATTAATAAATGCTTTCTACATGTATTTATATTTTAAACATACATAATACAATTATATTATTGTCTTTTATTGTATTGTAATGCATGTGTATGAATATCAACCATATTCAAAACCTATATGCATGTAAAAAAAAATTGTATTATGTATAAGTATATAAATCATAATTAGTCTAAATGAATGGATGCAGATTATGTATAGCAGCTCACCTCTATGAGCAGGAAGGCCAGAGCTGGACTGAGGCTTGCAGGCATGTCATATGGACACTCACTGACACTGGTCAGCATATCACAGTGATCTGCTTCCGCAGGCAGAGGAAACTACAAGTCAAAATAATCGAGAAAAGGCTCACAGTCTGTATAAGCAGACCATAGCATTTTCTACACATCACTGAGATCTGCACATTGAGACTGACACATCCATCAAGTATATGCTCATCTTGCAGTACAGCCTCTATATATGTCTCACCCCTCCAGTGGCTAGAGCATAGAGAAGAATACCAAGAGACCACCAGTCTGCAGCGTGGCTGTACGGACCGCCGCTCAGGACCTCAGGAGCTGTTTAATGACCACATCATGTAATTAAATATCCATTTTTACAGAAGTAGCTCATTTGCTTAGAGCTATAAGTGTCTTTAGTTACTGTCAGATATAGCTGATGGTAAACACAGTCTTACTACGGAAATCCTTTCCCATTTAAAAAGAGTGCAGTTCAGATTTCAGCCTCACCCATGTACTGTATTGTGCCGCAGATAGTAAAAGCTCTATCCCCGTGCTCAAGACGGCGAGACAGCCCGAAATCAGTCAAGCGTAGGTGACCTAAATGAAACAGCATTAATTTGTCTATTCTACAATTCCCTTTTCTGAAAGCTAAATGAGTGCTTCACAGTTGGGATGGACATTTGAAAACAATCCAAAGACACAAAAGATATATATATATATATATATATATATATATACAGTATAAATATGTGTGTGTGTGCATGTGTAATATATATATATATATATATATATATATATATATGGTTGCTGTCTTGGTATATGTGAAACTTATGCAAATCTGTGTATATGTTTGCTTTTTTAAAATATGATATGAATTTGTTTATGATATATAGTAGTAACGTGGATGAACTATCTGCATATATGTTCATATTATACAATGTGAAGTTGTTACAAATTTTTTATTTCCCATTTAAGCACATTGTTTTATATATATATTCCTGACTGCATAATAAATGTCTAGACTACACAATAACAGCAGTGATATTTCTCTGGTTGAGAAAATAGGTATAATTATGTCTTCCAATAAGGAAATTGTATAGAAAATTGTGGGATAAATTTGGAATTAATGATTATTTTAAAAAGGAACTAAATATCTTTAAATACAGATCGTTCTGAATTATTCAAATATATCGGGGTTGAATTTTGATTGCGAGTATATATGTATGTACACACACACACACACACACACACACACACACACATATATATATATATATATGCTTTTGAAAATCCATATTTTTTTAATGCATCTATAACAGTTTAATAGTATATTAAAAGTGATCATGCCAATATATAATGTAATATTTATGGTAATAATGCTGTCAGATTTATTCAATCCCTATTAAATACTGCTGTTCCCTTTCATGGGAACTTCAAACTGCGTCCTCTAGGGGTCGCTATGGGGAACG
>NW_015555720.1:873053-875224 GCF_001515605.1 Sinocyclocheilus anshuiensis
GCGACCCCTAGAGGACGCAGTGTCTCGTTCCCTACTCAGGGAACCATGGTTACATAAGTAACCTGAGACGTTTTTAAGTCACTTATTTGTATATAGGGTACAAAAACTCAATTTAAACACAATTCAGCCTTTGTAAATTCTATAGCAAAATTGAATGCTGCTGCAGATACATAAATTTGTGCATATATATATATATATATATATATATATATAAAATCAACTTTACATTCTCCAAATCACTCAAATGTGTATTAATAAACTCTCTATAATAGTTTACTGATACCTTTATCAGTCAGAAGTATGTTCTCCATCTGTTTCAGAAAACAAACAAAAAATGTTCAGAGCATTTAAATAGGATGGATACAAACATTTATTAACTTCAGTAACATTTATATTTAGTTACATTTTTAAACACAGTAAAATAAAAAAATTGAATTTTCCTTTAAATGAACGTGTTCAAACTTATACCTTCACATCCCTATGCATTATTCCAGAGTCATGCAAAAAGCCTGGAAATTAAAAAAAAGTTGTGTCACTGATACAAATTTACAACAACTGTTTGTGAAAATGACTCTAGGCTAAATATATTAAATTATTTAAATACAAAATAATCATGTAAAGTGTTCGTCCATATACGTAATGAATGCAACAACACTCACCCAAAGCAGAGCCCAACTCGGCAGCAAACACTCGAACATCTCTCTCATCAAAGCGGCCCTTCAGGGTCCAGTAAGTATAGAGATCCCCAGTGCTGCAGTAATCACACACTGAACACAAACACACACGAGCCAGAGATAAGAGACGAGAAAGGCAATGTCACAGCAGGCTGATTGGCCTGACCTTGAAGCCAGTTTCTCACAGATCAAACTCTAAGGGACTTCATTCAAGCACAGTATGATCTGGAGCAGTATTTTTGAGTATAATCACAAGCCGGTGACACAATTTCAGTCTGTCACAGACTTTGGAAAGGAAGAAGACATAACACAATGATTAAGTCTCATAGCTTGCCCTGGCGAATGGATATGGAGAGAAAAATACATGGGGGAAAGGTTTAGCAACAAAAACACATTGAACGAAACAGATACATCACATGGTTAAGGAGCAAATCAAATAAGAGTAAAGCATCTAGCAGATCTTTCAAGAAATGTATTTTATGCTCTCTTGACAGATACAGTGGGTACGGAAAGTATTCAGACCCCCTTAAATTTTTCACTCTTTGTTATATTGCAGCCATTTGCTAAAATAATTTAAGTTAATTTTTTTTCCTCATTAATGTACACACAGCACCCCATATTGACAGAAAAACACAGAATCGTTGACATTTTTGCAGATTTATTAAAAAAGAAAAACTGAAATATCACATGGTCCTAAGTATTCAGACCCTTTGCTCAGTATTTAGTAGAAGCACCCTTTTGATCTAATACAGCCATGAGTCTTTTTGGGAAAGATGCAACAAGTTTTTCACACCTGGATTTGGGGATCCTCTGCCATTCCTCCTCGCAGATCCTCTCCAGTTCTGTCAGGTTGGATGGTAAACGTTGGTGGACAGCCATTTTTAGGTCTCTCCAGAGATGCTCAATTGGGTTTAAGTCAGGGCTCTGGCTGGGCCATTCAAGAACAGTCACAGAGTTGTTGTGAAGCCACTCCTTCGTTATTTTAGCTGTGTGCTTAGGGTCATTGTCTTGTTGGAAGGTAAACCTTCGGCCCAGTCTGAGGTCCTGAGCACGCTGGAGAAGGTTTTCGTCCAGGATATCCCTGAACTTGGCCGCATTCATCTTTCCCTCGATTGCAACCAGTCGTAGTGAAAAATTGAAGGGGGTCTGAATACTTTCCGTACCCACTGTATATGCGGTCTTGTAAACCCAGTAATTTTCACATGATGTCCATGCAAGAATACAAGGAAAACAGCATAGCAACATTAAGGTTGGGGCAGAACTGTTTGTTTGTCTGGCCAGTGTGGGCAGATGGGGAAGTGTTTTTACAAACAGTCAAACTAGTTTCACTAGCAATGCAGTTAGTACAGTAAACATACTTCACCTTCCACTTCAAATGTTTCTTTAAAGCAGGGCTTTTCAAACTTTTTGATGAACCTACATATCTGAGGCCCCTTTTCAATCACTCCTGTGTAAGGGACAAACTTGCTAATATATATATATATAATATATATATAT
>NW_015555720.1:875510-899120 GCF_001515605.1 Sinocyclocheilus anshuiensis
TATATAATCTGGAAAATATTTATGTAGTACATAATACTTATTTTCATTGTTAAAAACCATTTCACTGTGTAAGAAAAATGTGATAATATAATGACAGCATGCAAATGATCATTAATTAATTAGTATATTAATATATTAGCATTACAATATTACCTGGAAAATATTTGATATATAGTTGGTAATTAGGTTAATTAATATATTTGTAAAGTATATTTGTATAGCTATTTCATATAAAATATTACATTTACATATTCTTGGAGACAATATTGCCATAAATCCTTCAGTAAGCAAGCTAAAGATGACTGTGTAGAGGATAAATTCTTAAAAAGGTAAAATATAATACTGAAATGCTTTTTATATTAAATTTTTTTTTTTAAATATATAAAATATTTTTGTCAGTAGAATAAAATAATAATGTCAGGACTTCAGACCTGTCTTTAGAAAACAGAAAGAAAAACTAAGTAATGAAATTCAGTAAGTGTGTTATAAATTACATGTGTTATATTTGTGTGTGTGTGTCTGTGTGCGTGTATATACACACACACACACAAAAATATAATACATTTAATTTATATATTACATTAACGTTGTAAAAATACCTTACAGAATACATTTTATAACTTTTGTAATGTTCATTCTCTCAAAAGCCCTCTGGACACCCCAGTTTGAAGCCCCCTGCTTTAAAGCCAAGGAAAATAAGGAGCGGGACAGTGGGTATGTAATGTATGTGGTGTGACTCACTGATGAAGAGATTGCTCTGGCTCTGCCAACAGTCCCGGAGACTGAGGAGGAAAGGATGTCTGACTTGTCGCTACAATGTAACAGTTGACAACACAACATGAGATGGACGTGAGTGCAGGCGCTGAGAGGAAGTGGGAAGAAATCATAATGGCATGAGCAAAACAATTGAAGTATGAAATGTGTGCATGCTTATAGGGTATTGACTGAGAGGAAGTCAGCGTTGTCCATGTCTCACTGACCCGGTTAGAACCAGATCAGACGAGCCATAGCTGACACAGAGCGCAGAGAGCGGCGCAGTGTGACTTACTTGAATTATCACCTCCTCTTTGGACTGCTGGAGGACTCCATGTCTCAAAACCTCAGCTTTGGGTAAAACCTAACCAACAGTGACAGCAGAAATTCTGGAGCGTACCAAACAAAACACATTTTCCAAAAGGCAATAACATGACAGGAAATTCAGAACAAGGCAGAATAAGTCACCTTAATAGCATAGGTCTCATCTTTAGACATGTCCTTCACCTTCAGGATTGGACCAAACGAGCCTTTAGCTACAAAACCAAGAATCTGAGAAAAGAATCACTGATTAAAAAAGACAAACTAGTTTTAAATCACAGGATTTAAAGGGAGTGTAATGGTATTGAATGTGCACTTGTAGTGTACTTCAAATCTTAAAAGTAATTAAAAAAAATAAGTACATATAAAATGTAATAAAATGCCACCTGAGTGTCCTTAAAAAGAGTACACTGTCATGACTATTTCTTAACATACTTAAGTACACTTTTAAAAAGTGCACTTTGTAATGTAAAATTCAAGTACATTTTAAATAATTATATATTAATAACCTTTTGTTATGCTTTAAAGAAATACATTTATTTTGATGTGCTGACTAACATACTAAAGAAACAAACAAAAAAATTGTAAAATGTTAACATTTAAAGTAAATATATTATAAATTTCTCTCCAATTTACTAACTTCATTGCTATAAATGTGTAATTACAAATGTATTTAAATACCTGGCATACAAGTTTCAATAGAAATGACAATAAAGCATATTTTAGTTTACCATAAAAGCTTATCAATACATTCAGCAGTACAATAGAAGTAATTATGAAATTACATATAAAGATGCTTAAGTCCTAGTAATCAAAAAAGCGTTCCTAAGTTCAACTAATAACATTTAATATAAACTATGGTACATTTTCATTTCAATTAACATTACATCCAGTTCACACTTGAATACACTCTTTTAAAGCATATTACTCAAAATAAATTCTCTCTTTAAAAGTATGCTACTTTTTCATTTCAGACATTTCACCCAAAAATGAAAACTGTCAAACCTGTGTGTCTTTCATTTGTGGAACATTAAAGGTACATTCTTCAAAATGTCTCTTTTTGTGTTCCACCGAAGAAAGAAAGTCATACAGGTTTGACATGAGGGAGAGTAAATGATGACAATTTATATTTTTGGGTGATTTATGTGAGGATTTTATGACTTGTGGCAATGAACTACCTGTAAATGCTTATGCCCAGTAAACCTGTGAGGAAATTCCGGCAGGAAAATGGAAATAAAGCCCGGCAGTGTCCACTCTACACGAGGCCCCTCAGGGTTTGAGTCTGAGGGCCGAGATTGCTCAGAGACGGGGTATTCTCTGTGCTGGGCGCTGCGTCTAAATAGACTGTGATGAACAAGCTGAACCGGGAGAGACAGCGAGCCCTGATGACATGACAGGGATCTCCTCTTCACCAGCGATGCTGATTCCTGCAGCAAAGACGACATCATTCATAAAAACTATACAAAATCACAAACACTTATGATAACATATAGGCTAATGCTTAACCGATCACTAGCTAGTGTGCGTTCAAAGGTAAATATGCAATGGCCCCAAAAGACTACTAAAAGTTCACCTAAAAATAATCCTTCTGTCATCATTTACTCACACTCAAGCTGTTCCAAACCTGTATGAGTTTCTTTCTTCTGTTGAACATAAAAGAGGATATTTTGAAGAATGCTGGTAACCAAACATTTGACGGACCCCAGTGACTTGCATAGTAAGGGGGAAAAAATAAAGTCAATGGGCCATCAATTGTTTGTTTGGTTACACGCATTCTTCAAAATATCCTTTTATGTTCAACAAAAGAAAGAAACTCGTACAGCTTTGGAATAGCTTGAGTCTGAGTAAATGATGACAGAATTATCATTTTTGAGCGAATTACCGCTTTAATTTACATTTAAAATGGTCACACTTTATTTTAAGGTCCAATTCTCGTATTATCAAACCATTAACTACGACTTTTGCCTCAATAAACTACTAATTTGCAGCTTATTAATAGTTAGTTAGGGAGTTGTTAAATTTAGGTATTGGATAGGATTAGGAATGTAGAATATGGTCATGCAGAATATGTGCTATTAAACAGCCAATATGTTAATAATAATAGGCATGCTAATAAGCAACTAGTAAATAGTGAGAATTGGTCCATATACTAAGGTGTAACCTTTGAAATACCAGTTGCATTGCATTAAACAGCAAAATATAAAATCAAGTGGCATTTCATAAACTATGAAGTTATACACTGTCTAGTGTCAGTAGGCTAATTTTGTTACTGAAGGAAATTAATTAAATATGTCTTGGGAGCAAATTGTATAACAACACACGAATTAAAGCTGAATTTGTTTCCGGTGTTACCTCTTTTCATTCTTTTCTACGTTTTTCCATATTCTACGTTTGTAACTATCAATTTTGTGAATCGTTGTGTAATGTGATGTTATGCAGACTAATTTTGTGTGTAACGTTAGTTGTTTAACGTCTGTAAATATCAATACTGCATGGCAGTATTTTATCTGTTGTAAGCAATTCTTAAAACGGTAAACACATTTGACTGAATAACACGAGGAGACTAGGAACATCTTACGTGTCAATGTAATCTGAATTTAATCATGAAATTGCCTCATGAAATTGATATAGCCTCTATTTTAGTCCCATGAACCTGCAAAGCACAATCAATATTTCACTCAGACCGAGCCGTGTCCACACAGCGTTACTTTGAACAAACTCTGTTATTCATCAGTGTGAGGTGTTAATAGAACAGTAAACACTCTTACCTTATTTTTACTCCCGTCGCCGCCCATCACATTTTATCAACAAGAAATGAACGACACGCGAATTTCTTAAAAAACAAATCTACTCTCCCACAAAAGTCTGTCAATAAAAAGTGAATCCCACGTTACTTAGACCAGCTTTGCACACAAAATAACGCTGTTTCAGCACGCACATCAGTGTGCAAACCTTTGATACACATGCAGGAGCGCGAGACTCCGCCCCGCCTACTCATTAATATTTACACATAAACAAAGATCACGTTACAGCAATGCACTGCATGCTTCAGAAACGTCATAATTGATTGATTATGTAACTCTCATACTCACAGACGTGGCCTTCTTTTGTCTAGTAAGAGGCTTCTGTGAACGAGTGGAGAATCAATGTATTCGTAATAATGCACTGAAAGATAAAATACACCATTATCTCCAATTTTGTTAGCTACATGTGACTATTTTAATTATTCGCGTTTTATGCAAATCTTTATAATAAATTATGTGTGTGACTATTATTTCATGCTAGTATATCATGCACCTCTTAAGTCTAAAGTTTTCCATAACCTTTTATTTAAAACTTATATAACTTTTCTTTAAAATGATCCAATTACATTTGTTCTGACATCCTTATGAGTGATTATTGATGATTTACATAAAGTTTGAAAATAACTGAATTTTGAGGGCTCTTTGGGGCCTGCTTTTATTTTATTGACAAATATTAATTTATATGCTTGGTGACATTTAATACCTTCCATTATTTGTACAAAGAACAATACTAGGCCCATTGCCTGATACAGTGGGGGTAAAAATCTAAATAGTGCTCATTTTTTAAACATTCAGGCTGAAATGACATCTTTCACTTTTGAAGCTGACAAGCAAAAATCAGCAGCATCTCAGACATTATTGAAATGATACAGAAGATAACCACAGATACAAAAATATCAGAAAATACTTTGTGTAAAAAGTGCCATAGTGTTAAAATTACAAAGCATTAATCAGACAGGCTGCAAAAATGGCATAAAACAAGATGCTTCCCATGATGTCCAACTGTTCCACAGGCAGAAGATCCTCAGTCCCATTCGCTTTTGTATTGCACTATGTAGTTAGTACAGTAAAACAGTGGTCAGCTAACTAATATCATGTACAATTTAACATTGAGCTCAAATGGGGACAAATTCTTGATTTTTCACTAATTGTGGGATAATATGGGTTTCCAGTATATGTGAATTTCAGATTCTTCTAGCTTTTCCATTCTGGCCTACTAGAATCTCCTGATCCAGCAGGAAAGGTGTCACAATGCTCCTATACAAAGTATAGATGAACCGTTGAATTGTAGGACACTGTCTTGAGCTGTGAGGTTGTTATCCTACTTGAAGGGATAGTTCACCCAAAAATGAAAATTCTGTCATTAATTACTCACCCTCATGTCGTTCCAAACCCACAAGACCTTCGTTCATCTTCAGAACACAAATTAAGATATTTTTGATGAAATCCGAGAGCTCTCTGACCCTCCATAGACAGCAAACATACTACCATGATCAAGGTCCAGAAACGTAGCAAGGACATCGTTAAATGATGTCATGTGACATCAGTGCTTCAACTGTAATTTTACGAAGCTACAAGAATATTTTTTGTGCACAGAAAACAAAAATAATGACTTTATTCAACAATTCGTCTCCTCCTCGTCACCCTGGCACCATTTTGGAGAGCATCACATACAGCACCACGCGGAAACATTGTTTCATTAAGATCAAAGTGTAAACAACGTATCCGTGTGACACAGCTGACACAGAACAGCATTTGTTGTTTACGTTCAGTGGATACTCTCCGAAGTGGGACACGGAGGAGACGAACTGTTGAATAAAGTCATTATTTTTTTCTTTGCGCACAAAAAGTATTCTCGTTGCTTCGTAAAATTACGGTTGAACCGGCTGATTATTTTAACAATGTCCTTGCTACATTTCTGGACCTTGATCGTGGTAGATCCCTTGCTGTCTTTGCAGGGTCAGAAAGCTCTCGGATTTCATCAAAAATATCTTAATTTGTGTTCTGAAGATGAACAAAGGTCTTATGGGTTTGGAATGACATGAGGGCGAGTAATTAATGACAGAATTTTCATTTTTGGGTGAACTAACCCTTTAATAAAGATGATTTAATGCTGTATGTAGTTAATTTAAATATACTGAAATGATTTATGGCACAACAGGAGCACATAAAAACAATGTCAGGTGTACAGCACTCATAATAGACAGTAGAATGACAATCCCTTCTTCCATTGCAGGACCAGCACCTGCAGTCATGGCTTGACCATGGTGCTGGTTCCTGTGTCTACACCCAGCACGGACGTTTAAAGGCACCACTGGTGAAGAGGAGAGAGACCTCGGACTGGGTTTGGTTATCATCATCCGTCCCTTCTCCTGCGGACTGGGACACGGTAAAGTACAGCAGCGCTTCTTCAAGACCAGCATCGCTGTGAAGAAGCTTCACTTGCGGCGACTGAAGATGCTCTTTTTGCTGGAGCTCTTGTCGGCAGTGCTGAAGCCGATCAGAAGTCTTGCTTTCTCGTCTTCCACCTGCTGCTGGAGGCTGCTGTCCGTTTTCCCATCCGTCGCTTTACTTCGAGACTCTGAGCCTGAGGCAGGTTTCAACCGCAGCTTCTCCTTTATCATCTATTTATTTGGGACAAAAGTTTAACGAAATTTGAACAGAGGCTTACTACTACATTCTTACATGTAGTTTAAAGTTGAGTTTTTTGACTGAGGGGTTTACGAGTGATTACCTGTGCGACCAGAGCCTTACGACTGTCTCTCTTTACAGCCATAGCGAAGTCCAGCCAGGTCCAGGTGTTGTTATGATACTCCAGACAGGGCAGAACCAGGTTCAGATCCTTCCAGTCTACACTGCTCTTCTCTCCCTACAGATACACCACAAGAGAAATGCATACAGTCACACCAGGGCATGCAATGAATCGAATATTAACAACATATATTTGCAAAGACTTTGTTGAAAAACTTGGAGGTAAAACTTATAAACATTACAATGATTTTAATGTGCTTCTTACTTTTAGGTTTTCTAAAGGCAGTGTCATTTTATGATCACTCCTCATAGTGTAACTCAGATCTCTGAAATGGTGTTTGATTTGCGAATGCATTTTCTTTAAAGCATGATGAATAGATGAATAAAAATTACTTTTATTTGTTTATTTACTGAACAATAAAATAGTAAAAAAAACAGACTTTTACTGTATTTTAAAACATTTTTCTATTTTCTATTCTGTGTCGATTAATCTAATTAATCGCAAAATAAATTTGACTGTTAAAATACTCACAAAAGATTATTTAAAGCTATTTTTGTGTCAAATGAGAAAGTATCAAGTAGACATTACAAATTGTAGCTTTAGAAAGAAATAGCCAATGAAGGGATGCTAATACTGGTATTATACTTACAATTATATTAATTACATTATAATTATAATATATAATATAAATTTATATGTGCATTAAATTAGTAAAGTAAATGCATTTATGATGTTACAAAAGGTTGCTATTTCACATAAATGCTGTTCTTTTAAACTTTCTATTCATAAATTTATTTATTCATTTATTTATTTATTTATTCATTTTGAATGCCATGCCAGCATCAAGGCTATTTTCATGGCGATCTCTGAATAAATTATACAAGGTATACAATTAATAAAAGGTTATAAAAGACATTTCTTTCACATAAATGCTGTTCTTTTAAACTTTCTATTCATACATTTATTTATTCATTTATTTATTTATTTATTCATTTGAACGCCATGCCAGCATCAAGGCTATTTTCATGGCGATCTCTGAATAAATTATACAAGGTATACAATTTCTATTCATCAAAGAATAACGAAAAAATGAAAGAAATCAGTTTTGACAAAAATATTATGCAGCACAACTGTTTTCAAACTTTAAGGCATGTTTATAGAGCAGCAAATCAGCATATTAGAATGATTTCTGACGGATTATGTGACATGCGACTGGAGTACTAACTGCTGAAAATTCAGCTTTGCTATAACAAGAATAAATTATATTTTAAATTATATTCAAACAGTATTTTAAACTGTAATATATCACATTATTGCTGTTCTACTGTGACTTTGTAATTTAATTTGATAAATAAATACTGCCATGGTGAGCATAAGATGTGTCTTTTAGACTTTGAGCCTTCTGCCAGGACCAACCTTGTAACTGACGCAGAGGGGAACCTGAGGAATCTTGATGTAGATGAAAGAATTATTCATGGCTGCTCTTTCTTTCATCTTATCAATGTCATCAACGGGATGCTGAATGGAGAAGACATTTAGAGGTAAAAAAACTTTTATTTTATAATAATAAAACTCAATTAATGACTTGCATCTACAATATTACAATCATTCCAGAATGCAAATAATGATATGTAATTAATAAACTAAAAAAAACAAGAGGCAATACATATAATAAGTAGCCTAGACATTTTAATTGTAATAATATAATACCTCAGGTGGTTTGCGAAAAGACCTCCTGACACCAGCGGTTCGATTTAACCCTTGCGCCACCCCTTTCCCGGGTCCAAGCCCTCCTATGGAGTCTTCAGAGAGCTGCCTGGGTTTCACGACACCTGTGATTCAAGAAGAAAACAAGCCTTAGACACTCCACAATGCACATGAAGTCACCCTGAAGCCATACCAGACACAAAACCCTCCAATGTCAAAGGAGCGATGAGCTTTTAATAGCTCAGGATGGGCCATCAATGTGACCTAACATCAGCAGACAGCAATCTAATACCCTCACTAGAGCACAAAGGAAAAAAAAGAAATGGAGAAAAAAAAAAAAAATCAATGTAAACTGATATTGATCAGCATGGGCTGCACTATGGATGTCAGTACAGCGAGTTCAAAGAGTGGTTAAAACAGGAACGTAAAGACCAATTCTGGCTTTCTAGAGGATCAGCATTGTTTTCACTTCTTGTACTTGATGCATTCTAATTCTAATTTTGAATTATTTGCATTTGATGTGATTTTGAACAAAGTTGAATATCCCAGTTGTGGTGGGAAGGTCATGCTCATGACAAGAAAGAAAACTCCACAAACCTGTAGTAACCAATCTAAACTTGTCTTCTTCATCCCCAACTTCCTCTTCTTCCACATTTCTTCCAGGGAAGAAAAATCCCATCATCCTCTTGAAGAACTGGTACATGAGCTGAATGGTGAGTGGTACCACATTTACCTACAAATAAAAACAGAAAGAAGAGGACAGCTGTATGTGTGAATAGGATCCTCCAGTGTTATGATATAAACAAGAATGGATTTCATGATAGTGACCTCAAAGTGCTCTTTGACGGAAATCCCTCCCACCGGGGGGCGGACCTTACTGAAGATACGGAGGGCGAGCTGGCGTCCTGATTGGCAGGGGCTCTGAGGGCGCAAAACCACCTACAACACAGAACATGAGCAAAGTTTCACCCAAATAACTGAAGTACTTGTTTGTTGTGTTTGTTCAGATGCAAACCACGAAACAAAGGAAAATATGGACATGGCTGCATATCCTGCTGGTCAAAGCCAACTGAAAATGATTGGACAGATGTAAAAAAATAAAAAAAAAAAAAAAAAAGACAAAAGACGTAAAAGTGGAAGGCAATGCAACTAGCCTGCGATATCAAACTACAAGTGAGAATGTGGGTGAGTTTTGTCCAAACAGCAACATAAACTTTCTGAGCAGGCATATGTCTGGATGAGGACGAAGGTGTCGACTAACAAACATAGGATTTTACCCACTCCATACATACCCTTACATGCTGCACAAGAGAAACCAAGAGTTATAGGATTAACAAATAGTAGAGATGTGCAAAATGCTAAAATGTTCAAAATTAACTAGTTGTAGGTTGTCTGAATGACTAGTTGGAAGTCCTGTATAATTAGGCTGGTTTAGTGTCATGTTCACAAGACAATGGTCTAACGTTATTGTAAAATTTATTGTGAAAGCAGTGAATTTGCTAGTAAGGCAGTATTATGACGGCTGACAATAATCCATAATAATACTGATTATATCTGTAATTATGATGAAAATGTTTCAAATTAAAATAACCATAATCTCAATATCATTTACATGTACATTTACCTTGGATGTAAATATTGGAGTTAAAATGCTCAAAAATAAACCAACTAGATGACCCCCTAACTAATCAACTAGTTGGTTGTTTGACAACTAGTAAACTAGGCGACCATCAGGGGACAGCATGGTTTACAAGCCTACTAACTGTCACACGAGAATAATGTTCATGTTACTTTAAATATTACAGGCAAAATGCAAACTAATTGCCTAGTTGACCTCAAACTAACTAACTACTAACTAGTTGGCTGCTGGACAACTAATAAACTAGATGATCATCAGGGGACAGGACGGTCGAGTCTACTGGTTGTCAAACTAGAATATTGTCAACATTTCACTCTAAATTTCACAGCTAAAATGTTAACTACTTGGTTTGTTGACACCTCATTAATTGACTAGTTGGTTGTTGGATACATTAGTGACAGTAATTAAGTGGCAGGATGGTTCATCAAGGGACAGGATAGTTAACTGGTTGTCAAACCAGAATATAGTTAACACGTTACCGTAAATATTACAGCTAAAATGAGAACTACTCATTTAGTTGACCCCTAATTAACTGACTAGTTGGTTGTTAGACAAATTGACCATGAAGGGACAGCACAGTTTACAAGTCTACTATTTGTCAAACTAGAATATTGTTAACATGTTACCTTAAATATTACAGCTAAAATGAGAACTACTCATTTAGTTGACCCCTAATTGATTGACTAGTTGGTTGTTAGACAAATTAGGTGACTGTCAAGGAACAAGACGGTTGACAAGTCTACTTAGTTGTCAAACTAGAATGATGTTAGCATGTTACGCTAAAACTGTTTTTGTATATTATGTTTATTGTAGTATGTTCAAGTTCAATTGTCTAGTTTACCTCTAACTAATTGTTTGTTGGACAATTAAAACCAGTTAAACTCTGCGGACCCGGATACGGGTCCAAAATGACGTTAAAAATGTTTATGCTTCATTTACATAGCCTTCCTTATATGGTATCAGCCCATATATGGGTTCATTTGAACGCTTGGAGTGTCTTCTTTACAAAGAATACCATTCCTTTTGGTTTTTATATTCATAAAGCAGTAAAATTAAGCTTAGAAATGTATTCGTCCCACACACGAATTTCCGCCTAACCATTGCGAATAATTTTTACGAATTAGGCGAAAATACCAAAAAACGCACCGAGCTTAAGTGGTTTTAATAGACCGTCCTGCTCCCTCTCTAACAAACGGAACCCAAAAAAATCTACACACACGAAACCAGCCCCCTATGCAGGCTTCAGTTCAGACTGTTTAAACGTGTAAACAGCCACACAGAGACATTTGCAGAAGTTAGAGATTTTCAATGACACATCTCAACTGTCACATAGTTTAGTTATTTCCCCAACTTGGACATCCAGTGTGAATCATTAAGCAGCAGTACCTTGTACGCAGCATTGGGAAGCAGGTTATTCATGGTGAACCAGCCCAATTCCAGGAGATGTTCTGCTGTGTCATCAGACTTATTCAACTGTGGAAGAGAACATCATAGCATGGTCATATACACAGTAGCTAACGTTTTACCAATGATTAGCAAAGAACATTGAGCATATTCAACCAAAACCTCTGTCCTTGCAGACTCACCTTGCTGTAAATGAACCTCTGCAGTTCAAGTTCAGCTATACCCAGCTGTCCATCTTCTTCTGTGAGACACCAGCGTGCCTGAGCAAAGTAGAACTCAGTACGTCTCACAACGCTAACGTCTTCTGGGGGTTTACGCAGCTCCAGTTTGTTTGCTCTTTGCAGTTGGAAGTCCTTAAAACATCTGAGAGGAGGCAAAGGACTTTGATATATCCAACTGTTTTGAACTAATATTGCCAATGAATGATCAAATGCTAGAATTCTGCTAGTGACCAACCGGATGAGGATGTTGAGCTCCTCACTCTTCATCTGCATGTCCGTCTTCTCTTGGTTGAGCTGATTCTGCAGGCGCAGGTTGATGTCCGACAGGTCGTCTCCTCTGAACTCTTCTGACTGGGACTGTAAGAGTCAGATAAAAGGTCATTATGAAGGAACCTCAAAGTAGTCTGGAGGAAATGCCCTCATATGAAAAGCTATGCGGATGGCTGATGGTTCAGGTGAACTAAACTAACCGCAGATGTGCACTAACCCTCATATTGGAGTAGATCTGTTTCTCCAGGCAACGGATCTGAGCCAAATGCTGGCGTACCGCTTCCTGAAGGTGCAAGATACCGCTACGCTGCTCCTCAGGGTTGCTGGAGATCTCTAGCTGGAAACGCACACGCTGCTTCCTCTCACTGTGCTCCTAAACAAAGCAAAAGATCTGGCAGATCAGCAAACAACACAAGAACTCATTCCAGAATTGGTGTCCAGACAATTACAGTCAGTTTGAACCTTGCGCCGGGGTTCCACGTGGAGCAGCAGGTTATTGACTATGTCCAGGATCATGGAGTACTGCACTGGATTGGTGGAAATCTCCAGGTCATTGTGGATGAGGGTGAAAGTGTCGACTGCACCTGATATGTTCAGAGAGAAAGCAACAATAATATATTTCTGACAGAACAACTACCAGTCAACAGTCAGTTCCTGTTTTGCTTGAAGTCGCATACCAGCCTGTTTCTTTAAAAGGTCCTCCTTCTCATGGCGGTCACGGATCTCTGGCGGTTTGATGGAGGTGGCCAGTTCAGGGTCGATGTCGTGGCTGTACCCGATGTAGTACATGCGACAGCTACAGCGAGAGATGATACGCTGGACCTGCTGGGTCTCCTGCACTTGGGAAGGCTGGTTCCAATCTAAATCAGAGCAAGAAGAAACAAGTCAAATAAACTAGACTGTGGCTGCTGATTGGACGTGCAAAAGTTGCTGCCACGATGCTATATGGATGAGAGATGGGCCACTTGTAGAAAGATGAATGGGAGAAATTGTAATACTCAATGGCCTTGTCCCAAATGGAATCAGAAGCCCTCACGCTCTTCCCAGTCTACACTTTTGTGATGTAAATGTCTGCTGTGGAGCTCATCTTAGTGCGGCCTTGGCAGAAGAGTGCATCAACGGCACATAGAGTTCGTCCCCGAACTCAAATCGTAAATATCAAAACATGTTTGATATTTATGACTCTTGATCTAGCTGCCTCTGACGTGCCTCTGCCTCTGATCTCTCTAGTCACGTTTGATCTCGCGAGTCTCCGTGAGATCTCGAGTCACTGTGAAATCGTCCCTACAATCGACAAGTGTGTGGTCTCTCGGTCTGGTCAAATCATCTAGTGTGCGCATTCAGAGGATTATAAGGCTAAAAATCAGTTGAAACTGTCATCTTGTGTGTGGTCTCCCATGGTTTTAAAATCGGTTAAGATTTGAAATCGTCTATTGTGCGGCCAGCTTTAACAGACATGGACAAGAAGTGGTCTTTGTAAGTCTGCAAATGGATGTGCCATAGGCATTACCAAGATGTCTGTCGAAGGGACTTTTGATTTAAAGCAGGGGTGCCAAACTCAGTTCCTGGAGAACACAGTCCTGCAGAGTTTAGCTTCAACCCTAATTCAACGAACCTGATCCGGGTAATAAAGTCCTTCAGGATTATTTGTAAACTACAGGTATGCGTATTGGAGCAAACTCAAATTTACAAGACTGTGGCCCTCCAGAAGATGAGTTTGGCACCCCTGCTTTAAAGAGTCTTTGGGTGTTCTGAACATTTTTAACAAGCTGCTATGCAGTTGCCAGGATATTCTGTGGAGCTTCTAGGGCATTACAAGGTGGTCCATCCCAAGAGTTAAATGTTGTTATGAACTCAAGAGTTAAAACTGCACACCTGTGGTGGTGCTGACCATGCCTCCAACAGCCTGGCCACTCTCCATCAGCTCCAGGACTGAGTCCAGATTCCTCTGCCTGTGTTCCTCAATGTTCTTCACCTGTAGGTCCACAAAATGAGAACTGATTGCTATAATGCAATGTTTCATTGGTTATAAATGCATGATAACTGTACTTCTGAACCCACCTCCAGCCACAGCTGCCAGTCCTCCTGTTCAGAGGGGCTTTGCTCCATGGTGGCGAAGTACTGCATACCATCCAGCAGGCACGTCCAAGTGGTCTTCTGCTTGAGTGTGTCGTTGTACCAAGCAGGATGGTGTTCACACTGCAGTAATTGTGCCTTGGCAGCAGACACCAACACGCAGCCGGCAGTCTCAGTGCCTCGCAGCATCATCTGAACACCATGCACATGGGAAGATGTTTAGATCTGCTAAAACAGTACCTTGCACTACAGGTTACTGCTCTCAAAGCGGAATTCATACCTGACCGTTGACGAGCTCTATGAACCAGTTGCGGTTGTAAACGTCATCCGTCTGGCACGCGGCAATTCCACAGAGCTGGTCGCTCACTCCTGCGTCCTCTTCAGAGAAGACCACAAACTTATCGGTCTCCTCAATAAGCTTCTGTAGCATGGACGTTCCTAAAAAGGACCAGAAAAACACATCAACTGGGGCAAAGAAAGCCTTGGTACACTGAAGACTGATCATTTCCAAATAGCAAAAATTTGATTAGTCTGGACAAAAAAAACAAAAACAAAAAAAAACAGGCAAATGAGCTACAATATACATCAGATTTTTAGGCCTACAGTCACAAGAAGAGCCTACCTTCATTCTGACTCTTCTCTGGGCGAGTGGTTGTGGTGATGACTGGTGTAGCAGGACCGGTGTTGGAGGAGTAGCTGGACATGGAGCGTTTCAGCTTTTTCGTCTGCACCTGGGTGTCGATCCGCAGACCCTTCAGAGCCTCGGTGGACAGGTTTCTCTTGAGCACGGCTGCTTTCTTATAACCGTCGTACAAACCAAAGGCAATATTCCGGTTGGTGGTGGTCCAAGAAGCCCTCAGGTCCACCAAACACAACTTGTGCGTGTAGGAAGCATTGCTCTCGTCTTTTGAGTTTACTTCCTGAGACAATTAATGCAGATATATTGTTGGTTTGTCAATTAGTAAAGGCGTTAATTTTATATTAAATAATAAATAGCAACATTTTATTTCTTGTAGATAAATTAAAAAGGTGAAGAGCTTGAAAAAAGTCTGCACACTTTTGTGAAACAAGGCAAACGTTTCGGTCACATGTTGACCATTTTCAATGCCAAGCTAACCTTCAATGCCAAGCTTGTAGATAAATTATCAATTGGTGTCTCTCAAATGCAATTTGAGATGCCTTACCTCCTCTATGCGGTTGCTCTGTCTCTGGTAGCTGAGTGAGGACAGGCTGAGCAGGTGGGTCTTCTTCACCTGGGCATTGATCTGGTGGTCAGCTGTCTCATCCCATGTGGAGGCCATGAGGTGCACGGTGACCAGAGAGAGCTCGCTCACCATCTGAGTAACGTTCCACTCGGAGATCAGTCGTCTCATCACAGTGCCAGCTGTAAAACATGCATCGATCATTTCAGCAGAACATTTCAATGTCAAGTGGAGAGGGCGACTGAGGATGTTTGCTCTCTCACCCTGTGGGATGAGCCTCTGTGCTCCTCTGGTGAAGACATGACCTTTACTGCACTCCACCTGAATGCCCCTCTGCTGAGCAAATGATGCCCAGTAATGGACCTGCACAGGAACATTTGAACCTTGCATATATTTCATCACAATTACAAAAAAATATTTCCAATATGACAAAAGATCCTTTGAATGATAAGAATACACTATTTTATGAGGGTGAATGATCTATATAGATACACAAGCTTATAAAATATAAATTATATTTTATTATATAATTATAAAATAATTAAATAAACATACACGAAATAAAATAATAAATTACGCATAAATACAAAATTATTAAAATTATTATTAATATTAAATATTTATTATTAGTATTATTAGTATTATTATTAATAAAAATAATAATAATAATAAACAACAGTTTGGCTTCAGCTATATATCATTGAGCATCAGCACGAAGACAAGTTAGAAATTAACAAATTAACTAAATTAACTAATTAAATTTAAAAAAAGGAGGCAGGCCTAAAATATGGTGTGACAGAATCAGGTGTCACCTGTAGCTGTGGAAAAGATGCAGTATAGGACATCTGTTTGTAGTGCTGGCCGAGCTTCCTGCGGATGGGTCTGAGGCTGTGGAAGAGCTTGCCTCTGCAGATGGGCCGGGACACGCTGGTCCACGTGGCCCAGAAGTTCTGCATCCAGCGCAGGGTGCTGCTGTAGAGGAGGATTCTGGGCTGACTGGGCTCTGAGAGAAAACACAAACAAAAGCCTTTAAAACCAGAGCTGAAATGACCTTCAAGCCTGGAATACACTACATGACTTTTGCCCCGATTTTTATTCTGGACGACGCTAGTTGCTGCTCCGATTTTAAAAGTTGCATAGCCTTTATCAGCATTTAGAAAAAAGGCTATAGTTCTAACCTTTGCCACAGTGCTGGTCGAGGTCCATGGTGATGGAGAGGTTGAGGTTTTCAGAGCGGAAGGCCCTGTAGGAGTCGTGTGGCTGGCCTGAGGTGACATCCGCAATGCTCTCCACAGCACAGAGCATTACGGCATGGTGGTCATGTGGATTACCATGGCATAACCATTGGAGGTCAAGGGTCATACAAAGGCTCGGGAGGTGCAGGAAGCAGATATCATCATACCTGTAGAGGAACAGACCAGACAGATTTAAATAATCAAACTCAATTCAAAATGTCACATTGTAATGCAATGCAACTACTAATCATGTACTTGGAGGCTGTTCTAACGTTGACGTCCAGGTCACCCTTGAAGACAAACTGCCCAGGATTCCAGTCAAAGTTCAGCTTGATCCACTCCCAGTGCAGGTTCTCCGTGGTGTTGTACGGGTCCTACGCAAAAAAAGCATTATAGTTAGCATTAGATATTTAAAAGTATAAGCTGTTTTTAGCAAGGAGCCTGGGTGTGTTTGTTAGTACCTCAGTAGCGAGCTGATGCAGGTTGGCCTGTTCGATGTCCATCACCCAGTGGCCATGCAGAAGAAGTCTGCTTTTATCCCACCAGGTCAGAAGGGGGGATGGGTCAGCTGTGGGTTTGGTCAGTAAATCAACAGCCTGGCCAATCAGCGTCCAAGCAGGATCCCAGCACGGCCCCCACACAATAGTGTAGAGGAAAATATTTGCTATACGAACAATTAGACCGGTTGAGTCACATTGTTGCAATATCACATTACAGACTTACGAGATCAAGAGAGTGTTGTGACTCACAATGGATGTCGTAGTAGAACTTAAGTGGTGGCATATTCCTGTAAACGGTCACATCACCCCATGGCTGGCCGAGTTGGACCACCTGTTTGCGCTTTGCTCTCAGCTGCCCGTCCTGCTCGGTGCCCATCAGACGTCCCGACAGCGACCATTCTCTGATCTCAAACAAGTAACGAGGATAGTCCCGGATTCGCACTGAACAACACAGGAAACAAGAATGCTAGTCATCATGGACTCTCATAAGTGACAAAAAATAGCACTTTGTACATGTAGCACTCAGCAAACAACACTTAAACTTGATTCTAATAGAGTTTGATATTAGCATGTTGCTATGCTAAAAGCTCAATACTCTAATAAGTATAAAAAAAATACAAGGGCACAAACATTGAGTCAATTCTGAATTAAACTGAAGCAATTTTAACAACACCTTTCAGTATTGAATTAATTTGCATTTATTTTGTCGGCCATCTTGGATGCATTTTTTTCCCCACCACGCTAGTGAAATAAATTCAAACTACTTAGGAAAAAGAGAGAAAAAAAAAAAGCACATAACAAAATTACTAAAAATTAACTAAATTATTTTTAGGCTCCAGCTAAATTAGCTATTCTTTCAGCTCCATCTAAATAAGCTATTCTTAGCATTAGCACAATCGGTTAACTTGAAATGATGTCTAGGTAAGGAGTTTACGGTGTTTGGAACAGATGTGTCAGATTACTTACAGTAAAAATTCCCTAACTAACAAATCAAGCATCATTTATTGGATTATGTATTAAAGCAGGGGTGTGCAATCATGGTCCTTGAAGGCCACTGTCCTGTATAGTTTAGCCCCATCCTCAAATAAACCACCTAATCATGTTCTTCCGGACTACTAGAAACTTCCAGGTACATTTATATTTATACATTATATTTATCCAAAGCAACTTACATTGCAATTAAGGTATACATTTGATCAGTTTGCATTCCATGGGAATCAAACCCATGACCTTGGTGTTGCAAGCCTCTACTGGAACTTCAGGAAAGGTGTGTTGTGGCAAGTTGGAGCCAAACTCTGCAGGACATTGAACATCCCTGTATTTAAGTACACTTGACTTACCCAGAAATGCATTAAGCTTGAATTTAAAAGCACGGCACCACTGGATCACCAGCTGCAGGCCGTCTCTGGGGAAGGGGCTGATGCCATCGATGTCCCGCAGCTGCTCTCGAATCCGCTCAGGCCCGTGCAACGACTGATCCGCAAGCGCCACCAGCTCCAAATCTGACACCGTCCAGGTGAGCAGGGACTTGCGCATGGGCGTGTTGGCGTACAGCCGCTTGGACCGCTGAATGTAGATCTCGATGTGCTTGCGCTCAAGGGAGGTGTAGAGCTCCTCGATCTTACGGGCTGGCAGGAGCTCGCCATGCTGCTTGCGTAGGTCGGCCACTTTCTTGTTCAGCAGCTGCAGGCGCTTGGAGCTTTCCTTGCTTTCGTCCTTCATTAGCTCGTAATTGTCGCGTAGTTTGATCTCAAAGACATCGTCCAGGAACACAAAGGAGAACTGGTTGATGCGGACCAGTAGGTCCGGCAGAAGGCGACAAGGTTCTATCGACTCTGTTCCACTGCTGTGTAGGGTCTTCAGCCACTTCTGCACGCTGATGGCCTTATCGAAAGTATCGGAGAAGTTGTACTGGTAAGGGAACTCGATGGCAAGGTTGGGTGCAGTGAAGAGCCAAGTGCGATTGCGAGATGTTTGGAGGAAAGGGAATTGAGATCTGTGCTGTTGCATCACCTCAAGCTCATCCAGCATCTGCACCTCGGCTCCAGAAAAGGAGAAGATGTCGTTGCCATCAAAGCTGAACACCAAATGAGGAGTTTTCATCAGCACGGCTCCAGGCCGTTTGGAGAGCGACAGTGCTTCTGCACTGAAGGTGATGAAGTGTGTCTCAGCCACATGGGCGGTGAGCCGTGTACTTGCCAACTCTACACAAACTAACCGGCCAGATGAAGAGGCTGCAGACTCTGTTCCATCCTTCTGTTGTAGCCTTAGAGATTCAGACAGCACCTTCCAATAGCTTTGGCTCTCTGTGATGTGCTGATACAAAAACATGTGATCCAATGTTGTCCACTGCACTGTTAAAGCGTTTTCACTCCGCACCTGATCAGATGATGATGGGAGGAAATAAAATCAAGATGTGGTTAAAGCTGGCATGAAATGGAAACTATGATCATGTTTTCTTCTCTATTGTAATGTGTATTTAAGTAAAATGAATAAGATGAAAAATGAATTTTGTCCATCAAGAATTGATTGGAACGTTGATGTTTGCTAATTGCTGTGACCTCATGAGTGACAGGTTGATGGAGGGAAGGGATTATTATCCTTCCCTTGTGCTGGTGCACGTCATCAGAGAAGAGATATTACAGCAAGGAGTAGGAGGAGAAGTACATTTTTTGATTAAAGATTACGAGGGCAATTGAATTTGAAACAAATACTTTAATCTAAGTAATGTTTGCGGAATACAAGTCTAAAATGTACTGACTTACAGTTGTGGTCAAAATTTTACATACACTCAAAAACATACAGTCACTGTTGGAAAGGGTTCAAATACGCAAAAGATGCTGGAAAACCAAAGAATTTGCGGTATCTGAAGGATTTTTCTGAAGAACAGCAGGCAGTTTAACTGTTCAGGACAAACAGAAAAAAAAATGCTGCGGATCTTATTCAGGTCAGTAGTAAATAAAAAATAACATGCATTTTGTATGATCCCTCTTATTTTGGTAAAATAACTAACATTTTGCAGATACTGCAAAGTGTATATAAAATTTTGAACACAACTGTATATTCCAAAGCGACTTTTATAATCCAATTAAAATCAAGTGTGCAAAACATGTGCAAAGCACAGACATTTAGCTTCATGTCGAATGAGAAAGGTACATGATTAATCTGTATAGCATATTTCCCACGTCAATACTTTTTCTTTTGTTTTGCTTCAGAATTTGTTTAGGCTTGGCCTTTATAATTAATGCCACACTAATTTAGGTTTGTTTTATACTTTTATTTTAAATCCCCGTTATGTTCTAAATACAGGGTTCCCACTCTTTCATGAACACCAGATTCAAGGACTTTCAAGGACTTTTTCAAGCACCATTTATTTTATATCAAGCACCTATCAAATTCACACCCCAGCATATGTAGTGTCATGAAAGACCTTACATTACTTAACATTTCACTTACACTTAACATTTACATAAAAAATTTCAGAGTAATAATGTTTTGAATGTGTAGGTTTCATAAATTTAGACCGTTTTGAGCAGTCGTGTTCAAAGGAATTTAATGAAATCCACTGAAGTCAGTACTGGTAATATTCAAATTCAATTTCTAAAATATTGATTAAAATATGCATCAAACTGATCTTTGCTGTAGTTCTTGTACAAGATTTAAATTTGAAAGAATTTCTAAATTTTTAAATGAATAAAAAATGGTTAAATGTTGTAATAACTTGGTAAAACCTGTTAACATTAAAAATTTGCACATTCACTCAAAAGATTTTTTTAAACGGAAGAAGGAAAAACTCAGTTTATAAAAATACACGTGTACATGGCCTTATTTTAACTAAAAAAGAAAGTAAATGGTAAATAATAAAATAAGAATATTGTGCTATTGATTCATGACAATCAATAGCACAAACAAAAACAATAACAAGAAATATTTTCAGTTAGGTCTAACTATAATCTATACTCAACTGTAAAATAACACTGGATAGTCTTCACTGTATAATGAAAGGAAATAGCGCCATAAACAAAATTTATTTCAAATTTAATTCAAGCACTTTCAAGGACCTATGTTTGTTTTCAAGTACTTTCCAGGCCTTGAATCCATATGTCTGAAATTCAAGTACTTTCAAGTACTTTCAAGAAGCGTGGGAACCCTGTAAATACCATTAAATTTAAAGGATTTTTTGTGAATTGTGGGGAACTAAAATACACGTTTATAAAGTTTTGAAAATGTTCATTTTATTGTTCTCTCAAAAATTGAATTTTTATCTGGTATGACTTACAGATAAACACTACAACAACCCTTTAAAAAAAATGTTTACATTTAATTTCTTGGTGATTTAAACAGGAATGTGCATTCTGTAACTACATTTTGATTCATTTGGTTGTGCTCAATCTTCCTGCTTTTTTTCCAGCAAGAATGCATCTTGTGTTGAGTACTGGACTGAAAGTCACGATTATAGTGTTGACACAAATTACTGTCCTCTTCTAAGCAACTGGATCACAAGTTATGACCCAATTCCCCATACCAAATCAAAATTAAAAACAAGGCCTCATTGTGACCAGACTGCAGTAAAATATGCAAAGTCCAAAAATTTTAATCTTAGTTTTGGACCCTGCTATAATTGTTAATGGAATTCGATATGAAGTGATCAATCATTGCAGTCACTTACAACCACACCTAGTGGTCATGGCCTGTAATACTTGATCCTAGGTGATGGAAGTCATGACAGCTGTGTGTAGAAGCAGTGTAGTACCTCCAGACTACGGCCGCTGATGTGGTAGGAGACAGTAAACGCTGTTAGGGTCAGGATGGGGTTGGGAGTTTGGGCGGCTGGGCAGCAGGGCTCTATACTCTCAGTGAGGGCCTTCACCACAGCCAAAGAAACACCTTGGACAGAAACATTCGAATTCTCCCCCGATCCTTCAGCTTCCACTGTGTCCACCCTCAATGCAACAGCCCCTTTAATGCAACACAGAAAAACAAACTCTCAGGCACTGAAACAAACTAACATGTACTGCGTAACTTTTTGGATACAAGGAAGAAAAACAAGAGTTTAACTGGTATTTTAAGGGCTTCTTTTAGTTCCCACCTGCCACATTGGAGAGTGTGAATGTGTTTACATCCTCAAGATTGAGTTTAAACTTAAAGAGAGGTGGTAGACGGGTTGAAGGCTTTTCTGGAGTGGAATGTGAGGAGACGTTCTCTGCTTTGTCCAATTTGAGAACGTAGAACAGACGTGACAGACACAGAGTGCAGGTCTCGGACACTTCCAGCTGCAGGCCTTTCAGACTGGACTCCATACAAGCGCTCCCAGAAGGGCTGGAGTTCACCGTCCTCGACGAACTATAGCTGCCCTGTGGGCGAATTCATTAAAAAGGGCGTAATGTAAAGCCAAATGGTTATTATTAAAAAAATATAGCCCATCTTTCATGATAAATAATAACTTACTACATAAATGCAATGCATATTGATTTTACCTGCAGTGTGAGAGAGTCTAGGATAAGGGCTTCCCCCCAGACATGTTTTCCAGCTGGGTGAGGAGCCTGCTGGATATGGGAACCCTGGCCCACACGCCACCAGAAATGATCCAGGGACAGAGAGGCTTTCTCAGTCACAGTCAGACTCTTCACGTCATCCTCTTCTGAGCCCAACAAGTGCTGCAGTTCTGAGAGACACACCAGATTCAGTCACACATCACAGCAGAGACACGTTTGAACTGAAGTGTTCCATCAATTCTATTTTACCAGAAGTTGACCAAAAAAGGAAACCGCACTTTATTCATTTTGAAAAGATAATTTAGTTATTGTGACTCCATTCAGTGTTGATATTATTAACTCTTTCCCCGCCATTGAGGAGACGAGTTTTTATGGCTTTCCGTGTTTTCACTGTTATACACTCGGGGGCGCTATTACGCATCTTCTGAACGAGTACAAAACCTCCCGAACAAAAACACACGTGAACAGGACAGCCAAACGAGCGATCTCTTACGTAAACAGATGCATATGAAAAATAACGCGATCATCAGCATATAAATGAAAACTGCTTTGGAGGTGTTGATGGAAGCGATTTACTGGATTTATGCTTTGATAATTGTACTGAATATTATCCAGATCAAAAATGCTGGCGGGGAAAGAGTTAACTAAAACAATTAAACTAGTTTTTGTATAATTGAAAAAGTTTAAACAAATTATAAATATTAGAATATTTATTTTTAAAAACTCAATGAAATGTTGGATTGGCGACTAAGTAAAAAATGTTACAGCTGAAGCACTAAAATGATTACAACTAAAATTGAAATAATTAAAGCTAAACAGAAATATTTAAATTAATGAATAAACCTGACAAAAGCACATAAAATGACTAAAACTAGCTTTTAAACAATTAAAAAAAAAAATGTAATTCAAAATATTAAAAATACTATAATAGTATTTAAATAATACTACAATAACACTGCCTACAGTACACTGACAAGGCAAAGTGACATTTAGATAATTAAATTATTATAATAAATATTTGTATATATTATAATAATATTTTACAGCAAGAACATATTTTAATATTGATAATAATATTAACAATATTAAATATTACATTATGAATTGTGTATTTTTAATAAAATAATGTCCTAATTATATATCAATGTAATTAAAGAAATGAATTAATGCCACAGTCAATGTGATTTTCCTGTGCAGATCAGTGTCACAAAATATTTTTTGGCCTTTGAAA
>NW_015555720.1:899287-904429 GCF_001515605.1 Sinocyclocheilus anshuiensis
TATATATATACACATGAAAACGTATTCTATAAAGCTAAGCTACATAATCACAACGTGAAAATACTTTCTCATTCATCTCTAACTGGTAGAGAACAAAACATGCTGTTATTTCGAGTAATTCCTATCTAATCTGAATGGGTTGTTCAACTGTCTATTGTTTTTAACAGCGTTCAATAGCCACACTTCTCTATTTACCAGTGTTGGCTGAGATGAAGCCCAGGGCAAAGGGTGGCGTATCTCCCAACTGCACTGACACATTGACATTAGACACGGAAGAGCTTATCATCAGGGGAGCGTCCAGCTGAGGGCAACGCCTGGGAGAGACGAAAGGACACTTATGAGAGAACAATAAACAAGACCACCATTACTGCCCAATCTGGGACGCTCAGAAAGCAAGCGGGCGATTTATACCTCGTTTTTTTATGCGAGAGCTGGTCCCATGATAACATGTCCAGCCAATGGGAGAACTCTTGATGACGGTAGTGGATGATACAAGTGTTGACGGTGACCGTGCTAGAGATGTCAACAGATGTCACCTTAAGAGAGAGTGAAGGTAGAAACAATAATGAAGAACAAAACAAACACGAAGCTGCAAAACATACAGCAAAGAAAGATTTTGATTTGCATAGAGAAATCATATAGAAAGCGAGCAAAACAACTCACCTGCAGTATTGTTCTGAGTGTGTTCAGACATAAAATTCTCTGTCGGCTTTGTGACAGTAAAAGACCATCTGAAAAACACCCAGTACCCACAATACGTAGCTTTAAGTGTGTGTTCAGATCCCTAACTCTAAGCAAAAATAACAGTGATAAAGAGTGTGTTCATGTGTACTTTACCCTCCAGCAGAAGCTCCAGACGGCTCTGTGGGAAACTGAGCTCAGGGGAGAAACTCTTCAGAGGAAGCTGCTCATCATCACGATCATAACCCAGCTTCAGAGATTTTAAAGTCCAGTTCAAAAGTCTGCAAAGCAAACATAGTTTGTTAGAACGCAAAAATAAAATTCAAGATTGATCAGAAGAACTGTAACATCACTGTTCACCTCTTCTGACTGTGCATGGAGAGTGTGATATTGGTGTTCTCAAAATCCACATTGACCTTCTGTGGAATCAGGTTGTGAAGATGCTCAATTGCTTCAGTTTGGATGTAAGGGTCTTCTTTGTCATCTTGAAGAGGCAGGCACAAACACCAAAAAGCTTTAACATTTATATTTACAGCAAGGTTAATTACTATATTATATATATATATCATATTATAGTATAGTATAGATTAATATATTTACAACAGTTTTCACTAGTTGAAATAATATGAAAAGTTAACAGAAATAAAATAGAATACATAAACTAATTTTAATTCTGCTACGTGCAAAGGCAACATTTGAAGATGAACATTAATTACTGAAATATGTTAAACCATAACTGAAATGAATGAAAACTATAAGCTATAAAACATATTTATAACTAAAAACCATATTTAAAATAAATAAATAAAACAAAATTACTAAAACTTTGACTGAAATTAAAATGGAAAATATATATTTAAAAAACACACTTCAAAAATAAAAACTATAAACTATAATGATTTACAGCAGGGATGCACAAAAAACTAACTGCGCACACACATGTGTGTATTATTATCATTACTAAATAGAAATATTTAACAAAATAAGAATATACTACTGTAATATTTCACTGTAAAGAAAAATTTAATAATTTTATTTTAAAGAACTGTAAAATTACAATACTACTATTTACTGCATCTTAATTTTTTTCATTTTCAGATATTAAACTATCAGGCTTTTAGTTTGATGGAAAACCGCAGGATGTCAAAAGCTTCTCTTTTGTTAACAACATCCGGTTTAAATTTTTTTCATTAAATTGCAGCCTTTGCCATTTGATAATTGCACTAAGCTAAATTACGATTTCGGATGCATTATGACTAACTGCATAGCTTTAATGTAATGTGTGTAGCTTAAAGGTCAAACCTGCAGTGTGAGCTGTGCAGACAGCAGGAGCAGCTCCTGGAGGTTTGGGGAGCTGGCTGAGGAACAGGCCCTCGTGAAGCTCAGCCAGCAGAGTTCTCACACACAGTCCCAGACGACCCGGCCTGAGACCAGGCAGACTCACGTCACCATTCAGGGCCAGACTCAGCGATACCTCAGCCAGACACGTGTCCTGCTAATGAGAGCACAGGCATTCAGTTACCACCTTGTAACCATTTAACCCAAACGTTTATGTTTTGTACACAACATAGTGAATTAACACCTTAACACATGAATGTTTGCTGTACATACCAGTCTGCTGCTCTTCAGAACTTTACTGCTAAGTTGTCCCACTGAGAAATCCCAGGCCAACCTGACAACATATCAGCAAGTTGTCATTTGAGTAGGCAGTTGGGTAGCTTGTTTCTCTAAAGGGCTTGGTCGGGGCCAAAATGGTGAAAGATTGTGGCTTGATCCTTGTGGAATAGGAATAGGGATGCACAGTATACTGGTATATTGGTTATTAAAATAAAAAGTACATTTATCAGTAGATATTGGATAATTAATTGTGCATGTTCATTACACTAGCATTCAAAGGTTTGAGGTTAGTAAGATTTTTTTTGTTATTTGCTTTTATAATTAATACTTTTATTCAGCAAGGATGCATTTAATTGATTAAAAAAGTGACAGTATAATGTTTACAATGTTGTCAAATATTTCCTGTTGTTTTAAACTTTTTATTTAGAAAAGAATCCTGAAAAACAATACGTAAACTGAAAACTGAAGACCTGAGTAATGGCTGCTGAAAATTCAGCTTTATCGTCATTCATCAGAAGAATAAATTACATTTTAAAAAGTAAAAATAGAAAACAGTTATTTTAAATTGTAACAATTTTTCAAATTATTACTGTTTTTATTGTATTTTTGGTCAAATAAATGCAGCCTTGGTGAGTATAAGAAACTTTTTTAAAAACATAAAAATCAGTCAATCAACAAATCAAATTCAAAAACAAAAAATATTACCAATCCCAAACATTTTTTAATTTTACTTTACCTTTTTCTCACTTAAATTAATTCTAAGAAAAAAACTAGTAATAACACTATTAAATAAATATCCATTTCTCATACTGTGCGTTATAATATTATGATGCCTAAATTGTACTTGTAACATTTAAAATGGTTCCTTTTACCATTTAGAATGACTGTTTTTTTTTTTTTTTTAGACAAAATAGCATAGAATTTAGATATTAACCATTTATTGCCATGGTCAATCGTGGCCATTTGTTACTAATTTATATTGGTCACAACATGAAATTAAGTACAGGCTTAATGGTTTTAAAGCTTCAGTGCATCCCATTCGGTTGGTGAAGTGAGCTTTACCCGCTATGCACACAGCTATCAGTCACACAACACCATCCAGAAGTCTTTTTAAAAAGAAGTTCTTCTTTTTCACAGGCTAATCACCTTTTACTTTGATGATCCAGCAGCAAAGTGATGGCAGAGGATGTCATGTGCCAGAGGGATTCAGGCAGTGCCAGATTCAACACCATCACATTTATAGAGTCAATGTGGAATGACAGCAGCTGCAAAACAGACACCACTGGACAATTTAAAGGTGACATATCATGAAAATCTGACTTTTCCAGGTTTTAAGTGCTATAATCAGGTCCCCAGTGCATCTACCAACCAAGGAAACGTAAAAAAAGATTAACCCAGTAACTTTGTTTTGGGAAGCCTTTTTCTGCAAGCGTCTGAGAAAACGAGCGCGTCTGATTTCGCTCCCTTGGTGACGTGGCAAAGGGATCTCATTATAATATTACCGCCCCTTAATCTGCACGTTTCCACCCATGGCGCAGTTATTGTGTTTTCGCAAGTGACAACGGTGTACTAGTTCTAATGCCATGGCAAAAGTTTGAGCAAAACATGCTAACTGTTGCTGAAACTTCACAGACACATTCTGGGGACACCAGAGACCTATACTACATATTGTAAAAAAAGGCGCATAATATGTCTCCTTTAAAGGAACTGTACAATTGTATCCACAGTATTGAACTTGCAGTGAAAGTCCACGGAGAACGGCATTCCATTCTTTCATATAAAATTATGAGATAAAAGGTAGGATATCATTTTGCACAGGCCAACTGAGTAAGTGAACATTAAGGAGTATAATTTTTAAATCTTGTAGTGATATTTTTGAAATAGCATGGGCTTTCTGTCTTGCCCCATTGAATTTCATTGCAAGTGCATTACTATAACACCCTTTTCTTTTCTTCAGAACAATATATATTGCTCTTCTGTGGTAATCAACAGCATGTCAGCTTTGCATTGAGCTTAACTTGTACTGAACCTGGGATTCTCCAAAACAACAGTCAAGTTGATTACCTGAGAGAGGAGGTGCAGGGTAGAGGGACTCGGAGGAGGTCTTTTGGAATTCTCCTCATTGCTTTTAGGAGCCCGGGGCCTAAATGGCTCCTGTAGGTCAAAGCGGACCCGAGCCTCACCCACACACAACGCCAAAAACCTCCTAACAAATACAACACAATCACAATGACCGATCATCAACAGACAATATTTACACTAACTATGTCTTATAATTATACTTACGGCAAGTCCGGGTTAAGTATTTTGCAAGAAATCCATATCCTGTCAATTTCCTACAAAACAGAAAAAGGCTTTATAGTGCTAGAATATATATTAAACATCACTGCACCACACCAGTTGCAACTCTTAACTACATACAATCTACTGCATCATATTTGATATGCAAATTTCTATTTATTAGGCCTTTATATTATCACCATGACCCACCTGTTGTACATAATCTACTACATGCCTTCTGTAATCTGACTGATAGTTTATACTTTTTAGCAAGTAAAAGGCCTTTTAGTAGGATCGTTAAAAAAAGAAAAGAAAAAAGCCCGTCTTCAGGTAGTGGCGTTTCGCTGTGAAATCTTTACTGATTTTTATAAAGTAAACGTAAGAATAACTTTTATAATTAGAAATATTTTAAGATGAACATTTACTGGACTGAAGCAACTTAGCTTTACTTAATTATCCATTTATTACTTAAAAATCACTTTAAAATGTAAGCATCAAATATGAAACATCAGGCTTTTGAGGAGCATTTATTTGTCCATCTCTCAATCATCACTGCACTGCACT
>NW_015555720.1:904455-931424 GCF_001515605.1 Sinocyclocheilus anshuiensis
ATATAACTTTTATAATTAGAAATATTTTAAGATGAACATTTACTGGACTGAAGCAACTTAGCTTTACTTAATTATCCATTTATTACTTAAAAATCACTTTAAAATGTAAGCATCAAATATGAAACATCAGGCTTTTGAGGAGCATTTATTTGTCCATCTCTCAATCATCACTGCACTGCACTGCATTATATTTTTTGCACCCCACAATTATAATCAAAGCTCTGTAGTTATTAAACTTAGCATTTAAATATCATCTTACGAAGACAAAAAATTTGAAAGATATAGAGTGACAAGTCATATGTACATGCATTACATGCAAGCAGTCTGATTTCATTGATTTTCGAGAAATCCCTCATACTTTTTTTTTGCCCATATAAATATTAGCAATTGCACCAAATTCATATTTTTGGGCCTCTGAATAAAATTAAGGTGTTTTTTCTCCTCAAATATGACCTCTAGATTCTCACCATGTCATACTACATGAGCCATAAAAGGCTGATGCATTAAAAATGATACTCGACAAAGCACATATGTAAACTTTTTAAAATATTTTTGTCTAAAGGTTCAATAAACACTTCCAAATGGATAGATAGATAGATAGATAGATGTTTTGACTATTAATTCATGTGTTAAACTTTACTTTATGAGGTTATGAGGACTATAATAGAGCTGATATTAGATGCAGTTTGTGTGACGTATGTTTTATTGATGCAAAAATGAAACCCACCAGAGTGTGTTGAGGCTGAAACTGAACACTGATTCCTCGCACTGAGAAAAGACCCACAGATCTGATCTTGAGCTCTGCATTCAGGACATCATAGAAAAAACGGACAGCCAAACTGCAAGCAAACCATCTAACAAAACACAAAGAGGGCAGATTTAATAGGTTTGCATTTTCAATATCTGTACATATTGAAGCATGATGGCTTCTTACCTAAAGATCAAAATGAATACAACTGCCAAGATGAGAAATACGGAGATGGCAATCAGCAGGGCAGACATTGTGCTGCAAATGCTCCTTCACATTTAGCCTACAACCATGGCACCTGGAAGAAACCTGACTTCAGACCAGCTGTCAAACAGTCACTCACATTAATTCCTGCAGAATTCTCTCAAAACATGTTAGGTATTAGTGAATACATTCAAGTGAATAGACAAAAGGAATGATAATGCAAGTGCATTAACATGTTAAGAAGCCAAAGTAGTGCATTTACATTTCTGTATTCAATATGTCGTCTGAAATATTGGGTATTTAAAATTTGTTCGTTACAAACAATACTAACTGAATAAGTGACACAGAAGCAGAATGTGTTGCAATTATTATCATCGTACAAGTCAAATTACAGACTAAGAGCTTTGTGCGATAAATAATAGAACAATAATACTGCACAGATTTTTATTCTCGAAACAATCTAATCATTTGATCGTCAGTCTCGTTGTTGTGCCACTCTGCCACTGCAAACAACTGTTGGGTGGAAACTTGCAATGTTGAGCAAAGCACCATTAGCCTGTTAGCTGCCAAAACACTACCGCGCACCTCCAAGCAACAAGTATTTAACTTCCTAATTAAGGTGTTGACTGTAATTAGCAACTTTTAAGTCGGGTTACCCACCTGAAAGGGCTTGTAATGCAGACCAGTGGATCTTTAGGTGTACAGCGCCCCTCCGTCTCATGCTAGGCTAGGCTAACTGCGCTAGCAGCGGGATCATGACAGCTCTCGGTCAATAAACGGACATGCTAATCATGTTTATCCGCTTCCTTAAACACACAACATTATAATTACATCCGCTGTTAAGCTGACAAACCACATTTCATTCTGATTTAGGATTTAAGTAATGGGCTTTCCTCTGTTGTTTCAAGTGTGAAGGCAGAAATACTAACTTTTTGGAAATTGATGTTTTTTATAATAAAAGTCCCATGAGCTGAGCACAAAACAAAGAAGAAGATATTTTTGTTACTTATTTTTTAAACTAAAGGGGCACGAAGGTTTAATGAGTCTTCCCATCTTTATAGACGAAAACTCTGCAATTCTCAGTCTTATTTTAACTATTAAAAATGACAGTATGTAAACTGGCAGTTTTATGATTTGGACAGTCAGCTGACAGTCATCTTTATCTCAGACAGTGTCACCTGACCACAGGTCACCTTGCACCAGTGGTTCTCAACCTTTCTGGACGCTTTTTGGTTAAGCTGTTTCCTCTGTTATTTCTGCAGTGCAACGACAATGCAGCTTAATAAAAAAAAAAAAAAAAAAAAAGTTTTTAATTTGGCTCTACACGATCCCAGGTGAGGAATTGGGGTCTTATCTAGCCTTTTCTAAAAAAAAAAAAAAAAAAGATTTATATTTTATTTTTTATTAAATTTAGAAATTCGGGGTGTTGATATATTAAATTAAAACATGATGTATTTCGTAAGTATATAAGATTTAAGATTCTGTGTTTTTCAATTAAAATAACAGTTACTGAGGAGGAAAAGAAATGTGATTTCAGCTTATGCCTTTTTCATTTTTTTTTTTTTTAAATTTATTTATTAATATTTTTGGCCTTTTAATTTCATTTTTTTTAAAAATACAATAATTTTAATTCATTCTGTGCCCCCTGGTTAAGAACCACTGCCCTACACTCAGTAAGCATTTAGTAAACAATTGATTTAAATCAAATGTATTTATTACTTATTTAAATAATGTAATAATTTATGACTTTATTTAAAGCCAATTTGAATTGAATTTATTTAGTTCATTCTTTTTTCTCTCTAAACTTTTCCACAGATCCCCTAGCACTCCCTTGCAGCCCCCTGGAGGTCCCCGGATCCCAGTTTGAGAACCCCTGGTCGGCTAGTAGACAGCACACAGTTCCTGTCTTATTTACATCTATAATAACTCATACTATAATGTAGAAGCATTACAATACTGATCTCTGCAGGTCAGCAGAATGAAAGCTTTCCGTCTTTCTTTTTCTGCACTTTGGTGTACTGTATACCATGATGCTAGCTAGTAATAATTGCAATTAATTATGAATGGCGCCAAAGGCAGGAAATGTTTCTTTTAACAGCCACTGAATATTTATAACATTACACTTCCTGATTATCTTATTTATTTATCAAACCTATTTACACTTTCAAGAGAATAACAACATAATCATGAAGATTCACTTTTTATAATTACGCAAATATGCATATTTTTCACCATGTCCAAAAGTAGAGAGATGCAGTTTTTTTAGGCGTACTTGATAAAGTCAATGTTATTTTAATGAAATAAAATGATCATCATTTCCGACCCACTGAAATGTATAACAAAAATCTGGTTGACTGAACATCCTGGATCTTTTCAAGCAGCTTCAATAAAGCCAGACAGTGTTTATGCTGAAGCCTTCTGCTTGTTGTGTTTGGCAAACCACTCGTCACTCTTATCTGCAGCCATGGCCTGTGAAAGCAACCAAACAGAAAACACATGAATGCGGTTTGAAAGTGGATGACAGGATTTCCTTTATACTACAGTGGGTACGGAAAGTATTCAGACCCCCTTAAATTTTTCACTCTTTGTTATATTGCAGCCATTTGCTAAAATCATTTAAGTTAATTTTTTTTCCTCATTAATGTACACACAGCACCCCATATTGACAGAAAAACACAGAATCGTTGACATTTTTGCAGATTTATTAAAAAAGTATAATGTGGTGAGACTGATTACCTCATCCAGTAAATCATTCCCCTTTGGGTCCACAGCAGAAAGCTGCCTGAATGCCTCATCGCCCACAAAGCAGATCTCATGGCCATCCTACATGAAACGGAGATCTGACTCAGCCAAGAAAACACTCAGGATCAATCTCAGAACATTAGACAATAAAGACTCACAGGATCTGCAAGAATGACGACTTCCACCGTGGCTTTTCCAGGAGTGTCCAGCCTCACAAGAGGGGTTAGGATTTTCTGCTTTTCTTTTTTCATTAGCGCTTCAATGTCTGGTAACTGCAAAACAAAGACATTTCTATAAAATGACACCAAGTAGAATGGATACTGTTGGCTGATGTTGGAATAGCTGACCTGATCCCGAGGGCAAGCGAATGCGATCCTTCCAAAAGCAGATCCATGATGCACAGCGCCTCCAATGTCCTGTAACTCCAGCTTACACTACAAAAGCACATAACCTATTGAAACGACACATAAACTACCGCTCAAATGTTTGGGGTCGGTAAGATCTTTTAATGTTTTTAAAACAAGTCTCTTATGCTCACCAAGGCTGCATTTATTTGATGAAAATACAGTAAAAATACTATCGTGAAATATTATTATTAATGTAAAACAACTGTTTTCTATTTTAATATATGTGAAAACGTAATTTATACAAAGCTGAATTTCCAGCATCATTACTCCAGCCTTCAGTGTCACATGATCCTTCAGAAATCATTCTAATATGGAAACATTTCTTATTATTAAGAAATGTTAATAATTTAACATTTACATTGTTTAACATCGTTAAACGATGTTAAATTTACAACATTTAACATAGTTTTTTCTAACGATGGCGCCGACGGTGATGGCTGCCTCCCTGGCGTGCTCCGCAGTTGTTTTTATGTTTTTGTTAGTTTGTCCTGTCTTTAGTTATATCCCTGCAATCAGTTTCAACAGAGACAAATTGCTGGACATTCGGAAGTACACACCACCCGATATTTCACCGGTTTTCGATTATTCTGATGTTTTGCTGGACATTGTTGTCGGCGGAGCTGCGGCGCTGTTCTGGCAATAAAGCTCATTCTGATTCTGATTCTGATTCTGATTATTATCAATGTTGAAAACCTCTTAATATTTCGTGTAAACTTTCCAAGCATTCTTTGATGAACAGAAAGTTCAAAAGAACAGAAATATTTTGTCTTTACTGTCACTTTTCATCAATTTAACATATTCTTGCTGAATAAAATATTTATTTCTTCACAAAAAAAAAAAAATATATAGTAGTGCTGTCAAACAATTAATCGCAATGAATCGCATCCAAAATAAAAGTTTTTGTTTACATAATATATATATGTGTGTGTACTGTGTATATTTATTATGTATATATAAATACACACATATACTGGATATATTTTGAAAATATTTACACGTATTTATATTCATGTAATTTATATTATATATAAACATAACGAATTTCTCTTAAATATATATGTGAATGTGTGTGTATTTATATATACATAATAAATATACACAGTACACACATATATATTATGTAAACAAAAAATATATATTTTGGATGCGATTAATCATTTAACAGCACTAATATATAGTAATGTATATATACATTTGTATAAATTATTTTTCTTCCGTAAAGGGCCTGATGTTAGTTTTATAAAAAGAGGATAACCAAACCCAAAGCATGAATTCATTAGGTCTTGGTGAGTGGCATGGTGCCCTCATAAATTAATTATTGCCAAAAATATAATAAATGTATTATTTTCAGCCAAACCTGATTATCTGAGAATCCCATTAAGGCAATCTTTTTGTCCTCATTTTTCTCAATAACCTTCATTCCCAGCAGAGCAGACCAATAATGAACAGAACGCTGCAGATCAGACACTGCCAGAGAGACTTTCTGGACAGGATCTGTTACCAGGACCAGAAACAATCAGTTAGGAGTCAGTATACAATGGCACACTTAACTACACACATTTATTTACTTCCATTTTTCATAAAGGAAGTTCTCACATCCTTATTATAACACACAATTAGTGCAAATACCCACCACAGTTGGGCAGTTCCTTGTCTATAAGGTAGAAGAGGTATCCTCCCGGAGCCTCAGTCATGTAGAGAGACTCTTCGACTTGTGTTAGAGGCCAGTTTAACCTCTTAGCATTACTCACAGCCTGACTGGACTGCAGAGTGAGACCCTAATATTGAAGAGCACAGGGAACCACAGCTTTATTTAGATAGGATCCCATTTAACAGAAAACATGCAGTGGGGGCCAAAGGTCTAAAACTGCTTGTGAAAATTCTTCTATTGTAATTTATTACAAAAATATAAATAATAAATAAATGTGTTATGACAATTCAAGGCTGAACTGAAAAATGATGATTATCAGGTTATCCAGCATGATCACATGAGAGTTCACATGATTAGTGTCACAAATTTATGTACATTTCATTTGTGGCCGAGACATTTGGTAGAATCTGACATTTTATATGATATTTGGTCCAAAAATCATCATTACTGTATATATACTATATAACACTAATGAGTCACATGACACTGGGGAGAGAAAATGGCTAATTGGGCCCAATTTGGACATTTTCACTTAGGGGTGTACTCACTTTTGTGGCCAGCGGTTTAGACATTAATGGCTGTGTGTTGAGTTATTTTGAGGGGACAGCAAATTTACACTGTTATACAAGCTGTACACTCACTACTTTACACTGTAGCAAAGTGTAATTTCTTCAGTGTTGTCACATGAAAAGATATAATAAAATATTTACAAAAATGTGAGGGGTGTACTCACTTCTGTGAGATACTGTATATTATGGTTTCACATGTTTAGATTCTACTTTATGTGTGGTTTCAAGTTATAAATGATTTATATTTATTTATTAGTCATTTACCAGAAAGTCATTGCCAAGGCGATATTCACCCACTCCATAATTATAGGTCAACTCTGCAACAAAGTGGTCATCTTCTGGTCCAAAGCCTACCATGGTTTTACTCCATTTTCCATCATATGGACTGAACACAAACAAGTTATATGCGTAAGCTAATATTGAGAATTTGATACAGGTTATACAGGTAACTAAGCTTTAGTCAAATAAATATAAAAGTATGACTAACCCATTGTAGGTTGCTTTGCAGCCCTCCTCAAATTCTTCATGACGCAGAATCTGTAGATTAGAATGATTTATTATTGTTTATGAATTTAGGTTTTGAGTCCGAGCATAGACGGAAAATACGCGTGCCAACCTGCATTTGGTAATAGCGTGATTAACTGGCTTATCAACAATATTAGGAGGCAAAGTTCCCACTGTATTATTTACATAATAGAACTAGAATTTTACAATAAGATCAGTAGACAGCTCTTCTACCTTCATTCCTAAGACATCCCTGTAAAAAGTGGCTGTTTTGGTCCTGTCTCCTACTTTAAAAACAAAATGCAGTGCTCTTCTTAGTGCCATCACTTTTGAAAGTCTCCTACTGTAAACGCGCTGATCACACACTCTGTGTCAATACACACACCTTGCGATCGACTGCTCTGCTGTCGACAGCCCACAGACTAAACCAAAATAATTAACGTTACTTTCATTTCAACGCGCATTCGCAATGCCATTATAAACGAGGGCACATTACGTCAATATTTGTAATATACTGTAATGCAAAATAACATGCTGCAACATGTTGAATTGAATCTTAATAACACATTTCTTGGTGAATTCTTACATGGTACAGTCCATTCTGGTGCTGGGGCACTGAGTCAACCACGCGAATCGGTTCCAATGAACAGTTCGTTCCAACGAATTGATTCAAATATCGCTTTTTAAATGATCGATATCGAACTGTTCTTTTTTAGTAAACAGTTACATACAGATAATTACACACAGAGACAAAACAACGCAAAGGAAAAGAGTCAGAGAAAAAAAAGTATATGCAACGAGCCAGGGTAAACAACAACAAAGTAATAAATTCACATCTTAAGAAGACACAAAGGATGAATAACAAAGAAATGCCGTTTTCATTGCTTTCGGATGGACAGAATTTTGGATAGTTTCCAGATATTTGTTTTAGTCAACTCTGAATAAAGTAAAAAGAGGTTTGGAGCCAGTACATTTTTGTTTGTGTATATGAAATTTGGCTAACAGGAAACATTAATTATGTAATATTTTCCTGTATCTTCTTTTAAGTGGTCAAAATAAACTTTTTAAAACAAAAAGAGAAGCCACTTACAAAATAAAATTGGACAAACATTAAACATTCTGACCAAAAGTTTTCTGTATAAGTGCATTATTGTCAAAACACATGAATGAAGTCTTCAGCAGAATGACAAAAAACTGCAATTCACTTCAATGTCTGACCTAACTGTTCCCATCACTCATATCCTCAGGGCTCATTATTACGAATCAGAGATTTGATCAAGTTTATGTTTCACTATAGTAAGTAGCAAGTATATGCATATTTTAGATCAATGTCGTTTGTGTGTAATTAGTTGATAAGAGACCCGACTTCTTAAGACACCGGTGAAGTGATGCAATCAACTCTTGAAAAAGATCCGACTCAGAAGAATGATTCACGAAACGGACAGCTGTAGTTCATTCCCTGTGACGCAGGCGATGGGCGGTCAACAAACATGGCAGCGCTCCTGTATAACGTGTGTCGTGGATTTGTTATTTTCGGGGAACGTAGTTTATTACTCAGAGGATATAATAACCACCGGACCTTGGTGAATTCGAGGCGATATGTCCGAGCCCTCCGGCGTAGACCCGTGGCGGTCGTGTATCCTGATGGCGAACGACAGAGATTAATTAAATCAAACGAAGCAGCTGATAAAATGAACCAGAAGCTGTTCACACAGAAGGACAAACACAGAGAGAAAGTCTCAGGGAGAGCTGGCAGCCAGCAGTGGAGTGGACATGTCTCTGCATGTGCAGAAGAGTCTCCACAGATGAAGGACAAACTCTCTGGCCTGCGCTTCGAGAAGGCTCCTGCTGGAGATAACAGACTCGCGTGAGTGGAAAAATGACACCAATTTATCGGCATTCATTTTAAATGGCAAGATGTATGATTCGTTTACGTTTAATTTCTTTTGGTTATTTATTAATTTTCGTGTGTTTAAGAGGAGCACCACCATATACACTGTATTGCCAAAAGTATTGGGGCACCCCCTTCTTTAGAACAGAAAGTATGAAGGTAGAATGACGTCAAAAAGATTTGCATACGCAGGGTAATATTTGTGGAAGTGTACATAAGACTGTAAGCGTAAATTAAATTTGCATGCGCAAGAGAAGCTTTGTAAAGGTGTAAATCGTGTTTCAAGCACAAGAAAAAAATATTTGCAGCATTTTACTGTTACTCGTAAGTGTACCTGCGTATGCAAATCTTTTTGACGTCATTCTACCTTCATAAGAAAGGCACTTCCAAAACTGTGGCAACAGAGAATTGCATTTCCATCTCTGTTGCAGCAGTTTTGAAAGTGTCTAAAATGACTGTACCCATATTTACACAGGGTGTCTGAGGGTCCTTAAAAAGTCTTAAAATGTCTTAAATAACGTTCTCCTAATATAAGGCCTTAAAAAGTCTTAAATTCGGATTCGATGGGTCTTAATTATTTTTGGTCTCATTACCGCTAAAATAAGTCTGACGGACCTAATGACTGAAGATTTTTTCTTCCCGCGGTAAGTTACTGTGTCATACAAGTCATTGGAGTTTGGTGATGATGAGTTTTTGGCGTATTTGGATCGCATATATCTGTTGGACCCAATTAAAAATTTTCCTTAATTACAATAAAAAAATTTAAAAAACTTCAAACAAGAACTTATAACCTTTGACAAAAAAAATAAAGATTTTAATATATTTTGCTATATATTTTTTTTTTCTTTCATATGCAGACTATGAACAATTTTGCAGTAAACAGGTAAAAAAAAAAGTACCACATATCCCTCAAAACACAGCATAAATGTATTGTTGAGGAGTAAATAATAATAATAAAAAAGATATATATAATTTGTATTATTAAAAATGTATATATATATATTTTTTTTAATGCAGTCGCTCTGTAAATGTGTGGGGTCGGAAGAAAAGTGTTTTTGCTGTGCTTCGGCTCTGCTCCTCTGTGCAAATAAATGTACACACACATCCAGGACACGTCTTATAATACCTCACAACCGGTGATTCCCTGGAGGGTTTGTTGTTTTGAATGATCCATGGTCATTGTCATCGTTTTGAATTATCTATGTCCGTCCCGACAGGTCTAAAATATTAATCATTTTTATAGGTTTATCAAAGTGTATTAGGGTAAAGACATGGTTTGGAAGATGGACTGTTTTGCACTCTCTCATTAACATGTTATTTTTATCAAAGAAAAAGTTGCACAGTGTAGTTTTAAGAGATCTGTCACTCTGCCCTCAGGAAGGTGGCCAGTGTTGCCTGGTCCAGAGCGTTTCGGGATAAGGAAGGTAAGGTGCTGCTGGAGGGGAGGCGTCTGATCTGTGATGCTCTGTCTGCTGGAGCGGCTCCTCAGATGCTCTTCTTCAGTGCAGTGGAGCGACTGCAGGAGCTTCCTCTGGGTAAACTACAGCAGGCCAAGCTCATCAAGGTCAGATATGAAGACATGAAGACTTGGTCTGACCTGGTCACTCCTCAGGGGGTTATAGGTGCGTTGCTGACTCTTTTATAAACCTAGTTCACATCTAAATGTTTATAACACAACTCCAATCACATTGTTTCCTTCAAATCGCAGCTATATTCTCAAAACCGGATGCCTCCCGCCTGGTGTTTCCAAAAGACACGCGCTTTCAGTCGGTTCCTTTGTTTCTGTTATGCGACAATATACGTGACGCTGGGAACCTAGGGACTATTTTACGCTGTGCGGCAGCTGCTGGCTGTGAGCGTGTTCTTCTTACCAAAGGTGTGTAATACATTTATATATTATACTTAAACCGTATAAACTTATAAAACACTGCAGCCTGTTTTCACATTCTGGGTCAGTATGTAAACTTTTTAAAGGGGTCATATGATGCGATTTCAAGTTTTCCTTTCTGTTCGAGAGAGAGCGAGAGAGAGAGAGAGAGCGCAAGAGAGCGCGAGAGAGCGAGAGCGAGAGAGAGCGAGAGAGCGAGAGAGAGAGAGAGCGAGAGAGCGAGCGAGAGAGAGAGAGAGAGAGAGAGAGACCAAATACACAAAATTATGATCTTTAAAAAAAACATCATATGAACCCTTTAATATGTTTCAGCAAAAAAGCTACTTCTCATTAATGAGTAAATGTGCAAACAGGTTTTGCATATTACTATGTTATTACTACACTTACCATTCTTTATTAAAAAAGCTAGAACATTTTTTGAAACTTTAAATACTTAAAACTATAGCAAAATGAACTGTAATGCAACAATAATTTAATATTTATGTTACATTTTATATGAATATATTGTTAAATGAAATTAATATAATATGATAATTACCTGTATTAACAATTGAAAACAATGGATTTAATTAAATTCCTTTGAACTTATAACTCATGTCATAAGAGTCCAAATTTCTGAAACCTACATGTTCATATTCTGGTAAAACAACATAAATATTGCTCTAAAATTTATATATATATATATATATATGATGCATATATCTAATAATGCAATGTTAGAAAAAGAGAACCAGAAATCAAGAGAGCAAATGTCATTCCTTAATGAAAAAGTTTATTTCAGCTAACCACACGGAATGTATGACCTGTGCTGGGAAAATGAGTCGCAATGAGCAAATCTTCTACTAAAACAAGTTTATTTTTTTTTTTTTTTGTCTGTTCATATAGTGTTTGTGTGTGCATATGTTTACAAAATTCATAAAAAAAATTCACCACCACAGATATCCAGGTAATGAAATAGTTATCTATTTTAAATAGTTAGATCTCTTAAAAAATACTTATAATAGGGGAAAAAAAAACTATTTTAATAGTATTGACACATTTTCAACTTAGTTTACTGTACTAAAACCATGTTTTTTTGTTTTAAGAATTTTTAGAAATATTTTCCGGGTCAAAAATGACCGGAATGCATTAAACTAAACTCTAATCACTTGCTGGTTTTTTTTTTTTTTCAGGTTGTGTGGACGCCTGGGAGCCCAAGGTTCTTCGCGCAGCAATGGGAGCTCATTTCCGCCTTCCGGTCTTTCCTAATTTAGACTGGGATGAAATTTCCAAGCACTTACCAAAGGACGTGGTTGTCCATGTAGCAGATAACAGTATAAAAGCTCCAGTTCCAGGACAAATAGAAAAAGGTTCTTTGGATGACTACAGTGAAAGTGACTCTGATGAAGAGTCTGATGATGAACCTTCACTGCCGTGTCTGAAGCCTCAGGTGTACTATGAGAGTTGGGCTCAGAGGAGCACGGCACTGGTGATTGGTGGAGAGACGCATGGACTGAGTCTGGAGGCTCGGCGATTGGCTGTGGAAACAGAGGGCAAAAGGCTCTTTGTGCCCATGGCTCCAGGAGTGGAGAGCCTGAACTCTGCAATGGCTGCTAGTATACTGCTGTTTGAAGGCAGACGGCAGCTTCTGCAGTTGTTGGACAAAACACTGCGAAGAACACGATCTAAAATCTACAAATGAGTGTTTTTTTTGTAATGTATTAAAGTTGTTTCACCAGTACTGTCCATTTTCACTTTATTTATCATTGTGCCTTTTGACTGCTTTTAACAGTTTGTCATTTATCCAGTAGATGGCGATTGTGTGTTTTGATGTACTCACCCTCAGACCATACAAGTTGTAGATGAGTTTGTTTCTTGAACTGAACGGATTTGAAGAAATTTAGCATTACATTACTTACCAATGGATCCTCTGTAGTGAATGGGTGCCGTCAAAATGAGAGTCCAAACAGCTGATAAAAACCACAATAATCTACAAGTAATCCACACCACTCCAGTCCACCAGTTAATTGGTGTTGTGAAGCAAAAAGCTGCGTGTTTGTAACTTTAAATAATCATCTCTGGCCAAATTATGAGTTCATAAACCATAATTTTGCTTTCTTTCGCCAATGAAAAAGCTGTCAAACTGCATATTTCTCTCCTGATTCAGACGTGGTGACTTTTTCACTGCACTATTTTAGCTGGAAGCAATGGTTTGAAGATCAAAATGTCTTAATGATGAATTAGATTCTTATAAACATTCAGCTTTTCATTTCAAACAGTCAGACTGGAGTCATGTGGATTTTTGTGATGTTTTTATCAGCTGTTTGGACTCTCATTCTGACGGCACCCATTCACTGCAGAGGATCCATTGGAGAGCAAGTGATGTAATGCTGAATTTCTCTAAACCTGTTCTGTTTAAGAGACAAACTCAGCTACATCTCAGATGGTCTGAGGGTGAATACATTTTCAGCAAATTTTCATTTTTGAGGGAACTATTCTTTGAAGTATGTCAAACAATATGCAGCAAACATTTTAAACAATATCAGGCTATTGCTACACTGTGGCATGACCTCATTGCATTACATGTTTAATTTAGCATGTGGCATATGGTTATTCTGGCAAGATTTCTGTGAAAATATTACAATGTACAGTATGAAAAATGGAAACTATCATCATTATATAGATGTACAACATGTATTTATGTAAGTGGAATTGGAAGATTGAAGGAAGTACATTGCTTTGTGGGATATTTCAGTATTTCTGGTTGTATATCGCATGATCTGGCAAATTTAAAAGGTCAACTGAGTAATATGAAAGTATCAGAAAATCTGCTTAATGCATGCAGTATGCATACTACAGAAACTGAGTAGTAGGGTAGTATGAATTGCAAACATAGTCCCAAGTATAAAGAGAACAGAGGCATTTTAAACAGTGAGTTTTAATGGCTATGACATTTCAAACACAACCAAGGACAGACAGACTGTGCTTTAATTGGCTACATTTCACAAAGAAGCTTGCAATTAGATGCCGTTTATTGTGCCTTCAAAAAACATAGACCGCTTTAATACAGGGGACCTTCACAGAAAATCCACTTAAATGTCATGTTTGAGATGGGAACAGATCAGTCATTCAACAACATCAAATATCAACAAGAAGGTGGGCGAAGACCTTTAAAGTATCAACTACAGACAACTGTATTAAAAATAAACAGCGGCAGCCACACAAAGAATAGCTAGTGCCTTCTATACAAGGATATCAACATCAGCTTGTTCATGTATGCATATTTATCAGCACCCATAAGTAGAGAATCACAGCCGTACAGAACATATGGCCACGTAAAATGTGCAGTATCTGTGGAAAAATAATAATAATACATCTACCAAGCTATATTTATTCTAAGCTCTTGATTCTTGAAACAATATCCAAGGATAGAAGGAAATACTTGATCAAAATCTCAATAAAAGCAAATCAGAACAAAGTCGTGTTCACTTGCAGCTGCAGGGGTCAATCTAATCTCTAAATGTAACGGCAAAAGACAATCAACGTTAAAATCTGCATTTTACCATCAGCGCTGTAGTAAATGCAAGGCACCACAGGAGGAGGCGGCCGCTTCGAGATGGAGGGGCACGTATTAAAAGAAGTAAAATATCAATACAAAGTACGCTTCTGTTCGAACAGTCTGACAGGAAGAGAAGAGAGAGCACGCCTGGAGGTCAAGGGCCAGATGGAGGTTCGGGTAAAAGGGTGCAGGGAGTTCAAGGACTTCAAATGGGCTCCGGTTTGAGCTTCTCGGCCAGAAAGTCACTAACAAACTGTTCTACCACAGCAGGTGTGATTTCCTCCACGTCTTTAACGTATTTGGCGTGGGCCGACATGTCCAGGATGGTGAGGAGAGGCGCGGCCTCAGGCAGGTTGGTGTAGTCCCGCAGGGAATCGCTCATATCATCCTGTCAGGAGATGAAAACATCAGCTGAAGTGATTATTATTGTCTGTGAAGAGCAAAATGACAAAAAAAAAAGTGAAGAAATGAACTGGAAATGACCACCATGGAGACACAGGGAAACAAAAAAACTGCACTGAGTGCAGTATAAAGCTCTCGCTCTCTCGAAATCAGCATGATGCCACAGACGGGGGAGTCTCTTTCTACCCTATCCGGAGCAGAGTTGAGAGCTCCTCTCACTCCCCACAGAGAGGAGGTCTCTGCTACAGCAGGAGAGGACCAGGAGGGGGTTCAAAAACATCGCATCACCCACCTTGTTGCTTTTGAGGCACTACAACCCCAGGAAGCTTCAAAGAGATGAATCACACTGTGTGAGTGTGGAATAAAAATTCCCATTATTCCAGATGGGGGTCCCTAAATATGTGTTTGTGGGGTAACAAAGGCAGGCGGAGTGATTTTATTTTCCGAATCTCTTCTGCAGTCTTTCTTTAAGATGTGGTTTGATCTCAATACCTCAGAAACCCTACGGCTCCATAAATGCTGCTTACCAAAATAAACAAAAAAACTAATTTAACATATCCTACATGAATTAAAGAGTAAACTGGATGTTTATGGTTTGGCAAGAATGCCTTTGTTCATATCTGTTGTCAGGGGCAAGTATCCTTCAAGAGCTATTTCTTTTGTTTGTGGACATAGTGCATCATGATGTATTATCTAAACACAGAACAACCACATTAAAAACAACATTATAACATATTATAACCATATAAAGTCTACTGTATCATATTTGATACATATTTGATAAAAATGTCCACTTTCAGGTAGTGATTCACTTGTCCTTTTTGCTATTAAATCTTTATTTATTTTTATAAAGTAAACATAAGAATAAATTGTATATTGTTCATATTTCAAGATGAACACTTTCTTGACTGAAAAATCTCGAGTTTCCTTGAATATGCACTTTTTTATGTTTATGTTGAAATGTGAGCATCAGTTATGACAAATGGAACATTTATTTGATAATTTCTCAATCATCATCAGTTTGCATTGCATTATATGTTTTGCTCCCCATTATAAATCTGATACTTATATGCATTTTATCTTAAGTAGTTTGCTATATTTTTTTTTTAATAATTTTGATTTACATTACAAACTATCAGAATGTTATCTTACCTTTTAGCCATATAAATATCAGCAGTTGCACCAAATTGCATATTTTTTGCTCAGTTTGAGCCTCTGAATAAAATGAAGGTGATTTTCCCCCCTTGAGTTTGAGCTTCATGTTCTCACTATATATGAGCCATAAAAGCCTGACCTATCAAATATCATCCAAAACGTAAAACACAAACTTTTTTTTTTTTTTTTTTAGATTTTCTATTATATCTTGCTTAAAAATAGTTTCAACAAATTATATATCTCGCCTAAAGACACTTTAAACAATTAGATTATTATTAATCTATTACTTCTATTATCCTATTAGTCTGTTATCTATTCTATAATCTATTATTTATATTTATTTCATGTCACGTCAAGCTTTACAGAGCTGAAAGTGCCTACTTTCTCCACCAAAAATAACTAATATATTTCTAGAAGCAACAGGTCATCTCTTACTTCTCTGATTCAAACCGATTATACTTCTCTTTGTAAAGTCAGCCAAATGAGTGTGCCTGGGAAAGAACAGCACAGTAATTTCACATGGAAGGCATTAATAACACAAGACATGGTTGCATTTTTGACCACAAGAGGGCAGTACAACAGTTTCAAAGAGTTTTGGGTTCGTTTATTTCATCTCTGACTGGCTCCCAGTGAAAAACTATGAGCTATTCCACAGCAGCACATGGATTAAACCACACAATCAGATTTTGGGCCCGTAAAAGAGTCGTTGTGCCGTTTTTGCTACCTAAAAAGGACATGTAGGGCAACAGAAAGTTTGTGAGCTCGACTTCAAACAAAACTACTAAGAGATGGAACGGCAGTATTGTAACAATGAAGAAAAACTAAGCATTTTACAAGAGGCTATTTGAAATTTGAAGTCTAACATCATTGTTACTAACCTTAAAAAATACTCAGAAATCCTCAACGCTCAAGCAATACGAAGGATGAGGACTCAACCTTAGATGACTACAGATTTCCTGTTTTATGGAGCAGGAAAAGTAGATCACATGGGGTCGTCACTGGTGGTTTTACCCATAATCACTTCCTGTTCCACGTTCCAGATGCATTCCACTGTCCGATGTGAACCCACAACGCACTGCATCGGATTAACTCGGAATGATCAACGAGAAAATCACTGCATCAGGCGAGACAATGGCTGTCAAAATGTGACATACATTACAACGCGAAAAGCCGGTTTCTGGGATTTGCGCTAAATGCTCTCTTGTAAAGATTGTGGACGGATAAAGATCAGCGAAAGCCGTCCATCAGCAGAAGCAAATATAGAGAGAAATGGAGTCTGTCAGTGTAACCCTTCCAGGTTTGTAGATATGAAAAGATTACATCTCTCAGGCTGTCTGCATGTCTATGGTAAGCCATGCATCTTCTTTTGTGGAGCAGCTAACCTTGTGTAAACTGTTCTTCAACCCCGGCGGCCCTTTGGCGCACACACATAGTCCCTCGCCGCCTGCAGCGCTGAGCTCTCCGTGTGGAGACAAAGGGTCAGCCCATGGCTGCCTCCAGCTGCTAGTGTGATAAGGGCCAGTGTGTTTACCAAATTGCACCGGCCCTACAACGTTAAGTTTATTCTGCCTATTGTGGGCCTGTAGCATTCCATAAGCATTAGCCATCTGCTCATGCAAGCACAGATATGGCTGTCTGATTGGCCAGCTCACTATGAACGGCCCGTGCTGATTGGTTATCTGAGAGCTCTGATCTGAACCCAACAGTGTTCTAGCTGTGCGCTGCACCAGACATTAGGTTCAAATAATTGCTCATTGGAAATAAATAAAAGCCATCAGTGAATGAATGTGTCTCGTTGCCAAGCTCTGATTGGGTATTGCGTCACTGATTAAAGGATTATTCTCGGTTAAATACGAATTATGGTCTATCGACAGCATCTGAGGTATGTTGGTTTATAAAAACAAAGAAAACATTGGTGAAAAATCCTTCAAAGAAATGTTCTGATTTAAACCCAAACATAAATCATAAAATAAAATATAAAATAAAAAAATATTGTGGGTTTTATTAGAAAAAAAAAAAAACATATACACTACTGTTTAAAAGTATGTTGTTGTTATTTTATTATTGTTTTTTTTTACCGTTTTTGAAAGAATCTCTTTTTTGCAAAATTGACAATGTCTTAACCTATAATAAAAACACAAAGCTAAGCAAAGCAAAAAAAACACACACACCCATTACCACAGGAAATAATTTTGGCCCCCAGTTTGAAAAAACAAACAAACAGAATTTACAGTAATGAACCTACAATAAAAGTCTATGGGGAAAGGCATTGTGCCAGGATAAACATTTAAACACGTGTTGCAAAAGTATCACCACAAGACTTAAACTTTAAAGTGTTAACATGAGATTAGTGTGATATAATTCCATATTACCATTGTCTGTGCAATGTCCTAATTTGTATAATAATATGCATCAATTAAAAACAATAAAATAAAAATAAAACAAACAATACAAAAAATGAAAACAAAAAAGGCCAGACAAAACAAAACCACAACACAGCAAAACAAAGCAAACAAAAACAACATAACACCAAAAACAAAACAAAAAAACAAGCCAAAACACAACACAGCAAATCAAACATAAAAAATCGAAACAAGAGATCACAAAAAAACACAAGCAAAGCAAAGACAAAACACAACCAAAAATAAAACAAAACCCAACACAAGTAAAGCAAAACACAACAAAACAAAGCAACATAAACAAAAACACCACATCAAAACACAACACAACAAATCAAACAAAAAACTAAACAAAAGACCAAACAAAATGCAAGCAAAGCAAAGAAAAAAACAACCAAAAATAAAACAAAACCCAGCACAAGCAAAGCAAAGCAACACAAAAACAAAACCAAACAAAACAACAACACAGCAAAACAAAACAGAAAACAAAAATAGTAGAGTAAGGGAACTACATTTGGCACTTTTAGGGTTTAAAATGTCAGATGTTGGTAAATGTGTAGTGTAGAGCTTGGTTAAACGTGCAGGGAATGCCTAAAAACCAGGCATAGCCAAATGCCATCCTGAGGATCTGCCATTTCAGGGTGTGCCACAAACACACACACACACACAGAGAGAGAGAGAGAGAGAGAGAGATAAAGACTGAACAGTGGCAAGAAAGCTAAAGTGAGAAGGGAAAAGTAAAGAAAGGGGCTGCTAATCATCTATTAATTACAGCTGCCTTCACTCTCTACATGACTTCCATAAAGGTCACAAAGAGAAAACAGGAGATAAGAGTTATGAAAATGTTGGCTTTCCTCCCTCTTGGCATGCAGGCTTGAAAGACGAAGAGGAGATCAGGGAGATGAAAAAAAAAAATCGAGGGAGGGGGAGAGAAAGAGAGAGAAGGGCACAGCTGTTTTGGCACCCTCTGGATTTGAGGCTTGTGCTACATGTGCTTGCCATTCAACTGCAGCTCCTTTTATTTCCTGCATGTACATGTTGGTGATTGCAGGCGCCCTCCTGAAGGATTGTTTTACACAAATATACAGAAACAGATGGCACATCACAGTTGTGTGTAAAAGCAAGCAAACATTCTGATTGTTGTGGCAGAGAAGACTTTTTTTTTTCAAAATCTCACTCAATAAAGCCTTGAAGAGACCGTTAACCCAAAGAATGGGAAATCTGTCATTATTTACTCACTTTCATTTTGTTGCAAACCTGTATGACCTTTTTATTTTCGAAAGGTTGAATTTTGAATAATGTACTGTTCACTCTTGAATTTATGCATTCGAATAAAGGGGCACTGAAGCTTTTAAGCTTCAGTGATAAAGGAAATGATGCAAAAGCACCATAAAATCATCGTAAAAGTAGTCTTGTAAGACTTGTGCACTATATTCTAAGTCTTCTAAAGTGAAATGTTACATTTATTTGACAGGCCTAAATATGGCTGCATGATACTGAAGAAAAAGGTGTTGTGCGATAATGCAATAATGCATAATGCGTAATTCCATATGCAATACCATAATGTAAAATAATTTTAAATGATATTTAATTTTTATTTCAATTCTGAAAATAATGTGACCAACAATTATTATTATTAATATTATTATCACGCTAAATTGTTGGCAGCAGCTGCGAGTACCTTGGGTTGACAATGTCTTGACTTATAATAAAAACACAAAGCTAAGCTAAGCTAAGCAAAAAAACAACAAAAAAAAAAACACAAATGCCAAGTAACAGTCACATACACAGGCTATTTTTTGCTAACATAAAACTGACTTTTCATAACATTTTTAAGAATTAAAATGATTGAAAGACGTTGCAAAATGAATAGCACAATTTGTACATTTGCATATATTTCAAAATAAACTGCACAAGCCTAGAGTAAAATTTAAGTTGTTATTCACTGATAATCTTCATATCCAGTGAATATCCAGATTGAGTCAGTCTGGATCAGTTTGATTCATGAACGAATCATTCAGACCGAAACTGATTCAAAGAAAGATCTGAACCACTGTTTACAGTAGAGTACATGAGGTAAGTAAATAAATGACAAACTTTCATTTTTGGGCGAACTTCACCTAATTGTTTGATTGCATACATAATTGGACAAACATACCTCTCCAGCGACAAAAAAGAGCAGTGGTGTCTCCTCCTCCTTTGCCTTGTATTTGGCCATGATCTTCTCTGCGATTGGCTGGATGAGCTCCTTGGCCGGCTCCAGCTCTCCCTCTTCCTCAGCATCTAAATGAGAGGTTAAAAACAGTGAGATGAGAGAGGAAGATGAAGAGTGAAGTGAAGAGTCAATAGGCTTTGAGTGCTCCTCTGCAATGATCTCAAACACAGCTTCATCTCACCTACGAACAGAACCAGGCAGGGCCCTTCATGCAGCTGCACGGCGTTGGATTCGCTGAGCTCCAGCACGGGTCGCGGGTGCCATGGGAAGAGCCTACAGTCGGGGTCATTGAGAATCTCCACCCGCCCCTGTCGCGTGATCATGTGACCCTCTGTGTCCAGTAAAATCAGTGTGGGGATACCTGGAAAAGGTTAAATGGCAAAAAACTGTATAACAATATTCTTTAGACTTATTTAATGTCAAGATATGATTAAGTAGTGCCACAAGCAAACAATTACTTTAAAATTTAATACGTCACACATTTATTAAACATCAAATAGGTTATAATTGGCTGTAATTTAGTGTAATTATAGGATTCAAGCCTACAATGTTAAATCTAATAAATCAAATTTATTAATATATACATTGCCATTTAAAACATCTAAAGAAATTGATTCTATTATTCAGCAAAGACGCAATAAATTGATTAAAAGTGACAGTGCAGACATTTGTAATGTTACAAAAGATGTCTATTTCAAATAAATACAGCAAATTAGCATATTAGAATGACTTCTGAAGAATCATGTGACAGTGAAGACTGGAGTAATGATACTGAAAACTCAGCATTGCATCACAGGAATAATTTACATTTTAAAATGTATTCAAATAAAAATCAGCCATTTTAAAGTGTAATAATATTTCACAATATTACTGTTTTTATAGAATTTTTTATCAAATAAATTAAGTCTTTATATTAATTTATTTACATTAACATTCTTTTAAAAATCACTTAAACAGTAGTGTACAATCGTTCATGTTAGTTCATTACGAATAATGTTAACATACTACTTTTAAAAGTTAAGTGTCAGACTTACTGTAAAATTAACAATAATTTACTATTGTGTTAAACTTATTGTAAAATGTTCGTAATATGTTACTGTATGTTTTAATGCTTGAATTTTTTTTTACATTTTATTGAAAAGCTGTTGAAGTTTTGTTAGTGTGCCACTTTTTTTGTCGACTAGTGACAAAATGGTGATTAAATTAAAGGACAACTCATTTTATTGCTTTGTATTATTGTTTTTGACATGCCTTACCACATTTAATGGTACAGTAAGTGGAGCTGCTTTAAGCTACACAAAGGTCCTCCACACCCCAAGCACAACACCAGCACACAAAGGCACAGTCAGACAGCCTGTGGTCACACCGATCTCTCTGTACGGCCATCCTCTCTCAAACGCTCTTTGAGATAGAAATCTGACTGCAGTATTAGTGGCCTTATCAGACTCTCACAGCGACTTCAGGCTGGAGGTGGAGGAACGAGGGAGTCAGTATCAACTCATCCAAGATGAATTCCACACATTCCAGGCCGGATAGGCATGAAGCCAGTACTTTCCCTCTCAATGCATCCGCTCCCAATGGAGAAGAGACGACAGCAAAACGAAAGAGACTTTTTTGACTCTTAAAGGGGTCATATGATACCTGGTCCAGAGTTTTTGGGCACACTGTTTTACACACTGTCGCAGCTAATTACGGCAGAAAGATTTATATTAAAGATTTTCATTCTGTCATTATTTATTAGCCCGCATGCCATTCAAAGCACAAAGGAAGACGATATTATGAAGAATGTCTTCATAATGTGTTTTTTGTCTATACAGTGAAAGTCGATGTTGGTCAAGTGTTGTTTTGGACCCCATTGACTTCCATTATATGTATAGAAACAGAATGCTTCTTTTGTGTTTTCAGAGAGGTGGGGAACAGTAATAGTAAAGTAAACTTGATTAGCCGCCCACATTCCTGAGGTCCTACAGCTCAGTTTGCAGTTCCTGGCAGGGTCAGCTGTATCCAGCGACGGCCAACGTGACATCCAACCACACGCTGTTACATCAAGCAAACGCATTTCCACCTGAGCCAGAGTTAATGTCCACAGACGTACCTTGGATTCCATAGAGTCTGTTGAGTCGTGACCGTCTGGCCTCGTCTGTGTACGGCACCGCCAACCACGGCATCTCGCTAAAATACTGCGTAAATGACTCCTCTGACCTGCGTCACAAAACACAAGCTGTTGCAATCTTCATTGTGTGTTTAAAGTGTCCTCCAACTTTAAAATAATCAAACAATTATCGGTAATAAGCAACAAGTATGTACGATTTTATGTGTGGAAGTTAAGAATGCACAATATATTGGTGTGAGTTAATGGCCAATATTAGAGATTTGAATTTATTGCTATCAGTTGATATCGTATATATCTGTAAATAGACCGATACTGGATATTTCATTGTGCTTATATTCCCTATTTTTCGATTAGATAATCGCCATTGCGATTTTCCAAACCTCACTTTAAGTTAATCTCTAAATACACTTAATTAATCATTTAATAACACGCACTGTTAAATCCATTTTCACACTGTACATTTTAATATGAATAAACACTGAATATCTAGCATTCAAATTAAAACCTGGAAATACATAGAATGTTTTAGGATTTTGAAGAAATGGCATGTGTGTGTGTGTGTGTGTGTGTACACAACATAATTTGTAATTAGTGTTTTATTTTTTTTAATAAGTCAAAGCAATGTAGTTGTAATTTTACTGTACTGTACTTTTTGTAAATGCTTGTAATTTTAATTTTGCCGATTTATCGGTTATCATAACATGAAAATCATGAAGATCAGTATTTTAATAATTAGTGCATCCCTAGTGAACGTATATATAAAAATTGTCCAAAATCTGAGACCACACCAAATATTTGGGATTCAAAAATTACATTTAAACCAGGAAATAAAATTTTTCTAAGGATTTTTATGAAATGAAAAATAGAAATGTGAAGACAAAATGAATCCACTGAAATTGTTTAGTGTGTGTGTCTATAGCCTATATGTTAATAATATAATTTGTGATTAAATAAAAATGACTGAATTAGAAAAACACCCCCAAAAAATAATAAAAATATGACCCTGGACCACAAAACCAGTCTTCAGTCGCTGGGGTATATTTGTAGCAATAGCCAAAAATACATTGTATGGGTCAAAATTATTGATTTTACTTTTATGCCAAAAATCTTTAGGATATTAAGTAAAGATCATGTTCCATGAAGATATTTTGAAATTACCTACTGTAAATATATTAAAACTTAATTTTTGATTAGTAATATGCAAACCATACATCAATGGAAAGCTTATTTATTCAGATTATGCATAAATCTCAATTTCGAAAAACTGACCCTTATGTCTGGTTTTGTCGTCTAGGGTCACACACACACACACACACACACACACACACACATATATATATATATATATACATATATATATATATATGTATATATATATATATATATGTGTGTGTGTGTGTGTGTGTGTGTGTGTGTGTGCATGTTTCTTACCTATCAGCACTGACAAACACAATCTCAAATTTGTGCCCTGATTCTTTCACTTTCCGGTACGATTCCACCAACACTCGGGTTAGACTGCGACAAGGAGGACACTGTGAAAGAAAACACACACATAAACACATACATAAGCTATGGCGAGATCTCCTGAAGGGTTTCTGATAATAAACAGCACTTGGTGGCCTTGTGAGCGCCCAGAGTACTTAATATTACTCTCCCTGCAGTTCAGCACTCCTTCAAGAAAAAAACAAAACAAAACAAATGTGACTAGGACCTGGAAGAGCTTTTAAACTCATCCTGTCTTTTATGGCTTGGAGGCATTTTGTGCTGCATGTTTTTCTCTTTTCACAAGAGTGCTACATACTGCCTGACATGCTTCACTCAGCTCTCTTCAAGAGCTCCCCAGCCCCGCGCAGACTTTGACTACCGGCAGGCCCACACTGAACGAAAGCTCAGCAGATTTACACAGAACTCAAACGCCTGTCATTCACAAAGTTTAAACATCCTCCGGCCCTTCTGGCTTTCTCTATCAAATATTTAGGTGGATCTGATTAACGCTTCCAGCTACTAGTATGTTGTAGTACTCATTTATCATATTTTAATCCTTTCCACAGATATTCCTTGTTTTTGTAACATTTTAAACCTCTTCACTGTCACTTCTGATCAAGTTAATGCATCCTTGCTGATATAAACTATACATCTTACTGACATATATTGTTTACTGTTTCATGAATGTAACTGCAATTATTTGTAGACTAATGATTAAATATAATGTAATTTAATAGTAAAAGTAACTGTGATTAATAGTAAAATAACTTAAAATTGATAATTTGATATAATTTACCAGCACCACACAAATCACAAACTGAAATGTGCAGTGAATTTATAAACGTTTTAGAAGGTTACAACCAAAAATGTTGACCTTTCAAAGATGACGAAAAGTATGGATCAGCCAAATGTGGCATTAAAAGGATAGTTCACCCCAAAAATGAAAAGTGCGTCATCATTTACTCACTCTTATGTTGTTATAAGCCCGGTATTCTTTTTATTTTACTGTAGTATGAAACATAAAAGCAGATATTCTGAAGACTGTTTTGGTTCCCATTGACTTTGTATGGACAGAAATACAATGGAAGCCAATGGGAACTGAAACCTTTTGGCTATTAACATGCTTCTTTTATGTTCCACAGAAGTTAGAAACACGAGGTTTGGAACGACATGAGGGTGAGTAATTGATGACAGAATTTCATTTTTGGGTGAACGATCCCTTTAAGTTATTCATATTCATGAGCCAGCCAATCAGACTTCGTAGACGATTTCAGTCTGTAGAAAATTAAAAATAAAATAAAAATCACTCCAATTAAGCAAACTCTCCCTCTGTTTCCTAGAGGTTATTTGAGGTCATTTTCAAATGAATAAAAAAAAGGGAGGCATTATTATATCAATGGAAACAATATATCCAGGCACACTTAGTCTTATAAACGTCACTTTAATAGAGGGTCACTTTACGCTGGTTAGGAACGAGGAATGCGGTGCTGGAATAATAAACTGAAATATATAGCCTGGTTTTGTGGCTCATCTTCACAATTTGTCTGGGTTTGGAAAAGGGGGGAACTGGAAAAACAAGCTCCCGCTACTGTGGCTGCAGCTCTGTGGACTGGCACAAGCAGTGCCCGTGTTTGCAGAGAAACGCTGTCAGTTGAGTGTGTCACGTACTGGCCTGAGTGTTAGGAGGGACTTTTATAGTGGGAAATAGCAGGGTTTCTGTAGAAAAGGTTTCAGATGGTGGGAAACCCAAAAGGAACAGTAGTGCACACTGTAACACCATGTTTGATATCCGATTCATGAAAAAAATTACTCTTATGAAATTATTCTTTTAAGAGAGTCAACCAGAAAGATTCATGAAAAAGCCTCAAACATGCACATGAGTTATTAGAGGTCTGAATCAGACTCAGTGAATCATTCACAGCCATTATACAGTCTCGCTCACTGAATCATGTCTAATTTTTTTGGTTATTTTCAATTTAAAATGTTTCTGTTATTTATACTAATTACTTACCCTTTGTTATTTTAGTATCAGTGAGATATTATAGATTTTATTAATATTTTTAATTAGGTTTTAATTTTTATTTAATTGTATATTCCATTTTTATTTAAAATGTTAAGTTTTAGTTATTTTGTTGTGTTTTTTTGTCATTTGTAGTAGGGCTGTGCGATTTGGTGGAAAATATCAAATTGCGATTTTTTTTGACAGATATTGCGATTGCGATTTGATTTGCTATTTTAAATTTGCGAAGTCAAATTTAAACGCGGAGCCAGGCGCGATACTGCCAGATGCGCTCGTGAAGACTTGCGGTGCGGAGCCAGATGTGAGTATAAACGAGCATTACGAGACAGGCTGCGTGAGTGCGGCAAGCATGAACGGCTCGTCCGTGACACGGGATTCGCGCCGCGTGGGGCAGAGAGGAGCGAGTATGAGAAGCATAGTACTTTTAACATGTCTACAGTATATAGTTTATATTAATCTTAATTTGTAGTTAAAATAAATTAAAATGAGAAACGTTGCCTTCGAATCTAGCTGAAATAAAAATGTTTCATTAATAAATTTTTTAAGTTTTATTTCTTTTTTTAATGGTTTTAGTTAAACTAAATTAAAATAAAAATGCTATAATATATATATATATATATTAGGGGTGCAACGGTTCAACTTACTCACGGTTGGTGTTTTTCAGGTAGGTCTAACAGTTTTTAGATACAGAAATTTAATAAAGTAATCAAATGTAAAACTACATTGCATATTTGACTGTATAAAAAGTTGAACCGCGGTCCTAGTACATGCCGAACTGTGTGTGGAGAACCGTACGGTTAGATTTTTTACCGACAACCGTTGCACCCCTAATATATATATATATATATATATATATATATATGTGTGTGTGTGTGTGTGTGTGTGTATATATATAATAGGGGTGTTACGGTACACAGATGTCACGGTTCGGTGTGTACCTCAGTTTCGGGAGTCACGGTTCGATATGATTCTGGTAACAACAGGAAAAAAAAAATCTACTATGCTAGGTTTCTTTTCATTTATTTATATTACGGACAG
>NW_015555720.1:931800-931972 GCF_001515605.1 Sinocyclocheilus anshuiensis
GCCCGCCTGCCTCTGTGTCACCGTTGGAACGCGACTGAAGTACAAAGCCTATAATTTACATAATAAATAATAATTTAGCATTTGGATATATCGGATATATCGGGATTTGTGCCGAATGAGTGAAGTAGGATACACGAGCACAAAGCTCCATTTCGCAAACAGCGCAAACAGT
>NW_015555720.1:932551-933062 GCF_001515605.1 Sinocyclocheilus anshuiensis
TAGGATACTCACCAAGACGGGCATTTTGACATCATTTTTGTGTGAATTTGTCCATTCAAACACAATACTTCACAGAGAGCTTAATATTTGCGCGCGTTCTGAGATGCGGGTTCACGCACTTCGGATGAGCGCACACACAGATCTCACTGCGCGTGCGTTTTCGCATCCTCTGGCTCTTTAATATTTAAACTGGCAAGGCTTAACTTAAATGAGTTTAGTTTAAACACAGATAGCAACGTGTGCTGTTCAGGTATCACCTGCGCTATCAACATGTGATGATGGCATAAATGACAGTTATTCCAGCATACAGCACTCGCATTGAACAAAGAGTTTGTCCACGTATTGTTTTTTTTCTCTCATCATTCTTGTTGTAATGTATTGGGAAGCCAGAATTTGTATCCATCAACAGAAACATGCATTAGCCGAACTCTAACAAACAATATTACAGATGCATTGTCAGATTTAAGTTGAACCGCGGTCCTAGTGCATGCCGAACCGTGTGTGGAGAACG
>NW_015555720.1:933196-945178 GCF_001515605.1 Sinocyclocheilus anshuiensis
GTTGAGCCGCGGTCCTAGTACATGCCGAACTGTGTGTGGAGAACCGTACGGTTAGATTTTTTACCGACAACCGTTGCACCCCTAATATATATATATATATATATATATATATATATGTGTGTGTGTGTGTGTGTGTGTGTATATATATAATAGGGGTGTTACGGTACACAGATGTCACGGTTCGGTGTGTACCTCAGTTTCGGGAGTCACGGTTCGATATGATTCTGGTAACAACAGGAAAAAAAAAATCTACTATGCTAGGTTTCTTTTCATTTATTTATATTACAGACAGTAGTACAAATTTAAAAAATTTCCACCTAGATGTGAAAATACTAAATATTTTATTAAATTATAATGTTATATGTATATATAAAATCTGCAGTACATATATACATACAAGGAATAAATACTTGAAATAGATTTGATTTAGTTAACATAAACAAGAGAGAAAAACAGTGCGACACGTAACGTAGCCTATATATACTGAGTTTCAGTTCATTTTTGTGACACGCTTTTGTTCACAGAAAGGAAACTCAAATGGCAGAAAGCGACATCCTATTTGTTTTCTTTATTTTACAAAAGCACAATGTTTTGTTTTCATTGTGAGTGTCCACACAAATAAAAGTAGACATTTTACAGTGATGCATTATTAATAAGCCAATAAATGACGAAGTGTTTAAAGTTGATTCTTCAGGAAACAAGTGATCGCGCCGGCGCACACACACACAAAACATATCAGTTCCAGCATTGCTAACTTCACAGCGCAGTGAACCAAACATCAGCACGCCTGCCTCTGTGTCACCGTTGGAACGCGACTGAAGTACAAAGCCTATAATTTACATAATAAATAATAATTTAGCATTTGGATATATCGCAAATATTTGGATTTGTGCCGAATGAGTGAAGTAGGATACACGAGCACAAAGCTCCATTTCGCAAACAGTTGAGTGTGCAAGCCTTTAAAGTATACTCCTTTGTCAGTGAGAGACTTCAGAATCAGCACATGGTCACTGTCTAGTGGGCTTTGTTTTCAAGTGCGCAACTCATGTCATTCGCTGTTCTTCTGCTGGCGGTTATCAAACAGTGTTGCATTACTGCGGGCGCCCCCTTCTGGATTGAGGGTGAATTGCCTGTATTCGTTGTAAGGCCTCATGCACTGAACCGAGATGTCCGTACCGTGACGGTTCGGTACGAATACATGTATCGTTACACCCCTAATATATAAATATATATACTATATATTTATTTCACATAACATTTATTTTATTTCAAGTTTTAATTTTTTCTTTATTTTTTTTATCACAGTTTTAGTTCACTATAATAAGCCTATTACTAACATAATTTTGCTATTGCAATTAATTATTTATCGGTATTTAACAAAAATTACCATATCAGATCCAATTGTATAGGATTAATCAACTGCAATTTAATTTCCAAAGTATGGCCAGGTAAAAAAAAAGAAAAAAAAAAAATTATATACACTGAACAAAATTATAAACGCAACACTTTTGTTTTTGCCCCCATTTTTCATGAGCTGAACTCAAAGATCCAAGACTCTTTCTATGTACACAAAAGGCCTATTTCTCTCAAAAACTTGTTTAACATGAGATCTGATTGTACAGGTTAAATCGACCGTGATTTTGTCTCCAAAGAACAGCTAGTTTAGAAACACTAGCACAGAGCACTCACCCAGTGTGCAGAGAAGTAAACCCCCACATAGGATCCCTCCAGGGCACCGCTGTCTGTCGTCTGTCGGTTGTTCCTGAGCAAGGGCCCGGCCACCACCTCCACAAAGGGCTTCGGCCCCCAGGGGAACTCCAGGCCTGCAGGACGGGTGAGAGCAGAGCAGAGGCAGGACTCTGATTACTGTCACACAATCCTCCTTTCACTGCCAGCGCAGCACATGTATATGTCATTCATATATATATATATATATATAATACACACGGGTCTCTCCTCTGGATCCTGACAGCTCATGGATATCAAACGCTGCAACAGAGGCGATGGAAGATGATGCAAATATCTTAATGTGAGATGGAAGTTACATTTCCCATACTGCACCAGATATTTGAGTTGGGGCCCTCGTTCTCAATTTCTCCTAAATATTACATAACTACTTAAAAATGTATACCATCATTAGCAACCAAATCAGTCATTCAATAGAACTCAAATTCATGATTGAATCAATCAGATTCCTGAATTAATCAGTCTGATTTGTAAACAGGATCAGGATCTCTTCACTGAACAAAACTGAAATGGTCATAATTCCAATCAGAATGATTCATTCACTCCTTTGGTTCTCACATTCAACTCACTGAATCAATCACTAGGAATTCTGAATAAATCAGTCTGATTTGCACACAGGACCAATATGTTTACTGAAACAACCCAGAATTCAGATCATAATGATCAAAATCAGTGAGTGATTCATTTAATGATCTAGTTCTTGAGTTAAACTCACTGAATCAATCACTCAGATTCCTAAACGAATCAGTCTGATTTGCAAATAGGACAAACCTGTTTCATGAAAAGAACTGGAATGATCAGAATTCAGATCAGAATGGTCATAATCAGTGAATGATTCATTTACTGATCTGGTTCTTAAGTTCAACTCACTGAATCAATCACATTTTATTGGCTAACACAACCAATCTGTTTTCTGTAAATAAACAGAACTACCAGAATTCAGATCAGGATAATCAAAATCAGCAAATAATTTACTGATCTGGTTCTATAGTTCAATTCATGAATCAATCACTTATTTATAAATGAATCAGTCTGATATGCAAATAAGACCATGTTTCATGTGGAAAAAATGTATCCAGTTTTAATGATTCTTGAGTTGACAGTTCACTGGCGGGATGTTTATCAGAGAATTCTGACTTAAATATTGGCCCATTTGTCACACAAATCTATTTAATCTGAATCTAAGTTGTGTGGACCACTTTTATGATGCTTTTCCATGGTTTTTTGCGCCATTTTGGAGCTTAACAACATGGGCACAGGACAAAAGTGTCTTTATTCTTTGTTACAGGCTTTATTAGTCAGAAAGGACAAAAGCGCTGGGCTGTTGCTGCGCTTTGAAACTCCCACACATTCAGCCGGGGTCTTTTGTTATGTCAAGGGCCCTTTCAACCCTCTGCCCTCTGAACCTGCTACTGTGCACAAGTTCACACACTCACACTGTACAAACACACCGGATATTCCCCGTCCACACATGCTTTCAAACAAAAGCTCTTGACTACGTCGTCACATAGAAAGCAGAGTCATATATCATAGAATCCTGCGTGCCGGTGTTTGAGAACGACACTGAGCTTCATGAATCACTGAGTTCATTTTTCACTCTTACTGCTGGTAAGTGCAGGAGCCGAGGTTCATTAAGCCGAGGAGGTGAATCTGTCATGTGGATCACTTGACAAATTCCACCATAAGAATGTTTTTACAGAAACGCAGTGGGTCCCTGCCTTTCCAGGCAAATAAAATGCCTTTCTTTCACCTGCAGAAAGTTGCATGACACCACTCAAGCGAGCTGAGGGCTATCAAACGCTTAGAGATCTTCAAATATCGTTACCACACAGACAGGTGAAGAGCAGTGAAGGACAACCATGTACTGTGGTGCCAAGTCAAGTATGCAATGTGAGTTCCTGAGCATGTGAAAGTCAAGTTAAAGGGACAGTTCACCTCCAAATAAATGATTTACTCACATATAGTAAAGTTATTTATATAGTGAACTCCGACTCATGACTCAATCATTTAGATATTTATTGAAAAGAACTGGCTCATATGAATGAATCAAACTCACTAAATCAATGATCCAGTCATCAAATTTTGGTCTGTTAGTCACACTATCGTATGGCTTCGGACGATTTGGAATATGTAGTTTATGGACCATAAGAGCAGTCCATACAACTTGTGCACTATATTTTTCTAAAGACATCAAATAGTTTCAAGTTGTTAATAGTGCTTGTCAAATAAAAGTTATTGTTTACATAATATATGAGTGTGTACTGTGTATATTTATTATGTATATATAAATACAAACACATGCATGTATATATTAAAAAAAATATATGCTGTTTATATATTAAATATATTTATATATAATATAAAATATAATAGTATAAATATATAAATGTATATACATGTAAATATTTTCAAAATATATACTGAATGTGTGTGTATTTATATATACATAATAAATAAACAAACACAGTACACATAAATATATTATGTAAACAAAAACTTTTATTTTGGATGCGATTAATCGCGGTTAATCGATTGACAGCACTAGTTGTTAAGCTGTAAATTTAAGAACTACTATGACCAGATCACTGTGTCCTTGAAATTATTCAAGAACTAATCAGTCAGATTCGCAAACAAATCTTTTAAGTGAACCTGACCATGACCAATCAAAATCAATCATGAAAAACAATCAATAGTTCGAAAACAATCAATACTCACAAATCCATTTCTCAAGATTCAATCTACACTTATTCACTTAGCAGACACTTTTATCCAAAGCGACTTACAAATGAGTAACATCAGTAAGTATTTCTCCATCCAAAGTTGCGAATTTAACTTGTGCACAAAATCCAATCCAACGAGTCAAAGAGAACAAAATCGTCACTTCCTGATAAACTGGCACTAAATATCACTAAGAAAAGAAGGAGAAGCCACTGAATATAATTTTCATATATAGTAAATTACTTGCGCCTCAGAGTAAGCAGACAAAACACAACAAATGCAGTCATTGCTTTCGGAGGTGGATGTCTGCTGTTTGGGAACGCAGTCATGCAAGAAAGTTCTGGGAGGCAATTATACAGAAATATTTTGACGACGAAGACAACATTTGAGATGCTGTGCAATAGGGCTGAGCGATATGGGCTTAAAAATATATCACGATGTTTCATGTATTTATTGCGATAACGATATCAATGACGATAATTCAGGGAATCCCAAAATCTCAACATTAAAATGCAACAACGTCACTTACATCATTATCACCGCATCTCGTGCGCCACCGATGACACTCCCTGATGCACTCCTAACATTCAAATGCAAATGTTTATTTTAAATTTGACTAAAATTCTTTTATTCACAAACTCCTCATCACAGGCAGGCACAGCACTAATTTCAGCATGTGTTCGTGTTTGTGTGTGCTGTCTTCGTCACTCATAGCACGTGCCTATATTGAAATTTTTTTATATCGTTACCGAAGAAGGTGTACTGTCGATACATATCAATACCGTTTTATCACCCAGGCCTACCCATACACGTGCAAAACTCTGCTACTGGAGTACATATTTATTCAAGGCTCAGACCAATTTTTTGTCGCACTGTACAGTACAGCCCTGACCAAACCAGTTCCAGATTGTAAAAAGCGATCAACTCCTCAATTTCACGTCTGCCTTCTGCCATGTCGCTCTGCACTGTCGCACACAGAAATATGTCAACAACTAGACTTTATCGTTATATATTTAACGTTATATTATCGTTATTTTTTATGTGCATTTTTATGTGCATCTATGGCGTTTCCAACCAGTGTGTTTTAATGCGATATTCCAAAATGCATGTTGGTGTGCTTGACTGGCCAGCAAACTCACCAGACCTGAACCCCATAGAGAATCTATGGGGTATTGTCAAGAGGAAAATGAGAAACAAGAGACCAAAAAATGCAGATGAGCTGAAGGCCACTGTCAAAGAAACCTGGGCTTCCATACCACCTCAGCAGTGCCACAAACTGATCACCTCCATGCCATGCCGAATTGAGGCAGTAATTAAAGCAAAAGGAGCCCCTACCAAGTATTGAGTACATGTACAGTAAATGAACATACTTTCCAGAAGGCCAACAATTCACTAAAAATGTTTTTTTATTGGTCTTATGAAGTATTCTAATTTGTTGAGATAGTGAATTGGTGGGTTTTTGTTAAATGTGAGCCAAAATCATCACAATTAAAAGAACCAAAGACTTAAACTACTTCAGTCTGTGTGCATTGAATTTATTTAATACACGAGTTTCACAATTTGAGTTGAATTACTGAAATAAATGAACTTTTCCACGACATTCTAATTTATTGAGATGCACCTGTACAACTGTAGTTTAAATTAGGGATGTGCGGGTCTAGTCAACTAAACGGTACAGCTCCTACTATTCGACACTGAAAACAATAGTCGATTACACGACAGAAAAAACAAGAAAAACAAAAACATGATTTTATCATTCAAATGACCAACATTTTAAATAACAAGTTAAAATAAAACGTTTGAAAAATAATACATTATTTTTAAAAGTTTATCTGGGCGGAAACTACATTTTTACCTCAGACCTCACATGCGTTTTCTTCGTGTCAGTTGCGGCGAGTTCAAAAATGACCATGCGAAAGACGAGAAGGTGTGGGATTATTATGAATTAGAAGGAAACAGAAAAGTTTTGTGTAAACTGTGTAATGTCAAATTGTCTTACAATAACTCTACTGAAGCGATGCGTAATCATATTCAATACAGGCACATAGGCGTTAGCTTAGAGGCTGGCCATATATACATAAATATACACAGTACACACGCATATATTACAAACAAAAGCTTTTATTTTGGATGCGATTAATCGCGATTAATCGTTCGACAGCACTAGTACAAACACATTTTATCATCATACCTTCTGGAGAGAAATAGTGCAGGCAGTCGACAAAAATGAAACTTTCTAGTGCGAATATGTCGACCGCCTGCGTTTGTACACATCATTCCCTGTATGTTGAAACCATTCTATCGCGCCAAAACTTAAGTATACTTTTGGTTTTAGATTATATAGCACACAAGTTGTATGGACATTTTTATGGAGCGTTTTTAGTGTTTTGTGTCATTTCTGGAGCTTAAACTATAAACCACAGAGCTCTGTGAAGATTCTTTAAATAATTCTCCATTCCCATTCAACAAGGGTTTGGAACAACATGTGAAAAGCAACTGAGTAATCATTTTTGGGTGAACTTTCCTTTAAACCCCTGTAAAGAATGAGTGGGTGAAAAATGAAGCCTGGTACTCACCTTTTGGATCATCTCTAACTACAAGCAAGCCGTTCCGACACACCACCTTCCCCGTGGCAGCATCGATGAACACCAGAGAAGGAATACTAGTCACCTTGTACTTGTTCCAAAGCTTCATCTACAAAAAGAAAAGACACACATTGACTGAGATGAGAGACTGGAAATCAAAAGATATTCAAAAGGAATATGACTAAAAGAATAAGGAGGATTGGGAATGTTTGTGGTGAAGAGAGAAATGATGATTCAGCTCAGCTCATTCCTCTATTTCCAAAGCTATTTTGCCTTTTTAACCATTAGAGATACAATCAATACTTTCCCATGTTTAAACAGTCCACGTGAGGCTTAAAAATAGGCTACGAAACAAGCGGCTGAGTTTAAACGTCTTCCTCTCGCTCTGAAGTATAAAGAAACTCAGAAATGTGGCGAGTTGAATTAAGTGCTATCTGCAGCCGAGGCGAGCCGGCGAAGAATTAGCTAAGGGCCAGAATCAAACATCTACAGGGCTGATTCAACTTTAAAGAGACTGGCATCTGAGGAAATTCGAGGGGAGTGCTCTTTCTTTCTGTAGTCTCAGTGAAAGCGTGGCACATGACTAAAAAGCCAGCGATTAAACCTCGCTCGACAGAGCCGTTTGCTCGTGTCGTCTCACGACTGTGGGCGCTGCTGCTGTCTTCATCCTTTGCTGGTGAGAACAAACCTGGTCAATTATTCAGGACGTGGCCGTGCGAAGGTCTAATAGATGAAAGACGCCTATGAAAGTAAACTACAGTAACTGCAGCGGACTGATGCGAAACATGTAGCGCTTGAAACGCAGGTGCCACGGACATGAATCATTTATCAAAACACTAGACTCGCATGCAAAAATTAGGGCTGTTAGTTGATTTAATTCTCAAATTAACTACATGATATGCTAAAAAATGTATGAAATTAAATAATTTTGTCTAAAAAAAACGGCCCTTGAAAAAACAGAATATTACTGTTGTAGTTTTCCAAATTGGCCAAATTCCTTATCGAATTTACATACAGATCAGAGGGGCATGGCTAATTGTAAAATAAATGACCTTTTTAATAATTAATCACATTAAATTGATTAAACTGACAGCACAAGCAAAGAATCGGGCTGGGGACTGATGTAGGTAGAGATTCCGATTCATTTAGATGCAATTATGATTCACAAGCTGTCAATTTGTTTCAATACAATTTTTTCTATTTAGGAATAATTTGAGTTAATGTCTATTTTGCTTACATATTCTTATTTATGAATTATATTTTCTCTGCTAATGCTGCAGATAGTACAGGGCATCAAAATTGTAAATCATCTTTTGAAACGTTATGTTTTTGATTCACTAAAAAGAATCGGCTCATAAGAATCATTTGCATGTAGTTGACTCGTGAATCATACTATATCGGTCACAACTAAGGTAAAATATGATTTCTTTTCACACATCCACTGAAAATACTGTAGGCACAGAGCAAAAGATTGGGATCTGTAGAATCAATCAAATGAAGATGACTAAAAGATTAAAATAAAATAAAAAAATAAAAAATACAATAAAATACAGCCTTACTGTAGTTTCAGTTAACAATATGTGACCCTGGACCACAAAACCAGTCATAAGGGTAAATTTCTCGAAATTGAGATTTATACATCTACTAATACACAACTATTTGAATATCTGGAATCTGAGGGTGCAAAAAAATCAAAATACTGAGAAAATCACCTTTAAAATTGTCCAAATGAAGTTCTTAGCAATGCATATTACTAATCAAAAATTAGGTTTTGATATATTTACAGTAGGAAATTTACAAAATATCTTCATGGAACGTGATCTTTACTTAATATCCTAATGATTTTTGGCATAAAAGAAAAACCGATAATTTTGACCCATACAATGTTTTTTTTGGCTATTGCTACAAATATGCCCCAGCGACTTAAGACTGGTTTTGTGGTCCAGGGTCACATATATATTGAGTGTGAAGCCGAATGTTAAACGTGGAGGAATAAAGCAGTGGAGGTTCAAATTACTTCATTCCTGCGCTGCTTGATCAAACTCTTTGATGCATAGCTGATGAATTGTTTTCACTGGAGGAGAGTTTAGATGTGAACAGGCAGTCAAAGAGTGTTACTCTGTTTCTTTAAGCCTGAAGGATTGTGTCCAGACAATCGCTCCAACACAAACCTGCAGCACTGCCACAGACAACAGCGCTCAATCACTGGCTCGTCTGCACCCAAATCTCTCAATCCGGCCTGAAGCGTACACGGCCTACGCTGCAAAAAGTGAGGTTAAAGGGCACTAACTGTGAACGTCTCAAGTATCAACACCGCTGCTTACCTTACACACACACCTGTGAATCTGACACAGCTGTGAGATCTACAGTGAGTCGTGAGAGGAGCCGTGAGGGAACAAAGCTGGCCCGCAGGCTGTGAGACAGCTGTATGAGTGACTGGATGAGGGAGATGGGTAATATGAAATGAAAGACAGCTCCATGATCAGCCATGTCAACGGCTGCCCATCAGTTCAATGAGGCTAAAAAAAAAAAACTCACAGCCTGAACCTGATGAAAACAACCAATTAAGGAAGGACATGGACAGTGATGACTGCTGACATGTTTTAAAGGTCAAAGACTTTCTTCAAAAATGGGCAGATAAGTCAGTATGTTTCAAATAAGAGGAAAAATCTAAACTCTTTAAATGATGCTGAATAAAATAAAAAATAAAAACAAACAAAAATAAAAATAAATACAATTTAAAATAAACAACATAATACACAAAATAAAAAAAACGAATAAATTAATTAAAAGAAAAGAAATATTGAAAAAAAAAAATAATACAATTTTAAATAAACTAAATACACAAAATAAAAACAATTATTTATAAAAATGTTTGTTTAAAAAATAAAAATGTAATAAAATATTAAATAAAATAAATAAAAATTAAATAAAATATAACAATATCATTTAACACAAAAAAATAAACAAAAAATAAAATACACAAAATAAAATATAAAATAAAACGAATATACAATAAATATACATTTAAAAACAAAATGTTTATTTAAATAAAAATTAAAAAATTACAAATAAAATAAAATAAAATATCAACAGTACAAATAAATAGTGGTCAACAAATTGGTCCATAAAATTGCCTGAAGTGACGGAAAAACAATAAAAAAAAAACATCACATTTTGTCCAAACAAAATGATTTTGAAATAATCTTTTTTAAATTAAAGCCACATAGATCATAACAGATGTTTATTAGTAACACCAGCCCAACAGTTATTTGTAACAGACACGTACACTAAATACACTTGCTACTGTGTTACTGTAGGTGTTATTTTGAAGTAAAATTGTAAAAATCTATAGTCACATATATATATTTCCATACATCTCTACTGCATTTCTCCCGAGTAACATTTCCTTTCTGTGTGCACCTGCATATGCACAAAATATCACAGAAACACCTCCACACCGCAGCATGAAAAGAAGCACAGCGCATGGAAATACTGAAAATGAGCAAAGAAACCAAATGGCATTCAGCTCTCGCTAGCAAACGACGACTTAAAGCATTTCTGACATCTATAGACAGCATCTGGTTCTGTTTCATAGCGGTGCAGCCTGGCAAACCGAGATCAAGCTAGAGAGTATCACAATTCACCCGATTAGCATAATCCTGCAGGGGATGATGGTCTGTAATCACAGCGGCTGCATCACCTGCATTCATCAGTCACCGTTACCCTTCTCGAAATAATGATGATTTATGGCAAATTACTTCCAATTTCCTTTTATTTTGCGCTGGTGCAATTTGAGTTTCCATTGCAAGTGATGCAGAAAGAATCAAGCGATTGTTCTCATGGCATTGTGATGATAAGCTGTTAAAAATCTCAGCTAGTCTGCATATTTTCAAAGTGTGGGCTTTTCTTTAAAATTCCTTGCTTGTTATTAATTTTCTCATTTCTATGTAATGGCAACATTTACACAGACTCTCCCGAGGGCTGCAGAACCTCCGAGCTGTGTTTCTGCTGCACGCATGATGAAATACAGCAGATTTCATTTCACACCAGCAACAATAATGGCCTCAGAGACGTGACATTGCCAAAAACAACAAACATTAGTGACAGCCGTCATTAATAACCTTCGTCTACGGCTGTTCCTGTTGTTTCTGCTTTACTCAGAGCAAGGCCTTCGATGTGCCAATATTCCCTGCTGTGACCATTTAACAACCACAGTGGACATTAACTATACATTACATTCACTCAAACAAAACTGGCAGAGCGCAGGCCATTTGTTCAACCACAAATGGATCAAACATGCTTGAGTAGTAATGAAAGAAGCTCTCTCTTCTTTGAGAAAGTGAGTGTAAACGGATGAAAAGAGAAATAATTACATATTGAAGCAAATAAAGCGTATTTTTAGAACCATTAAGGGTTTCTTTTGAATGGTGAAATAATTATGACAGTTAAGCACAGGCCCTATTAGCCTACGGAATGTGAAACTGTGGATGCATTTTGGGAGGAAATTATACAATTTGTTAATAAGACTCTCAGTAATTATGCAAAAATCCTGCTTTGTGTATGTTGGATATTGCACCAGAAAATGTGCATATGTCTTAAAGGGGTCATATGATGCTTTTTTAAAGATCATTATTTTGTGTATTTGGTGTAACAGAATATGTTGACATGCTTTAATGTTCAAAAAACACATTATTTTTCAAATACTGATGTTATGGTGCCATCTAGCTATGATTTGTGGATGTTATTCTGAGACACTGGAAGTCAGATTCGCCCTCTTTATATGATGAATGGGTAGAACTTATGATGAATATGCGATTATGTTGAACGTGTGATATTTTTTTAGGACCTTATCAAAACAAGAAATACTCTTAAAGGGTTAGTTCACCCAAAAATGAAAATTAGGCTGTGTTTTACTCACCCCAGAGCCATC
>NW_015555720.1:945455-948492 GCF_001515605.1 Sinocyclocheilus anshuiensis
GTACGAGACTCGAACTCGCAACCTTTGGGTTACGAGTCCAACTCTCTAACCATTAGGCCACGACTTCCCCCGCAGAGTTTAATCTAACTCTGACTTGACTAATCCAGTCAGAGTTAGATTAAAAATTGTCCTGGTTATTCCAAGCTCTATCATTGCAGTCAGTGGGTGTTGCATGTATCAGTCCAAAAGAAGTTAAATAAAAAGTGTCTCACACGGCTCCGGGGGATGAATAAAGGTCTCCTGTAGCGAATCGATGTGCTTTTGTAAGAAAAATAACCATATTTAAAACGTAATAATCAATTTAATCTAGCTTGCACTCACTGTTGTACACGGTTTTGACAAAAGGCTAAATAATCTAAATCTAAATATATATATTAGGGCCGTCAATCGATTAAAATATTTAATCGCAATTAATCAAGTGAATGTCATGAGTTAACTCGTGATTAATCGCAACTTAATCGCACATTTTTATCTGTTCTAAATGTACCTTAAATGAATACTTTACAAGTTTTTAATACTCTAATCAACATGGGCATGGACAAATATGGATGCTTTATGCAAATGTACTCAACATAGAGCATGAAGACTAGACATGTTTCAAAGGTCATAGACGTTTTTCCAAGAACTTGTTCATGGCTATTAGACACATGAAAAAAAAGAACATACAAATATCAGGTTCCCGTTACTTCTCTTTCTTAGTTTGCACTGAGCAATTTACTTACACAAGCCTGTTTCTGAACATGCTAAATGTACATTTATTATTTATTATTACATTTGTTTGCCTCTGTGCCACATACTGTATTTTGATGCACCCAAATTCTCAATAAAATGAATATGAAATAGTGACTGAAACATGGCCCTTTAAGACTACATAACCAGCTCTCCCAAAAATCCTGATTTATAATAGAATGATGAAATCAAATAAGATAAAGACAATAGCTGCGATTTCGGCTATACTTGCATGTAAAATTAGAGAAGCAACATAATATGTGGTTTAACTGAAAGCTCTGCTCCTCTCAGCCACTCACTGAACAGAGCAGATGCAGATAGAGGTTTGTGCGCACTGGGAAAGCAAGACCTTGCGCTCGAGCGGCAGTATCCAGCGAGTCTCAGAAACTGAATAAAGTTTGTCCAAGAAGTCTCCAGATTTGTAGCTAGGCACTTTTTGGGGAAAAAAAGTCGCTAAGTTGGCAACACTGTGCATCTCCATTTCTCCAACTACGGTCTAAGCCATGGGCCAAATTTTTTTTTTTCTCTTTTACATTTTCATGTCTAAAAATCTTACTGTGTGCCACTTTTATAGCTACTTCCTTTATATTGTGTAATTGACTTTATTTATTTATTTATTCATTTATTTATTTATGGTAACCAATGGAAAAGTGTAAAACTAAAAAAATGTAACTATAAAAACCCCGTTGTTGATTGACTACGGTCTAAGCCATGGGCCAAATTTTTTTTTTTCTCTTTTACATTTTCATGTCTAAAAATCTTACTGTGTGCCACAGCATTTAGCTTTGACTATAGACAGGTAAACAAATAACATTTATATTTTTTAGTGTTCAAGTATTGAATAATTTTACTTTTCATGGTTTAATTCATTACTAGCTTCTTAACTCACAAACCCACTGCAGTTCTTACATTAAACTCAATTTGGGAAACTCTGGTGTAATGTAATGTTTAATGCATTGTATGATGTTGATATATAAAGAAAAATAAATATATTTTCTCTCTCTTCACTTTCTTTTATATCAATATGGTTTGTTTAATTGTAAGTTTAAAACAAGTTAGATAAAAAATTATCTAAAAGTAACCTAAAAAGTAGTCAGAATACATTACCTAAAAAGAGTAACCTAGATTACGTTACTAACGGCAATCTTCATGTAATCTGTAATCAGTAACAGACTACAATTTGTATATATACACACATACATTTTCATAAGAATAATGTATAAAATCTTAAATGTGCAAAACATTACTTTCTTGAACATTTTTTACCCATTTTAACTGATAGAAGGCAGAAAACCAAATGTTTAAGTATACAAGACACATTTGATGAACAAGATGCAGAGAAAACTTATGATGCTATAGGGCTGGGTATCGATTCAGATATCCCGATTCGATTCGGTTTCGATTCGCAAGCTCTCGATTCGATTCTCGATTTTTTTTATATTACATTCAGTGAATATAGTTTTAATACAAATGCTATTGATATTTCTAAAAAATTTACAGTAAACATCAGTTTACAAATAGTGAATAAAAAGAAATTAAGAACCACATGCCTGTATTTTAAACCTATTCTTTTTTTTTGTATAGGGTCCTTTTTAAACAATAGTAGGGCCCTATAAAATGTTCTTAATTTTTCTGGTAATCAGATGAAGGCATAAAACATTAATTTAATTTATAATGAAAATTAAACCCTTTTATTTTTTTGGCAAACAAAGTGCTGCACAACAGAGGTTTACTGTTAAAATTAAAAATAAAACCGATGTGATTATTCCTTTAAAAATAAAGATTTATTAATATTTATTAGCAGTAGTAGCATTGAGTCTTCAGACTGCTAAATAGTAATATATTCTGACAGTTTAACGTTAAACTAAACTTTTATTTTGACGGGTTGCCGTGAAGAACTTGCAGCTGCTGTGTATGTGATATGACGGTAGATTTCTCAAATGAAACGGTAAATGCTAATCAGAATCAGAAGAGCTTTATTACCAAGTATGTTTACACACACAAGGAATTTGACTTGACGACAGGAGCTTCCAGTGTAGAAGAAAGTACAAACATAGTGCAGACATACATAGGAATAACACAGTAGGGATGTAATATAACACTAATATATAATAAAAAAAGAAAAATTAGAAAAATGTAATAATGTACTATATACAGAAATAGAAGTATAGGAAAAAATGAATTGTTTAGATAAATGTACAGATATGTTTATTAGTGTGCAGATATGTTATTTACAAAGTGTGCAGTTTAATATAAATGGACGATGTATAATTATGAAAGATTAATTGTTCAGGCTGAATATAGCCTG
>NW_015555720.1:948555-961531 GCF_001515605.1 Sinocyclocheilus anshuiensis
TCATTTCTCTGATCACAAATGCAGACAGAGTTTTATGTTTACGCGGCGCGATGCAAGACCGTATAAGTCATTATAATCAGTAATTATGTCCCCACTGGATGCAACAAATGCCTCGTTTGTAATGGGTTTTAATGTTTTTGTCTCAACGTTCCGGCCGGGACACGGCATCACCAGTATGGTGAGGGGCGTAACATTTCCGTCTCACGCTTGAGGTATTCGGCCAATCACAACGCACTGGATAGCTGGCCAATCACAACACACCTCGCTTTTTCAGACCGATGAGCTTTGTAAAAATCGACACGTTTCAAAAAGGCGGGGCATAGAGGAGAAACAATAATGTACAGTATGTGGAAAATAATGTGTTTTTTTTACTTTAAACCGCATAAACACATTTCATTACACCAAATACACAAAATAATGTTCTTTTTAGCAGCATCATATGACCCCTATAAATGTGCTGAAATAAATCCCGGAAAAGATAGATTCGAGGCTTTTGAGAATCGATATCAAATCGATGTCATTTAAAAAAACGATTAATCGAAAAATCGATTTTTTTTTTGCCCAGCCCTAGATGCTAAAACTACTTACTTCAACAAAACATTTTCAAACCCAAAATCTGTGACACTGATGCTTGTACCAACATGATTGCGAGGCAGACTCTCGGGACGGTAAGCGCTGTGGAGGGGTGCAGCTTTTCTCTATGGAGTGCCATTCCTGTGTCAAGTGTTTTTCACTTCCTGTAGCTACCAAACTCCCTCTCCGCCATCAGCCTCCTATGGTCTCACACTGGGCTTCAACAGCAATGCACGTGACTCCAACACCAGAGTCCTGCTGAGCCTGTTCAACTAGAAGATATTCCCGCAGTCATCGTCCCATTCACCTCCCATCGTTAGATCTGTGACTCCGAGCGGATCCGCTTTCATCGGAGGGGGAGAACGAGGGGCATGTGCAAAGTAGCATCGCCACAGTTTCAGAAAACACCCTCTACACAATGCGGGCAAGAAAAGAAAAACATGTACAGCGATCAGCCTGTCGTCGAGAGAAAGACAACGCTTCAAAGGAAAAGGCATAGGCGTTTTTGGCAAACACTTAAAAGGATGCACTGGAGCACTACAGCGTCAGACAATAAAGCTTGCTGTGACTGAGACGACACCGTACTGGTTTCATGGAATTCATAGATCGAGGCCAAAGTGTTGTCAAGTTTCTGGCAGGACGCCTTTGGACATGCGGACTCCCATCCTTTAATCCTCTTATTAATAATCTGCATCAAATAAAGAGATCACTAAGAAACACATCAGCTGCTAACCAGTGAAAATGAGCTGTCAATAATTATACTATTTACAATATGATTTACTGCTGCTGTAACCGCAGAAAAAAGGCTATTAGTGGGCTCCATTAAAGCTGATAATGTGTGCCATCTAGAAGAAAACTGTTTTTAAGTGGAATCATAAGCCTCAGACCCAAAAATTAAAACTCACGAGTCCATTGCAAATATCATTATCAGCTAGTAACTAAATTGGAGGCATGTTAAGGCATGCCCACTCTATAAATGACTGTAGAGTAGATCCTCTTTTTTTGTTCTCCGGATCTGAATGTGTCCACAGGCCTGCCAGAGAGGATCTTGCTGTCTCATCTAACAAATGAATCATGCTTTCAGTGATTTTTATAGTAGGGCATGCAAGAAGACAGCTGAATCTCTGAAGAAATAAAATAAAATAAAATAAAATAAAATAAAATGTTTTTTTTTTGTAGAGCATTCCTGTAGGTACCTGATCCTCTGTGCAAGTTACGTTCCCATATAACGTGAAAAATTATATTAGATTTAATGGAATAATGGTTCCGTGTAATTTTACTGTTAAATACTGTAAAAAAAAAAGTGTTTAAGTAAAAAGTATGAATGGTACTAAAAGTATGAAGTATAAATTACCTGTTTTTAATGTTAAAAACAGTAAAAGTAGGTTCACAGAAGCCATTACATACATTTTAATAGTCATGTTTCTTCTTATTTTTATTATTTAGTTATTTACGTATATTAGAGTGTTACAATTTTGATTTGTTATTTAGTTTATTAGCCACTGTTCAAGGAAAAGTAATTGTCATTCATAATTAATATGAATTATATAAATAATAATATAATTGATCATTTGTCATTTTAAAATATTAATATATTTACCACTTGCATTAGTTCAGTACAAAACAGATTTAGTTGTTATCAGTTAATGAAATAGAGTTATGAAATGTAAAATATATGAGTACTATAAATGCATCCCATAATGCCTGAAAATCCACTGTAAATTTAACCAAATTGTTTTTTACAATGCAGGGTGGTGCACTGAGACCAGAAACGAGTCTCTTCCCATCTGAAGGGGACTGAGAGATATTTCCTCTGGCCTCAAACCTCTGCATGCGCAAAGCGAAATAACATGTTGCATTTAATTTAGCAAAGCAGTGTTGCTCTGATGGCAGAAGATGAGTAAAATACGAGCCTGGACGGGGTCCGTTTCGTACTTCGAGAAAAGAGAGAGAGAAAGAAGCATTGGAACAGTACGTACATTTCACGTCTCGCCCATGCTTCCTCTCTGATGAGCAAAGCAGGCCTCGCTCGCCGGCATTCACTTCATTACAAAAGCTGCAACGCCTTTATGACCTCCATCGTGAGGGACGAATCACAATTCTAGGAAACCGATTCCTCGCACACAGCCATTCACCCCACTGCCGCTTGTAAAACGCAGCGTGATTTTGCTGCATCATATTTACAGGCTAAAATATTCATTGGCCCATCCATTAGCGGGTACAGCCATTGTACACGCCAACACGTCGGCTAAATTGCTTTTGGATAGAGGGGTTCGGTTGCCATGGAAACTGCCCAGTCAGGACATGTCATAGAGTGGCAGGCACATTGTGGGATCTCGGGTAATAATTCAGTGATATGTGAATGAATGAATGCTTTAGTGAGGAAAACAGGTGCCAGAGTGTCACGAGGGAGTTAAGAAGAGGGGGAAAAAAAAAAAAAAAAAAACAAACAAAAAAAAACCACCATAGTAAATAATGCCGGCTAAAAGCAGGGGATTGTAGGAGCGTAAAAAGCAAGGCTTTAAGCGTTACGCAGCATTGTCTACGACAAATCCCGTTTGCCACTGGGCCTCGGAGGACCAGGGTTAGAAGTCAGGGCGGTGTGGGGTTGCTTTCTGTCCCCTGGGCCTTCACCAGGCCAGAAAATAATAGATGATCTAGCATTGAACTGAACAGGAACTGAAAAACTCGTAAGTTTTACTCGTAACTCGTAGGGAATGCACAGAATTGTTGCTGTTCTTACACTAGGGTGAAGTATTGGCAACTAATTGTCATGATTCAAAACACGGCAATGAGGATGGCATATAAAAAATAAAATAAAAAATTCTGGTATCATTTCTATCTGGTTATGCAAACGTTTTTTTCTACTGTGCATGGTAAAAGAAATCATGTTTTATCAGAGTTAAGAATGTGAATTTGCAGTTTGATTTAAACTTTCTATTGAATTTTCTATTGAATTGTCCCATCCACTAGGGATGTAACGATTAACCATGAGCCGGTTGAAAATCGATTCAAATATGTGACGATTCAAATCGGTTGAGATGCGTCTTAAACCTCAGTTTGTTTAAAAAATAAAATAAAATCGTGAATCGAATTGAATCGTGAAATCAAAATCGTGAATCGAATCGAATCGTGAGTTGAGTGAATCGTTACATCCCTACCGTCCACACAAGCTGCATGCAAAAACCAGTATACTGCGCAAACAGTGCAGTCCGATTCATGAATCAAAGACTCAATAATTTGAACCAGTTGTTAATGATTAGGGCTGCAAAAAGGTGGAAATTTTCCAGTAAATTTCGGAAATATTCCAGAAATGTTGGAAACTTTCCAGGATTTTTTGGAATATTCCAGGGATTTTTGGAAAGTTTCCGGAAATTTACCGGAAATTTTCCACCCCTTTGCAACTCTATTAATGATTCATTTAAAAAGACTAATCTGAAATGGTGTGAAAAATCTTTAGCTGAATGAACCCAGTGAATCAGTCAGAGTGAATCAACTTCTGACTGACTCACTTTCTCATAAAATGAAGCAAAGGCGTAAACTTTGAAATGATTACTATTTTTGATTTGTTATTTAGTTCATTAGCTACTGTTCAAGGAAAACAAACTTATTCATAATTAATATTAATTATATTAATACTAAAATTATATATCAATTGTAATTATAAATGTTATATTTACCACTTGCACTATTATGGTAGTTATCAGTACAAAGCAGATTTTAGTCATTTAAGTAGGCTAGTATAATACAACAAATCCGTTTATGAAATAGAGTTATGAAATGTAAAACATTTAAATGCATCCCATAATGCCTGAGAATATGCCATAAATTTAACCAAATTGTTTTTTACAATGCAGGGTGAGACCAGAAACGACTCTCTTCCCATCTGAAGGGGACTAAGAGATATTTTCTGTAAACAGTGCAGTCCGATTCATGAATACATGACTCATTTGAACAAGTTGTTAATGATTCATTCAAAAAGAGTCACTAATTTAGGAGTCACTGGTTTGTTTCATTAAAATGTTCACTCAAATAAAAATCAAATTTCTGATGGTTCTACCATTACTCTGAAAAATGTCATAAAAATATTTTATCTTTCAACAGTGTTTAAAAACACAATTTACATAAAATATGTATATTGTAATATATGCACCATTTTTAAAAAATATACTGAGATATTATAATAGAAATTACTTTATTAAAATAATTAATAATACAAATTTCTGCGCATATCACTTAACACTACGGTGCAATAAATCATGCTATTACTCAGCTCAGATCGAAATGCTTGATTCTGATAGGTCAGTCTCAAAATTCATAAGTCTGACATTCCTCAATAATGGATTATATAATAGCATGAACAGGTAAGGTTTTAAAACCATTTTAACTCAAATCAATATTTTACATCAACATAATTATTTATGTGCTGAAAAGCTGCGGAATAAGTGGTATGACTGTACATTATCCCATAAAATGTTCTTCTTGTTTGAACATAGAACGCTTTTTTCCTCGTGGAGGCTTTGAGTTTTCAGCTAATAAAAAATTATAACTCAAATTAATATTTCATGTCCATTTTTTATGTATCAAGTATCCATGTAATAAATGGGATAATGAAGAAGTATATCACAAAATAAACAGTGATACAAGATCCAGATCACCCTGTCAAGAGTTTATTCTGCGATAAGCAGCTGGAAATAAATTATCCCATAGATATCATAACTGATTTGCAACTGAAACCATTTGCAATTGAGCACTTTCATCATTCTGCTACAGATGTAGAAGATGCAGAGAATACGAGCGCAGTCATCAATACGTCATCAATGGTGGTACACTTGTGTAAACCAGGCCAGATTTTTTTCATACCGATTGTGAAATATCCTGGAGTCCAGATGAACCATTCCCCAGTTTTCGAACAATCTTGGGTGCGGTTCCTTGGTGCTCACTCAAGTTCTGAAAGCCATCAGATGGACTGTGAGGCAACAACGCAACGTCAGCAGTGGCCCTTCCTTTCGGCTCTCAAGCACTTTGAAACCTGAACGGTTTCTGGCAGCGTAAACTGGCACAGCACCAACCGGACCAGGCTGAGGTACAGGCCACGGCGGTCTGATCACAATGGCCCCACTCACAGCGAGGAGAGGTTCACTTAGAGCACGTTTTTCATAGCTCCTGCTTCCTGCCAAAAGTTATTCACATCACACCCTGCAGAAAAGGAAAGGCAATACTGTGTGCTGAGGTGGGTGGCAAAGACCCACAGAAACAAGAGCTTAAGCCTCCTACACATTCATCCCCTTCAAAAACCGAGGAATCTGGAAGCTTCGCAGAAGATGCCAAGTATGATACTTTAGGTTTATGAGGGGGCGGGATCATTCATTCCCTTGCCTCCTTTCGTCACCCCATCCTGACCTTTCATTGAACACCCACTCAGTTACTTTGGGAGGAAGAACAGAGAAAGGGAAAGAATGAGAGAAGCAGCGATTATGCACTTAAGCATTGCTGCACCGTAAAGAATTCTCATCAGCGACCCACAATGTGATCACTCAGTGCAAACATCAGGTCGAATATCCTGCAGCAGAGCCACTGAAGAACATCCCACTCGGACCGCCTGATGGGCATTAGGAAATTACGACTGCAAGAGCTATTGACACTGATTCGGGGGATTTGGGCCGGTCCGAGAGCAAACCATTGTGGTGTAGATGGCATGTCGGACTTACATATTAAACAAGAAACAAAAATATATGGGTTCCCATGTCAGGAAATTTCCAAAATAATAAACTACTTCCAAAAATGACATATAGGAAGCGATACATGACAGTTGGCAGAAAAACATCATATTATTGGCATTCAAAATAAAAGTAAAAATCTTGTTAAAATCTAGGTTTAAAAAGTTCTTAAAAATGTACTTTGCAGTCATGTTGGTTTTGAAACCATTTCATAAAATTTTGAATTTAATGACTATAAGAATGTCATGTTGTCTAACCATCAATAAATCATATAAAATAAAATAAAAATACTAAATTCTTTGAGTACATGTGAGTGAACGCCTTAAAATAAATAAATACATAAAATAATTGTATATATTTACATTTACATTTATTCATTTAGTAGACGCTTTTATCCAAAGAGACATACAATTGGGGAATACATCAAGCGATTCATCTTAAAGAGGCAAATATAGTCAGATAGTGACGAAAGAGGTGAGTTTTCAGCTATCGCTGGAAAATTGTCAGGGAATCAGCATTCCGGAGAGGGGTTGGGAGATCATTCCACCAGCCAGGAACAGTGAACGAAAATGTTCTGGAAAGTGATTTTGAGCCTCTCTGTGATGGTTACCATGAGGCGCCGTTCACTCGTAGATCTCAGACTTCTGGAGGGGATGTAGATTCTCAAAAGTGAGTGGAAGTAGGTGGGTGCTGAGCCTGAGGCTGTTCTATATGCAAGCATCAGTGTCTTGAACTTGATGCGAGCCGTAACCGGCGTATATTATTATGTGTTATATATATATATATATATATATTTGCTGTGTAATTTATTTTCTATGTTAAATTTTATTGTATTTTTTTTTTACAAATATTACAAATATCTTTTCGCTTTTGGGGCATTGCACTATAAAAATCTTTTTGAATTTACCCCGCAAAAAATATAAAAATAAATTTGAATACAAAAAATAAAAATATGTAAATCATAAAAATTTATTATTTATTTATTCATGTACTTATTTAAATCTAAAATACTTGTTTTCTATGTTAATTAATTTACTATTATATTTTCTATGTCAATATATCAGCATTTATTGAAAATGGAATTATTTTATAAAAAAAAATAAATGCCTTTACTGTCATTTTTAAATGAACTGAATACTTCCTTTCTAAATCAAAGCATTAGTTCAAGAAAAACACAGATTAAGAAGTGTCGTGTCATTGACCCATCTCCACATAGTAGCACATAGTTCTTAGCAAAACCCAAATACCTATCCATCTTAAAGAGACAGTTTTATTTTTAGGTTCCTCCCTAAATTCACCAAAGCTGAACATCTTCAGCATATGGGCCGTCTCAGACTCCCCAGGGCGCTGTAAATCTCAGGAGTTGTTCGGTGGGCTGCACAGCTTCATAAAGCTACAATAGAGGCCTGACAGCAGGATGACTCCGAACCTTTGGCTCCAAGTGCTACTTCAGAGGAAACTACAGGAACATTATACATCGACAAATGCTATTGGCGGACAACTTAAAAGTGTTTCACACATCATATTTCTGACAATGTCATAAACTACACCTTTACAAATTTAAGACAATGATTCGTTTATGCTTTTTATGAGAGCTGGGACGGTAACCATGTGACTGTGTGGCACTGGATTTCACAGAGACGTTTTATATCTGTCTATTAACCCATTTCCTCTTCTTTTCTTTCGCTCATTAAAGAGCACATCTGTTTTCTGCAGCTGCAGGGTACCATTGCTGATTCTGACCAGACTTTGTCTTATTTAACGTACACAAATGAGCCTGTGCACTTTCACTCACTGATCCCAGAACAGTGTAAAATTCTGTTAAATCAGATTTTCAGAGAGCCGATTATACCGACATCTTTCATAGGGTTATTGGCTTACAGCACACTAAATTTCCAAATCATTAAAACCTTCAACCTCTTGACCTAGTTTTGACTTTGCTTGGGCTGCCGCATGCAAACGAACGTCTGCGTTGGGTAAGCAATGCCTAAAAAGAACCAAAGCAATGCTAAACGCCCCTCAGAGAGATTTATGAGTGTCAGTTGGTGTGTAAAGAAGGGGAGTGTTATAAGGAGAAGGATGTAGACAGCTGAGCGTCAGGCTTTCAGGGTCACTTCGGCACATGGAGCAGCTGTTGGCCGGGCATCACGGTGGGCAGCGGTGGGGGAGGGGTCAAAGGTCATGGCTCAAAACATGGTCACAGGGACGGTCTGGCCTTGGAACATACACACCACCTCCACACAACCTCTGCACTCTGGTGGCCCACGAGTCCCCTCTGAGTCTGTAATTGAAGGCATTTTTAAATAAACAGCAGCCTTTAAAGATCTGCCGTCCCATACAGTGCTCTGATGCCGCACACAGCTGTAAGAAGATCTACTGGTAAAGCACATAGTCTTCATCACAGTAACACGAGCAGCACTGAAATGTGCTTGAAAAGGTGTAGATCAAATGCAGCGTGGCATGGTGAAGACATGCTCTCAGCATGATGGACTTCTCGTCACCTACAGAGGGGATCAGAGATCAGTGGCCCAGAGATGCCTAGGGTCTCTTTGTGGTAACATCTATAGTTCAACAGAGAGAGATCGTGCACTGTAGGGCCATTACAATCATGAACGTTCGGTTGATTTGGCTAATTGCTATAACAAATTATATTATATTTAACAAAACAAACACAAACGAGACCCAAAAAAGCAAAACACCAACCAAAAACTATGGAAGCCTGTTTCTGCAACTGAATAAAAAAAAATAAATTAAAAAAAAAGGTAATTGTGACCAATGTTCCCTCTAAGCTGCGTGCGCGGCTGCAGTGGAAGAAATAATGTGCCGCGCACACGCATAAATGAGTTGGGAAAGGCATTTGCGAAAGTGAATGAATTGCAATGCTCGGGTAAACCGCTATAGAGTTGATACCGCTATAGAGTTAGAACCGGTGAATGCGGTTTACAGGTTTCATTGAAAGAGAATGAAGTGGTTTTTTAATGGAGTCTCTTATGCTCATCAAGGATGTATTTACTTGATCGAAAATACAGAAAAAACAGTAATATTGTGAAACATTATTGCAATTTCTAATGTTGGTTTCCTATTTTAATATACTTTAAAGTATAATTTATTTCTGTGACGCAGCTCTGAATTTTCATTAGTCATTACTCCAGTCTTCAGTGTCACATGATCTTTCAGATATCATTCTAGCATATGCTGATTTATTATCAGTGTTGAAAATGTTGTGCTGCTTAATATTTTTTTGGAACCTGTGATACTTTTTTCTTTGATAAATAATGTAAATGTAAAAAGAACCACTTTTTTTTCAAAATATAAATCTTTTCTAACACTATCACTTTTTATCCATTTAACATATCCTTGCTGAATAAAAGTATTAATTTCTTTAAAAAAAAAAAGAAAAGAAAAAGAAATAAATACTTACCCCAAATATTGTTTGGTGTATCGATATTTTCACTGGAAAACAAGACCAAGATATTAATTAAGCAAAACTGGGTTTACTTTTTTAGTTGGTCATGACATGAGTTTATGACATGTATGCCATAGCAGAAATAGCCGCAAAGAAAGGGTCAGTAAATTGTTTTATCACACCAGTTTTATGCTAACACTTTCGAAAGAATGTAGTAGATTATTTTCTTAGTAGTGCAGCCCACTAGCCAAATAGACTTCCATTGTAAGTGTTTTACAGTTAACAAAATCGCCCAATAGAGAAAAGTTTTGCTCAGCAAGAAAAAAAATTAGTGGGAACATTGATTGTGACTTCATCTCACAATTCTGACTTTTTTCGCAGAATTGCAAGATATAAACTTGAAATTGTGAGAATAAAATCTCAGAATTGCGAGTTTATATTTCGTAAATCTTACTGTAACACAAAATTGCAAGTAAAGTGAGAATTGACTCGCAACTCTGAGAAAAAAAAATAAAAATATTTTATCCTCGGAATTGGACTTTATAACTCGCAATTGCGAGTTTATATCTCAGAAGTCAGAATTGCGAGATTATATCCCACAATTCTGACTTCATAACTCGCAATTGCAAGTTTATATCACGTAATTATTTTTTGCGAAAAAAAAAATTGTCCGAAAAAAAAGTCAGAATTGTGAGATAAGAAGTCGCAATTACCTTTTTTATTTTTTATTCAGTGGAGGAAATGGGCTTCCATACAAAAACAAAACAAAAAACGCCAACCCAACCAAAACAAAACCAAGCCCAAACAACAAAATACAACAACAAAAATAAAGAATAAAGTAGTAATTTTAACCCTTCTATTATTAAATTGGGACAGACCTGCTGACAAACATTTATAAAAAAAAAAAAAAAGAAGCTAATAGGGATTCTAAAAACATTTTCCCTTCTGTTACTGAATTTAAAATCACTTCTAGTGATAAGAATGTGCCATTAAACAAGCTTGCCGTGTAGTTTTTATAGCCAATGGCCATTTGAAACCAGATACTCACAACAGGAGCTTTTTCCCCCTTGCTTTCATGGCTGGTAGAGCCAAAGTTACCCTTTAAGTTTTCTCTTGAGTCCTTAGTTGACTTACTGGCCCTTTTCCCTATAAATCACCTTTGCTCTCAACTCAACAAGACCGAACAGTTCAGTAGAAAAGCAGTGCTTGATGATGGAGTTGTGTTTGTTACAGTGCTCCATATATCCATATATATATCTGGATAGCTGACATAACCTCTGTCTGCTAGCTGTCAAACGGCCAAAAACATAGTAACTGACATGTAAGGGATGCAAAAATGATTTATAATAATAATTATAATAATGTTTATAGCAATAAACAGAAAAATAAATTACATAATGTGCATAATTTTATCTATGTTCATTATTTTAATTAGGGTTTATTTGTTCTATTTAGTAAATACATTAACTAATACATAATTATTTATTCCAACAATAGAGCATTATGACTAGTTATACAAGCAATAGTTATATAATGACTGCTCACACCCTGAATTCACTTTTCAAAATAAAGGTTCCGAAAAGACATTTTCACAGTGATGCCATAGAAGCAGCTACAGTGGCCCAGTAGTGCACAGCACAACGAAATCGCCACAACACAACACAACACAACACAACACAACACAACAGACTAATTTTGTTGTGTTGTGGCTTGCTTCCATTGTGTTGTGACTTGTTTCCGTTATGTTGCGCTAGTTTCGTTGTGTTGTGGCTTGTTTCCATTGTGTTGTGCTAATTTTGTTGAGTTGTGGCTTGCTTCCATTGTGTTGTGACTTGTTTCCGTTGTGTTGCGCTAGTTTCGTTGTGTTGTGGCTTGTTTCCATTGTGTTGTGCTAATTTTGTTGTGTTGTGGCTTGCTTCCGTTGTGTTGTGACTCGTTTCCATTCTGTTGCACTAATTTCATTGTGTTGTGGCTTGTTTCCATTCTGTTGCACTAATTTTGTTGTGTTGTGGCTTGTTTCCATTGTGTTGTGCTAATTTCGTTGTGTTGTGGCTTGTTATCGTTGTGTTGTGGCGATTTTGTTGTGTTGTTCACTACTTGGCCACCGTAAGAAGCATTTTAAGTTTCCCAAAAAACATTCACTGAACAGACAATTATGTGAAACAATAGATAGATTCTTTGGATGTTAAAAGTTATTCATAAAACCACAGATGCATAGAACCTTTTATTTTTAAGAGTGTATGTAGATTTGTAATCTGTGAATTTCCACGGAGCAAAGGCTGTGAGAAATCTGACCCACTGACCCGAACAAATAATGCGAATCATGGGAAGAATGAATCATGCAGTGTGGCTGAGCGAGAGAGGTCAGCATTCGGTGTTTATTATCCTTCAGACGTGGATTGGAAGTAGTTTCATTGAAGTGGTGTGACCGAGTACCGGTTCCTTTAATGTGAGCAAATAGGCACAGATAAACATGTTCAATTGTTTTGCCTCCTTGTTTCTTCAGGCATTGTGTATTTGCTCTGTGAACCTTGTAGAGCGGTACACTATTAAGACAGGAAGGAAGGGGAGCGCCGTGTGCTCCGGTCCAACTTGGTCCAGAATTCCTTCCACAAGGAGCTAAAACTAAAAACTACATGCCAGATATTACCTGAATGCACGAACATAACCCTTTTACAGTGCTTTTCCCCTTTCAGAAACGATAATATAGTGTTTTATGATGTCTTATGCACTGTGTAAAGAGTCATTAAACCATAAACCATGATCTCACCCGCCAATTGTTTAGATAAGATTCTTTTTTCCTGTGCATAATCTGCATGGCTGGAAGATCTGTGTATAGTAGATAAGAAGCGCAGGGTACGACTGCAACACTGGGCCTAAACCCTCATCAGAAAGGTGTGATTAATGTTTTCCACTGATGGAGATAAAGGACTCCCTGGAGAGAGAAATGAAAGGGAAAAGAAAACAAGGGAGGAAGTTAAAAGAAAGAGAGAGAGAGAGAGAGAGAGAGAGAGAGAGAGAGGGATATTGCGGCTTTTGGCCAGCAAAATGTGTAACAGACATAAAAAGTAGATTTGAATTTCTGGATGCGGTGCCAAAACCTCTGCTGTAGACATGTTTGAAAGTCATAATTCAAGATGACCACAAGTGGTACTTGTAAAACTGCAATAAAACATACAAATTTCAGGAAGCTGAAGTTGTCTTTAGCTGTATAGACAAAGTCGCAATATGAACACCAGTGTATATAAAATATATATATTTAATTTAATTGTATTAA
>NW_015555720.1:962029-987956 GCF_001515605.1 Sinocyclocheilus anshuiensis
TGCATGTATAATGTATAATTTATATTGTACAATAAATTAATTTTAATACACAAATAAAATAACCTATTTAAATAAATTATAAAATATATAGAATAATATGTATTAATACATAATATTTAATACTTTAGAATTAATATAATATTGTATTATATTATATTAGTTTTGCACTGCAACCCAGCACAGGACGTGAAAACAAACGGAGACAATATATATTATATCTTCTTACATTAACTTTTTTATTTTTAATTAACATTACATATTCAAAACGGCATGAATTTTGTGGCCGCTGAATTGCCTCTCATTGTTTGCTTTTTTCAGCATTTCATGCCATGATTTACATTTGTAAAACGGCGTGTCAAATTAAAAATAAGCAAAAAAAAAAAAAAGACATAAAAAAATAACTCCCCAGAAAGACCCTAGGTGTTTCTGAACAACATGTTCTGTATTATATCTGTTAGTTTACTGAAGTCCCGCTTCTAATTTGTGGGACAGTCAATCATAGCTTTGACTTTTGAGATGGCCAATCAAATTTTAGATTGAATTATCTGGCCCTTGATAAACACTCCAACACCTCACCCCAAATAAGTTATTTGTTTGCCAAGAAAGCAATAAATAAAACCAAGCAATGGATGTGAGGTGCAATCGAACAACAGTTAACCCCTGTGCAACTTTGACAGACCTTTAATAATCCACTTTCAAGACTAAAAATGTGTTTCACAGCTGGAGTCCCCAGAGGAACCATGTCAGGCACAAAAGCAACACACATCAGTGCGGCAAAGCTCTGTCACAGAAGGCCTGGAATGCACTGCAGGTTGACACAATTTATAAATAACCAGCAGAAAGAGTCAGACACAAAAGCCAGTGCTGTTCAGCCCCTCCACCGAGCAAAGCAGCTTCGGTCTTGCCATACAGCCTTAAACTTGGCTAGTGCCAGCAGCTGGCGGTGCCAACAAATCAGAGAATGTCAAGGCAGCCTTGCTGCCAACAAAAGGTTCCGTATATGTGCTGAGAGAGAAAGAGAGCAAGAGAGAAAGAAAGAGAGGCAGCGGGCATTGCCTGCAGCAACTGAAAACGATTTATGAAATAAAGCATAAAACTAATTACAAATTTGCTAACTTCAAATGATCTAGTTTTCCCTTATTGTGACTGAACACTATCATAGTGGGGGGTAAAAAAAGAAGTCTGAGCAGAAAACGGTTTTGTTTTTTGGGTGAACATTTATATTTCATATACTATTTATATATAAGAATCAGAGCTAAATAGTTTAGTAAAATAATACTATATTTTAAATACTATTACTACGATTATCAGAATCGATGCACTACAAATAATGTTTAGTGAAGTTTTGTCCATGCATCTGAACTGCATACAGCACCGACTAAAAGATCTCAGTTTATCATAATGAAGATAGATTAAAATCGACAAACTAGATACCAACAAAGTCAAAAATATCCATCTGAGAAGTGCTAATAAACGTTTCAGTTAAAACAAATTTTCGGTTGCTGAAATTTTAGTACTTCACTAATAAATAACATCTAAATAGTATAAATAAATACTTATTATATATAATATATAGCAAAAACGAACAAACAAAGAACAAGACAACATGAACAGAACAGTGTATGAAACATGGTGTCTGATTGCCAGAGAGAAATCTCTGTTGATTAAAGCTTTGATTCAGATACGAATCACTGCCGCCTGCCTCTCCACTAACACCACATACACTTTAATCTGCTAAACCACACTGTGACCAGACAATGAAACACTTTTGGATTGGGGGAATGATAGTACGGTGTAGCAGTTATGTATAATTTGTTAGGGTGCAGAGCACCAGATTGCAGTGTTGGATCAGCAAGAAACATGCTTCAATTTGCCAAAACCGCTGCCTTCACAAACCAGCCAGAGATGAAAGACGAATCAGCACGACTGTGACCTGCTGACAGAAAACGCTAAGTATAGGCTCAGTCGCAAATAATACTTTGTAGTGAATCAATTAAAAATAATAAATTCATACATTAGGTCAGAATTGTTCTTTTGGACTGAATCGTTCAGAGTGAATTCTTTTTGACTGAACCACAATAACTACATGGACCTTTTTTTTCTCTTAAAGTAACAGTTCACCCAAATGTGAAAATTTGTTGAGCATTTCTCATCCTCAGGCCATCCAAGATTTTTTTTTATATCAGAACAGATTTGGAGAAATTCAGCATTACATCACTTGCTCACCAATGGATCCTCTGCAGTAAATGGGTGCCGTCAGAATGAGAGTCCAAACAGCTGATAAAAACATCACAATAATCTACAAGTAATCCACATGACTCCAGTCCATCAATTAATGTCTTGTAAAGTGAAAAGGTGTGTGTTTGTAAAAGATAAAACCATCATTAAGGCATTTTAACTTTAAACCATTGCTTCTGGCCAAAAGACGAGTCCATAATCCATAATAACTTCCTCCAGTGAAAAAGTCCATCCCCTGTTGTCCTCTCATATCAAAATCCACCATATATTTACAATTATTTCAAGTTAAAAATGTTTTAAAGATGAATATGTTAATTACAAACACATACTGGATGTTGTGATGTTTTTTATCAGCCGTTTGGACTCTCATTCTGACGGCACCCATTCACTGCAGAGGATCCATTGGTGAGCAAGTGATGTAATGCTAAATTTGTCCAAATCTGTTCTGATGAAGAAACAAACTCATCTACAACTTGGATAGCATTTTTGGGTCACCTATTCCTTTAATCTGCTAAATGCAACTGTATTATCAGTTCAAAATAGTTTATAATGATTTAAATCTTTCATTCATGTAAACATTTACAAACAGCCGATCAGGACAGTCATGAAAGTAGAACTGATCAGCTTCCCGTTTAAAGTTTCATAACAAAATCTGTCATGTATTGTTGTGTGCAACAAATCCAGGTTCTATTTAACTAGATGTGTCAGCCTCATCTGCTTCAAGCACATCTAATTAAATGCTGTTCCACATTAACAGGATTGAGTCAACTTACCGTTTCCTGTGTGCTGCCCCCAACGAGGTTTTGAATGGCATTTACCGTAATGCACACGAGCAGCAGCCGCAGGATGAAACATTTCCTTCACTACATATGTGCCGCCAGACAGAAGCAAAACCGACATCTGTACGTACACGGAGACTGGCTCTATATTGTTCCCAGGGGATTGTGGGACATGCTGGAGTAAGAGGGGGAAGTGACTGCTGTTACACCAACACAAAAGCAGGAACGATTACATTTCAAGTAGTCTTGAGCCTTGAGGTGAGGGTGAACCTGCTTCAGATGCTTTTATTTGTTCAGTTTAAGGAACATCCTGTGCAAACCTACAACACAAAGACTATAATAAGTACCTCAGCTCACTTCTGTTTATGCTACAGTTCAACTAGACTTCCATGAGTACTTTGGCCTTGGACTTGAAGGGTGAGCGGGAATGTCTTTGTTAATCTATATTAACTGTAATTTGCAGAAAGCAAACTTCAAGCAAACCACATTTCCTGGTGAGTAGTACTTAAAGGGATAGAAAATTACCCCCACGATTTACTCACCCTCAAGCCATCCTAGGTGTATATGGCTTTTTTCTGTCAGATGATTACAATCAATCAGTTATATTAAAAATGTCCTGGCTCTTCCAAGCTTTATAATGGCAGTGAATGGAGGTTGAGATTTTGAAGCCCAAAAAAGTGCATCCATCCATCATGAAAAGTGCTCCATACGGCTCCAGGGGATGAATAAAGGCCTTCCAAAGTAAATTGATGCATTTGTGTAAGAAAAATATTCATATTTAAAACTTTATAAACCATAATCTCTAGCTTCTGTAAACTGTTGTACATGCGTTCAGGAGAGAGTGGCGTTCCAGCGACTGACATAGGATGTAGGCGTAGCGCAAGCTCCGGTGAGAAGCGACGAATGCGGAAGCGCAGAGGAGAGAGCAAAACAAACACCAGTCAGGAATTAGAAGTACAAAATGAGTATTTGTAAAGAAAAATGTCGGAGGATTTCGATATAAGCCAAGAGGAGACTGGTTTTCATTTGCTATAAAGAAAACTTGGTTCTTGCGAGACTAGCATATTCTCACCGGAGCTTATGCTACGCCTATGTCCTACGTCATCCGTCATTATAAAGCTTGGAAAAGCCAGGACATTTTTAATACAACTCATTTTTAAAGGGATGAAATTTTAAAAATGAAAATTCTGTCATTAATTACTCACCCTCATGTTGTTCCAAACCCGTAATCCGTGACGCAGCTGACACAGAATAGCATACGTTGTGTACGTATGTGATACTCTCCAAAATGGCGCCAGGGTGACGCGGAGGAGACGAATTGTTGAATAAAGTAGTTATTTTGTTTTTCTTTTAAGCACAAAAAGTATTCTCGTAGCTTCATACAATTATGGTTGAACCCCTGATGTCACATGGATTATTTTACCAATTTCCTTGCTATGTTTCTGGACCTTGATCGTGTAAGGATCCTTGCTGTCTATGGGAGGGTCAGAGAGCTCACGGGATGCATCAAAAATATCATGTCTTATAAGATGTCTTACGGGTTTGGAATGATATGAGGGTGAGTAATTAATGACCAATTTTTCATTTTTGGGTGAACTAACTCATTATGTATTCGTCTGAAAGAAGAAAGTCATATACACCTAGGATGGCTTGAGGGTGAGTAAATCATGGGGTAATTTTCCTTTTTGGGTGAACTATCCCTTTAAAATACCACCGATGGTCCTCTCTATAACACATTTGGATAGAAATGCTTACCTAGAAAGTAAAGATGTGAAGGACAAATCACTGAAAAACTTGGGCCAATATACTTATTTAGGGATTCATTTCATTTTGTAGTTAATTGACAATTAATCACAAAAAAAAATGTTTAATGCAGTTAAAAGTATGTCAGTTATGAAAAGTTAGCATGTTAACTTTGGCAGCCCTAAAACCTATCAAATATATTGATCCGGTTTCATTTTATTCATCCAGCCAGCCAGCCAACCAGCCAGCCCAACAACTGCCGCCATTAGGCATCCAATTGTCATCTTCTGCTCTCTAGTTTGTATGTGGTTTTATCTCAGCCAACAAGACAGCTGAAAAGCATGTGGCATTACAATGTGAGCAGTACAATGTTCACTTGTGTGACATTGTTCTTTCAAATGAATCTGGGTGGTCTTATTCATTCTATGCAGTGGCAGCAGCTAATGGGTCGATCTGGACTGGTTCAGTTCAAACCGGACTTCACAAGGGACTCTTTAGGGGTTTTGCTTCCATCTGCCAAGTTTCCTTGAAAAGAAAAAGCCCTCACTGCAAAACAAAGCACAGTGTATCCCTGTAATGAGCTCACAGACAATGCAAATGGCCTGGCAGTTTAATTGAGATAGTCAGCCGACTGCACAAGCCCAACAACAAAAACAAAACTCACAAAGGACCATTGCAGGCACGTACCGAAGACATGCTCGCTCTATCTTCAGGATCTCTGATTGAGCTTTCCCTCACATGAACGGCTCACTGGCTTGGGTCTATCAATGCTCATTTGTGTTCTTTGTCTGTCTGCAAGTCAACAGTTCTTCCACGATTCCCTTCACCTGAACACCAATCTCTCATCCTAAATGTCTCCTTATGGTTCCTATCAAACATCTTGCCCCATCGTTGAATCCAAACCACCCAATAAACCACTGATTTCCTCAGAGACCACAAACTCATGCATCAGGGAACAGTCTTATTTTTATTAAAACACCCCACAAAAATTGTTTTGTATCTATCATTCAAAATGATCCTTTCACAAACATGCCTCATATGTTTGCCTGGTCAGACAGCTTAATGATTCCTAACAAAGAAAACGGGGCAGACCAACCTCAAACTGATGGAGGTAATGTTTTGGTCTCCAGGGATAACTCAACAGGATGTTTGCTAACTGGCGTCATCCCCTGTAAATCCTTTGTGCTTTCATGAACAGCGATAGCAAGAAGCATTGGTCAGACCATAAAACATTTAACCCACTACAACCAGTTCAGACGAGCCATTGGGATTTATTTAAACAGTCATTTTAATGCAGTTGTGCTATGCTAAGTGAGCATACAGTACAAAGTTACATGTTAAAACTAAAAGGCAGGATATCCTGCTTTCAGAGTTTTCCCCCTCCACTAATTTTTCACTAGCAAATGTGCAGCACAATAAAATAATTTTCTATCTGTCAAAATTACAACCATATGAGACCCGATTCATATGATCAGGGAGTTTGTGATTATCATAAGGGAGATTAGCTCTGTACTCAGATAACCCAAGACTTCTTTCCCCCACCCTTCACAAACAGACACCAAGCCAAGACACAATCCTCTCCAAATTAAAACCGTAGCTATTCACTTGGAGCTTTTGCTTACCATTCAAGAGAGATCTGCTCCTTTACTGGGCCTTTTAGTATCCCTGTGGCTTTATATCAGAGACGAGCCAAAGAGAAAGACAGAGGAGTTGTAATGCGATTATTTTGGTCTTTAATAACCAGCATTCCTGCAGTGAAGTCTGAGGGATTGTGTTTTCTGTTAGATGGACACTGTGGGCTATTGTACGTCCTAAAAGCAGAAGGACAAGAAACAATACATTGCTGGTTAGGCTAGGGAAACCTTATAAATGGTGGTACTTTGTCTCGAAGTTTCAAATACCCTCAATTATCTTGCCAGGTTACAATTTCATCACATACCCACAGGCTAACATCACATCACTTCCCAGCCAGAAGAAAACCTACAGCGAGAGTACCCAAAGTGCTCTCTTTTTCAGACTCAACCACCACACTCCTTGAGGCAGTCCAACGTCAACTCGGCAAGCAATCAATAGCATGTAATTATGATGACAGGCTCTCACTCTCCTACGCTGTAAACAGATCAGCCTGTTGTAAATGACTTTGTTTGATGTAGATTAATACCAGAACAACCTCTCAAGCACGTAAGCATACACAGTCACACATTTACACCAGAAAAATGTGTGGTTGTGGGCCAGAACCAAGTCCTTTAAGGCTTGTTCATACCACAACAATGCGAGCTGACAATACAAAATTGCATATTTACTTGAAAGGCACTGCACAAGATAATACAACTTGTTTTCAGAGAATGTCTCTTTATGAGTGTATTTTATCTTAAAACAAGGGACAAAATCAGGATGTGCAGGAAGAAAAAAACTTGTATATTACACTGTCAGAAGAAATGCGGAAAGACTGTGCCTTAAGGGGTACAACAGCTTGTCACTGGGGCTGTACCCTTAAAAGCCCAAGTTTGAACCTTATTTACCTGTAAAAGGTGCATATTAGTACCTTAGAGTAGTAATTTTTACCCTTAAAAGGATAGTTCACCCAAAAAAAAAAAAAATTCTGTCATTAATTAGGCTACTCATCCTCATGTCGTTCCAAACCCGTAAGACCTTCGTTCATATTCGGAACACAAATTAAGATATTTTTGATGAAATCTGAGAGCTTTTTGACCCTGCATAGACAGCAACGCAACTAACACATTCAAGGCCCAGAAAGGACATCTTTAAAATAGTCCATGTGACATCAGTGGTTCAACTGTAATTTTATGAACTTACGAGAATACTTTTTGTGCGCAAAGAAAACATTCTCGTAGCTTCATAAAATTACCACCACTGATGTCACATGGACATTTTAACAATGTCCTTACTAAGGATGCAACAGTACCATTTCTTCAGAACCGATCCGATACCAAAAAAAGCTGAGTATCGGCCGATTCCGATCCGATACCAGCACAGTTTTTATTTTTAAATCAATGTACAATTTCTATAATTCTGTGTGTTGACCTGATCATCACTCTTGTGTGTGTTGTTAAACACAATCTGCTAAATATAGACAACTTAATTTTAATGAAAAATAACAAATGAAAAAATATATAATCATAATCTATGACAAAAAATACTATTATAAACTAGGTTAGTGGATAATTCAGCAGCAAAAGTTATTCTAGAAAAATCATGGGTGCACAATAATTTTATAAAAACATGAAACTAAACTAAACATTTAGTGAAACAACATTATTTAGTGGGGAACAAATAAAAGTTAATAAGTGTAGGACTAAATCTGTAGGACTACACATTGCTCTTTGTATTGTAAAATACATTAATGAAAAACAAGTAGCCCATATACTGATATATATATATATATATATAAGGGCTGGTAATTTAACACATTAATTAGATCGATTAATTAATTACGGTGAAAAATAACGCAGCAAAAATTATTAACGCATTTAACACACTTGCCCCGCCCCAGACCTATGTCATCTGACATTTCACACAGTTGATTGATGACAAATATGAGGCAGAGCAACAACTCACTGCATGATGAAGCCTAGAGAACGTAGTTAGAATGTCCCTAAAATTCAAAATATGAGGCAAAAATGCCCCTGTTTGAGTTTTTGTCTAATATTTACATCATATAGTTAAGCAATATCACACGAGCAATAGGCTAAGTGCAATATCACACGAGTGCAAATGTGATACTGATCTTATACAACAGTTCATAAGTAAGAAGTTAATATTGTGTTATTTTAGACAAACTGTAGTCTGTTTAGCTCAATTTTGCCAACGAAAATATAAAGACAAAGCAGAACTGTTCATCTCCGAGCAACACACAATGGAATTTAATTTCTTAATGCATGTTTTCAACGAATTGGGTGAACCATTAGGCACGTTGAAACATTGGCCATAAGGCGCGGAGGATTTGAAGCGGCACTGCACAGATCGATAAGTGTATGATAGGGCTGTGAATCTTTGGGTAGACAGCGAATCGATTCGATTCACGATTCATAGGTTTTTGATTCGATTCAAGAACGATTTTTGCAAATTCAGAACGATTCAATTTGATTCGATTCACAATTAAATTCGATTTGATTCGATTAACGATTCGATTCTGCATTCTTTAAGTGCATTCACAGGATTATTTAAATGCTTCCCCTAAATTATTTAAATGCTTAGTCAGTGGGCAAATTACACAGCAGCCTTTATGGTTAGAGAACATAGATTAGAGAAAAAAAAACATTTGTCCATTGTTAGATGCTAGTTTAATGATGCTATGGCATGACATGGCATATGTAGAAATGTATGTAAGCCAAGATTTTAAAAAAGAGCTTTAAAAGTATTATGTATAGGCTAACATTTTGTCACACCAGGGGTGTAGCCATCATTTCAGAAGTGACAGAAATGTCAAATACAATAATTTTATGTAGGCCTATGAATGATGATCCTGAAAGAAAGCGCGCCGATGTCTGTTTGCTATAGCAACAAACGCTACTTTCATGCATCTGATTATCAGATAAACCTCGCGCTCTTATTTCAAGGTTGTGGTTAATGCTGTGGTTATTTTAACAGTTTCCTTCGTACATTCGGTTCAACGACATTGTTAAAACATCTCCCATTATTCGCATCAATCCTTTTTCGCACAAGTCAAAAAACACCTCTAGCGAGCGTAAAAACTTTTTTGCGAATTAAGGGATTTTTATTCGAAATTTGGCGTTCCCATCACTCGTTTCTCATGCGATACTTCAAAATGCACATTAAAATAGAGTGATGGAAACATAGCTAGTGAGACGAACTGAGAGCGAGTGCAATCCTGTGACAGGCACAGGCGGTAAATAGTGCAGCGCGTGAAGGAGAGATGCGAGGGCACGAACACTGTAAAAGGTCTCCATTAATTCGTGCTTGTAGTAATTTAATGTGTATATATTTTGAAAGCATTAAATCGCTATAGAAATCGCGATTCATTCGATTCTTAGCGTTTTAAATCGATTACTGTCTTAGCATTTTAAATCGATTACTGTCCGAAATCGACAATTCACGATTCAAAAATCATGTTTCAAGATCGATGCATATTAGGGATATGCCGGTATCAAATTTTCATGTTGCGATTAATTGCTAATGCTTTTATCACGGTATTATCATGGTATTGAAATTTAGTTTAAAAAAAGTGCTGTCATAATATAGTATAACAGGTTTAATAACTTTTTTCTTATTATAAAAATAACTGAACATTTAAATGCAATAAAGCAATACAGAAAAATGTATAAAGCTAAAAGTTTTACACAGATTAAAGTGCAAAATATCGCATTACCGAAAACCGGCACAAGTCTAATGCATATGCATCGTCAGGGTTTGTAATAGATGCATCGATAAAACGAGTGAATCGTTACACCCCTAGTGTATTACATCAAAGGCCCGCGAGAGCAATTCAAAAGCATGCAGTCTGCTCTCTATAGTTCTCGCGGTACTTTGATGTCACACCGATCGATCTCATGGTGACGATCCGCTTCAAGTCGAACAAGCCTAATGATTCAATGGACCATTCATAAAGAACCCTTCAATTCACTCCTGAATGAATCAGCCATTTGAACGAATCAAATGAATGAATAAATGACTCGATGACTTAATCATTAAAACATTTACCACCACCTACTGGCAGTTTTAGTTTATTATTTAATAAGAAATAATTTCATATTTCCATAGTAATTTCATATTTCAATAATCCATAGTAATACCTTTAAATTATTAAAGGTACAGTGGGTACGGAAAGTATTCAGACCCCCTTCAATTTTTCACTCTTTGTTATATTGCAGCCATTTGCTAAAATCATTTGAAAAATTTAAGGGGGTCTGAATACTTTCCGTACCCACTGTATAGTTCACCCACCCCAAAAAGACAGTTGTGTCATCATTTACTCACCCTCATCGTCCAAAAGAGTATATGTAATAAATGTTATCAAACAAAATATTTCTCCTTTTGGGAGTAATTTCTCAGCCAAATTTGATGTGCGATTCATTTGCATTAATTAGATTAATTAATCGACACTTCATGTAATTAATTAGATTAAAAATTGTAATCGCTTACCAGCCTTAAAATTAACATAATATAAATTAATATAAAATTAAAAGACATTTCTTTTAAATGCATAGCACAGTAATGAAGGTAGCAACATATGATAGATAGAATAGAACAAAAAAACACTATTAATAATCTTTAATTGCGCAAAAATATAATACAAAAGGGTATGGCTCCAATACAGAGCCGCACAAAGTGCTTATGCGCATCCCGTGCGCAGAATAATGCGCTTGAAGCAACACGGAGTCACAGTAGGGCTGTCAAAATGGCTGAAAAACTAAATTCGAATTTTGCACTTAAATATTATCAAAATTCGAATTATATTCAAATTTAAAATGCATAATTTCAGTTAGGGTGAAGAAAAGCTTTTGGCTTCTCTCCTGAGGCCACAAGAGGGCGCATCATTCAAAGCATAAGATAACATGACTATCTGCGAAAAAAGTGCATAATGTTTAAAATAATGTTTATAAACCAATTATAAATAAGTTGCTTAAACAACTATAAACAAAACAGCATCATGTATGTATGCATAGTTTAATACAAAGGGCGGAAAGCCAATCACACGGAGTACATTTTTCATTTAAAAACATGAGATGCAGTGGGATGGGGAAAAACCCGCCATAAAGTCTCGATACATGTTTTTTTCAAAGTTAAACTTGCATTCATTTTACATGGCTTTCTAAACAGGCGTTGTGCGAGACGCGAGTGCAACAGTAATGTCCGTCTATAAAATTCGTGAAATATGCGTTCTGTGTGAACGGCTTGGTTTCGGTTTTGATGTAAACAAGATCTTCTCCGCATTGATGTTCTCTTTTTCCGCTATATTTTGAATGAACAACGCAGCAGCGCCGCATCTAGTGGCTTCAACTGGACAGGCTAACAAAAACATTCTAATGCAATGACAGCTACAGCGTCATCGCATCTCGTGCGCAGCTGATAAGGCTGCCTCCTTAACACACACCTAAAAGTCAAATGCAATGTTTTTGCATTCGAATGTGGATTTTTATTTTAAATTCTATGAATATTCGAAATTCGAATTTTTTTTTTTGACAGCCCTAAGTCACAGCGTGCAGAACTCCGCAAACAATTACATTTATTGAGCCTTTTCTTTTAACAGTTTTAAATCTCAGTTATTGTGCGCTCTTGAAGAGAGTTTCATCCTTTTGACTGTGGTAACCAAACGCAACACGCAGTTTGAATGCTAAATGGAGGATGACCGACAGACCCAGCAGGGAGAAATGTTTACGTGAACTTGATTTAAATATTCATCTATACTTCACATTAAACTATGGAACGGCTTCAGTACACTTAAAATATAGTGCACGAAAACTTTATGGTGTTTTATAATGTTTTTGTGCCTTTTGAGGGGCTTAACAATAACACAGAATAGTATACGCACAATATCGGATTTGGATCGGTCTTGTCTGACCGATACCCGATCCGGCAGAAAATGGATCCTGGCAGTATCGGAGCCTATACCGATACTGAGTATCGAATCGATGCATCCCTAGTCCTTACTACCTTTCTGGGCCTTGAACGTGGTAGTTCCATGATGAACGAAGGTTGTACGGGTTTGGAACGGCATGAGGGTGAGTAATTAATGACAGTATTTTCATTTTTGGGTGAACTATCCTTTTGAGGTACTAAGAACCATTTAGGGGTAGGTAAGGTACAAATGTGTCCCTTTAGGGACCCTCTCCAGTGACAAGCTGTTATACCACTAAAAGGTGCAATATTTGCAAATTTGCAGTGGGAACAGCCTTTTATCCCTTAAAAATGTTAATTCAATATGGAATAACATTCTAGTGACATTTAGAACCATTACTACAGAAACTAAAACTAGAAATGCCTACTAGCGACCAATCAGCTCAGTGACTGGCAACATGCAGTGAAATATTTCCTGGCAGTATGAATGGGAACTCAAACCTGCTGGTCTTGAACCAGGAACCACTAAAGTCAAGCCAGTAATGTCCTCACCACAAAGTTTTCAAAACAGTGACGCAATTTGCCAAGACACAAAAAAACAAAACTAGACGGCAAAAAGCTAGTCCCTAGTTTGCTCCCAAATCAAGTAAGCTGTGTCACGTTGTGATGGGCATTCAGTTGACGGACAGCCCGTTCCCAGATAGTGGAAAAGAGCATACAGCATTCTTCTGTTGATTAACAGTTATGCCAGCTTCACTGTCCAGCATGCAATATTCTACCAGCGAGAATGTTGTCATGACATTGGCACTTCCACAGTGGGCACAAGACACTCTGTCTTCATCTTCACTGCATTCTTTTACCAGACAACCAATCATTCCCAAAGCCAATCATGACAGTGCATCCCACTCCTTTTATCAACCCTCCAATTCCCATAACCCCCTGCCCCTGGCCTTGATCTACAATTATCAGCTCTAACTCTCCATTTTCACAGAAAAAAAGGCAATTTAATGCTTAGAAAGGTTAATGAGTGAATAATTACATTTTTAATGAAGTCTGAAAGCAGCCTGACTGGGGGGAAAATACAGAGAGAATGGAAAAAGAGAGCAATCTGCCCATGTCCAGAAGGCGAGTTTAATCCTTGACACCTGTCAAAGTGCTCAGACGGTGCAGACCCCCATGGTTCATTAAAGGCTGTAGTTGCACAGAAAGGCTTAACCCAAGAGCCTCTGCTTTGAGATGGACCTCTCAGCCCAGGGGGAGGTAATCCACACAAAACTGAAGATACACTCCTTTCGTTCAATAACACATCTGTCTGAGGTGCACTCAGATCGCACCTCACATTTACCGCACTCTTTCGCAGACTCTGCAGGGTGCTTAATCAAACAGTAACCAGGAGCTTAAGCAAAGCATTTTAATGCAGGACACAGCCATAGCAAAGCATTCAATAATGATATTTAAGAGTTCATTTATGCACAGTAGAGGGTGCATTGAAAATTTGGGAAAACAGAAGGCATTAAGAATGGAAGGTAAAAAAAGTTGTTAACATGCATAAACGTGCACACGTGCCAGTGGGATGCATCGAGTCATGCTCAAAGATGGTGTGGTCTCCCACCGAGTGTTGGCGTGGAATACAGTTGGTGTTCCGCCCAACGTTCTCCTCGAGCATCCATCCCCCAAACCTGCAAAACAACAGACCAACTGGCTTGCTGCTTGGATCAATAAACTGGCAAGGAGACTTAATTGTTTCCACACACCAGATTTTCACTTCCAGTCAATCGTGCACCTCCCCCGGGGCTTTGAACTTGACTTGACATGCAGCCAAATGTGAAGAACGGAGCAGCCAAAATGTGAAATCAAGGTCACTTCGGCTGGTTACAAACGCAGGTATCCACTGGGGCTGATGGGACTGCAGAGGGCCTAGCCTTTAGAGGGGGTTTAGTGGTGGATGAATGAGACAGAAGAAGAGGGGATTATGGGGGCTGGTTGTAAGGGTCTATTGTTCAAGCCTGAGAAAGTGTGTAATGGTTGCATGGCTGCATTCAGAGCATAAGAGAGCATCGACTTCTCAGAGCGACGGGGAACCTTCCAGCAATGAAGGGCGGGTTAGTAGAGTCTTGCGAAGCTCTCTCAACGGTCTATTAAAAGTCCAGGACACTTGCCTTTCACAGGAATTAGGCCATTGTGGCGAAGCGATGACTTTGTGTTGGAAAAGTTGGTCTCGGTTTTGAGTTTCTGGCTACTAGGCTACGTCCTAAAAGGCAGATTTGATGTATATCGTCTAGCAGGCTTGCGGTGGCCACTGCAAAGACCACAAGCGTACCCCATGTGTCATTTTATGATTCTGAAGGGTGCTCAGGGTGCAGAGTCAGACACTATGGCCCTTTTGCAGAGCCAAAATTGATGCAGGCTTCCACCAGAGTCTATGTGGCATTACATCACCAAAGTATAGAGGACCACAAGGGCTTAGGGCAACATTTGGGACAGGGCCCTGGACCAGAGAACAGCAATGCTAAACTGCTTCTCACAGGGAAACTGTTGCAAGGAGCTACTAAGAAGCAAATCCTTCCAGTCTGTGAATGCAATTATCTCACAGGCCTTGAGCTCCTTCCACCAACAGCAAATATATGTTGTCATCATAATCATAGCAGTGTTTTTACGAGGAAAGACAGCTAATCCATCTTGTCGTTCTGGAATGAATCTGGACCAGCAGGAAGGTGGGAACTAGACTGGTTAATTACTTAAATTCATTTTCATAAAAAATGCTGCAAAAGAATTTGGGAATATAAAACAAAATGAGAAATACAGCAAAGAGTGGAAACTGGAGACGATCAACGAAACGATTAGGAAAAGAAGAAAGCAAAAAAAGAAGTACTGGGACAAAGGGGCCACCTTCAACTCTTTTGTGCCCATGCCAAAGGAGAAACACTTGTGAGATTGAACAGTGGGCAAGTGAGGAGGCACAAAGCGCGTGTTCAGGTCTCCCCCTTTGGCCTTTTCACCTCACTCTGGCGTAGTAAATTTTTAAGCGGCTGTCTCCACACTTAAGTGTCTGTTCTCACTCTTGGATACTCACCCCTGCAGACCATTAAACTTTAAAAGTATTTATGTTTCAAATGGCACAGACCCCCAGGAACCACCACTGAGAATGAGAGCCCCAGACCTCTTCCTTTGCAAAACAAAATGCACACAGAATAGAAACCGATACAAAAATGCACCAGAATGGATTTCTTTCATGACCCAATCTAGAAAAAAAATTTAAAGTGACAGTTTGCAAATTTACTCACTCTTACATTACTGTTCAGGACTGTTCATGCCACTTTTCCCCATATGTTGAAAACAATGGGTAACCAATGGTGTTTGGTGCCACTGACATGAAACCTTGAGTGACGCATGTTTATATTTTTATATTGAGCCTAAATTAGATTTTAAAGCTAAGGTGGAAGGGGAAATTAACAGCTTCAGAAGACTCTGTAAAAACAAATATATAAACTTTCTTCCCAAGTCTAAAGTCCTTCACTTCACTGTTGATTTTGTTGCCATTCTTCCTGTAGTTCACACAATGCAAACCCAGACCACGAGAACCTGAACCCACAACCCAAATTCCACCACTTAGTGTAAACCTCAACCCAAAAGCCAATCTACTCATTTGAGAGAGCCCTGCCCTGCCTGCCTCACTGTTTTCTTCTTACTCCGTTCCACCAGAGAAGAGGCTAGTGCGGTTTAACTGAAAATAATCTTCGGAATAACACAGCTGCTTATTCCCAAGCAAATCAAAAGATGAGCCATCAGCACAAACCACTATGAAGACATATTTCATGTAGTAATTACAATCATGGCTAACAACAGAATGTTAATTGGCGGAATTAACATGGTATATTATGACATGCAATTTAAAGATCAAAGTCTGAGACAGTTCTTTGGAAAGGCCTTTTAATCTCCCAGCCCACCCTTCAAGCTGCGATGACTTGAGACTTCCTCAGTCAGTCGCCTCTGATTTTAATTTTCCCATAGATGCCTGCATAAACTGGAGTTATGGCAGCCCAATTAAAATACTATTCTAGGTTAGCTGGCTCGCCTTTCAAGGCCAAATCCACTCACGGGTATCTCTTCAAAAAAAGGGGGAAAGAAACAAATGGGAACAGGGAACAGACTTAAAGGAATGGCACAGCAAGAGCTTGGAAACCAAAACAATACCACTGAAACTTTTATTGTTGAGTTCACCGCCGAAGGAAACAGAACGGGCAACACCTGCAGTTTGTGGTGTGAAAGATCAAACTGACGCACAAATGTTTTGTTCTCTGTGTGTGACATACTTCCAGAATTGTGATATTTTGCATATACACATTAAAATAATCTGATTAATCGTTACTTTTTTTCATTGTTTTGTACAGATGCCAGACTGATTTGTTATGAAAAATGTGAACTTTTGCTAAAAAAAATAAATAAAAATAATTAAATAAAATAATTAAAATCACCAGATTATTAAACAGACATGGATATACCATCACTGCAACATAAAATAACTCATACCATGGTTTCTGGTCATTCCACCTATGAAAGGAAAACTATTTAAGTCATTCTCAAAAAACACAGATGCACCAAGCAACATTTCACTGCTTAATATCTACAAAATGGGCCACAAAAGGCAGTTTAATGCGTATATATCCATCCCTGCACTTACATAAACTGCTTTGCTTTTTCCCTTTAGAAATATTCCATGTGCTGAGGCCAAGCCAGATATTTAGTTTGGCTGCGCTCACAGCTGGGGGACAACAGACAGAATAAAATGAATCGAGGCAGGATGAAGAATGGCCGGTCATTCACTCGAGGGGGTGCCTTTGTTTTCAGCTACACACTGCCTTCTACACCCTCCTCTGTGGACTATAGACTCTCCCTCTCATACACACATTAGCACAAAAGATACCATTCAACAACTGTGTGCATTAAAACATGACAGCACGCTTTTCATATGGAGAATTGATTTTTTAAATTTATTTATATATATTTTTCCCAAATCAATATATAGCCAAACTCCCTCATTGGTCACAGTGCTTATGGTCATACACTACTGTTCAAATGTATTTTTAAATGTTTTAAAAGAAGTCTCTAAAGCTCATCAAGGCTGCATTTATTTGATCAAAAATGCAGTAAGAATAGCAATTTGTGAAATATTATTACAATTTAACATAACTATCTTCCATTTAAAAATTATTTTAAAATGTAATTTATTCCTGTGATGGCAAAGCTAAATTTTCAGTGTCACATGATCCTTCAGAAATCATTTCAATATGCTGATTTGGTGCCATTACCAATATACTGCTTAATCTTTTTGTAGAACAGTGAATTTTTTTAGATTAGTTAGATATTTAGTTAGATATGCACAAAACTAGAAAAGTCCTTACCAAAAAAGACCTATGAATCATGCAAAAGCACAACACACTAAAACCATCTCACAGCATTTTGTCTTAATTCATTATCTTTAAAATCACTGCCACTACAAAGTAAAGCTAAAAATAAACATTAAAAAAATCTACTAGATCGACCTTAAAAAAAACTGACTGATCCATTCCTGCATGGAACATACTATAAATGTTCAGAATAACAAGAACCCACTTTTTTACGACAGTTATCTACATAAATATATGGTTAGCTTACGAAATCAAATGAAATATGGTGGACTTTTCTGGAGCTCTGTATTTCCAGGAGGACTCAAAACAATAGTTACACATCCGTCCCAGCAGACTTGAGCAATTCAGGTCAGTCTTCAAATGTACAATCATGACCTCTGCAATATTTCATCTAACAGAGCTTTGCAGGAATAAGAAACAGGAGATATGATCTCGGATGCATGTCTATGGCTATATAAGACTGCAGCTATACATACAACAGTTTGACGCCTTGTTCCCATTTGAGGGGATTTCTGCAGTATTTATACTACTCCGCAGCAGACACTGATTAGTGTATCAAGCTGTAATTAGTGTTAAGGGGCTTATGGGTTATTAAAGTGAGGATTTGAGGCATGTTACTAATACCCATCCACCCTCCCCCACATAGCGCCACCCACGCAGTCAAGCAGTGCTGGTCGTAGTCTCCATTTGATGCAACCTTCTAAGAGCAGCGATTACGCAGAGATCTTCTAGAAGAGCTTGAGTCACTGCAGGTCATTCGAGGTTAATAGGCCTCGCTCAGTAATAAGGATGTGGTTTGTAGAGGATGCCACGTTTTGGTAACCCGTACTCTCCTGGCAGCCACCGTCCTCCACGGGACATCCCCGACTAAGTTTCCGTGACAGAAAATGGTGAAATGGTTCGGTCTGCAGAGCCCTTGGAGGCTCGGCCTTAATGAAAGGACAGTAGTTCAAGGTTATGTGCTGGGAAACTTTCACTTTTTTTAAGCAGATGCAAGCAGGGAATTAAGAACCACATTCAACATAATATTTTGTCTTAGTGATGTTTTGAATTAGCTTTTATTTTTATATTTTCAGTTTTCTGAAAATATATTTTTTAGTTTTCTTTCATTTTAAGTTTTAGGAATTTTGTTATGTACGTCTGTGATTTTTATTCGTTTTTTTATATTTAATGTTTAATTATTTAATTTAGTTTTAATATATTGTTATTTTATATTCATTTAATATTTTTATTTTGTCATTTTAGTGCTGATTTTATTTCAGTTAGTTGCCTACTAAAACAATATTTCTCATTTTCACTGAATTTTTTTCCAGCTTTATTTCAATTAACTAAATTTTTACTGGGTTTAGTTAACAATAACAACACCGTTAGCAGCAAATCTTAATCATACTATATAGGCATAGATGCTACAACAGAGGTTGTAGGTCTGTAAAATTGCTTAAACTATAATTATATCAAACTAATTCTAATGTTGTCCTAGGGCTGAACGATTAATTGCATTTGCGATAATAATCGCGATATGAAAAAACGAGATTTTTCAATTGCAGAAGCTGCGATTACACTCGGTCACATGACACGCGAGAGTAAAGAGGTGTGTTCGACTTGAAGATCAATCGGTGTATGACATCAAAGTACGGCGAGCGAGAGAAGCACGGCGAGAGAAAGCATAAGTAGACGTCCGCGCTCTCTTATAGCTCTCGCAGTTAACTTTGTGTCAGTGTGTCATAAATAGAACAAGGCATCAGTTTAATGTCGGGTTTTGTTGTGTCACGTCGCGCCGCATCTAATGTACACAGTGTCACTGATTATAATGGTTCTACTGTATTTTGCCGCTCGTGTCCGGTGTAGACACGGTGTTTAATGTCGTTGATGAGGAGGAAAGCCTGTGTGTGTCCTATGCCTTAGCAGACAGCATGAAACCCACAAAAAATAAATAAATAACAGAGAGAGAATAATAACAATATCAGTTATTCTCTCTATGCTATTTTTCAATGTTTCAAGTGATGCAGGTTTTTTTTTTTTCCTGTAGGACCAAAAAAGTTTGAGAACCACTGGTCTAAAGTTAACAGACTTGTTTAGTGCAGTCCACATGTTTACATATGTTTATTACAGTGACTCTGAATGACCTAAAGTAGTGTGGTAAAGCAACAGATTTGTTTTTATATTTCTGCAATCTACTTTAGTTTGTGTGATTTGTTACTGACTTTCCTATTAATGTTTACACCAGACTTATATGTCAGTGCTTTATGTTGTCATAATTATTACATGCTTACAAGGTTGGAAGTTCAACAAATCAGTCAATATACTACCTGGCCTACAGAAAAGAACATTTATGTTTAATCTATCTAATAGTGTGTTGGTCATACTATACAATGATTTATTGCTTCCCACATGAAAAAATACTATAGTAATTTATAGTAAATACAGTGTTTTTGAACCATACTATAGTAAAGTACTTGAATTAATTTGTTGTGGTAATTCTATAGTTGCTGTGATAATATAACAGCTAGAGTCATATAAACAAATTACTTTACCCAATACTGTACTAAGTTTTCTACAATTATAGGGTATATTATACTACAATACACTACAGTTTACTGCAGTAAAAACACAAAGTGTTGTAAATACTAAAATAGATACAGTATAATACACTTTACTATAGTATGGATCAAAAACACTATAGTATTTACTATAAATTACTATAGTTTTTTTCATGTGGGTTGTCTTTGTTGAATAATACAGAACATAAAGAGTTTAAAAAATAATTGCATATTAAATCGCAATCGCAATATTGGTAAAAAAAAAAAAAAATCGCAATTAGATTATTTTCCAAAATCGTTCAGCCCTACTATTCATTGAATTTATAGACTTTATCTTAAAGTGTTGCATCATGCAAAAATTAAAGCTTTTATCATTCCTGTAATTCCAAGAAAAATTATGAAAAACTCAAATTTTCCAGTAAACAGATAGTCACTTTATGTTTTCTCTGCATGTAAAAAAGCAGCAAAACATTCTCTGAAACACTCTTTTTTCATTTCACAGATTAAATAAAGTCATATAGTAAAAGGCAGAATGATCATTTTTGAGCCTAACAAGTCAATTATCTCTGTATCGCCACTTCAGAAATAACACTTTCCTTTTGAACATCAGTCATCACTTCCTTATGAACATCAGTTTCTAGCTGGTTTTCAATCCCGTTGGCAGCTGTTGCTCATATTATACGGTTACAGCCTCAAAACAAACCCTCCCATGTCCTATTGGAGGCAGAAGAGGAAAAGCAGCACTTGGCAGTCAAACAGGCGGTCCTTACACATGGCCTCTCTTTCTATAAACAAACAAGCTGCACATTCACCCCATCCAGAGCTGAACCTCCGCTCCATCAGCAGCTAGTGATGCATACAGAAACAGAATGGCAGAGGGAATGAGAGGCACCCAAGGCAGAAAGGCAGAAAGGCAGAAGCAGCATCCAGGGCCAAACCGCCTGGTCTGAGGAGCGTTTTAAAGCTGCTGGAGGAATGAACAAGTGGTGAAGGACACGCTCACCTGCGCTGGGTGGAGGAGCCGCAGGGTTAATGAGAGGCCTGCTGCCGCCCGGCTTTACTCACGATTCTGACATTTACAAGAGAACAATAGCAGTCTCTAAATATAATTGTAGAACTTGAAATACATTAATGCGTTTAGTGACAGATATAAATAAACCGATCTAGATAAACCTAGACATGCACACAAATCTAGATAGACAGACAGGCAAGCAGACAGATAATCAGATTTAGACAAACAGATCTTGATAGACAACTCAAGACAGACAGACAGGCAAGCAGCAGACCAACGAGACAGTTAAATCTAGACAGAAAGATCTGGTTAGAACGTTCAAGACAAGGAGGCAGATAGACCCATTTTTTGTATAGAGAGGCAGACAGACAGATAAACACACAAACAAACAGGCAGACAAACAGACTACTGTATAGACAGGCTAGGCAGATAGGCAGACAAATGGAGACAGGCTGATATTTAGTATCAACAGATATACGGAAAGATATGTTGTATAGAAAGGCAGGAAGACAGACAGATGTAGAAAGATAGAAAAATACATATTATACAAACAGACAGACAGGAAGACAAAGAGACAGATATTTTGTAGACAGACAAAGACCAATATTTTGTATAGACAGACAGAAGACTGATATATAAAAAATATTATTACTTGCCTATAAGGCCCTTAATGGGTTAGCTCCTGCGTACCTAACTAGTCTTCTACCACGCTACAATCCATCACGCTCCCTAAGGTCGCAAAACTCTGGACTTTTGGTAGTACCTAGGATAGCAAAGTCCACTAAAGGAGGTAGAGCTTTTTCGCATTTGGCTCCCAAACTCTGGAATAGCCTTCCTGATAACGTTCGGGGTTTTGCTGGATTAAAAATTAACTAAAGTAGAAATTGTAAGATCATTTTGTTGGGTATTGATGAATAGCAATAAAAAAAAAAACTAAATCTAAATGTATACTCAATATGTTATATACATAAATAGCCTCATTTTACTATGCATATGAGAAGGCTGTTGCAAACTGCAGTGCAAAAGAATACAACTCCAACCCGAAGCAGATCATGCCTTTCAAGGAGTTTATGCAGTACTGGAGAGAGTACATTCAGAATGGGCATTCTGCACCCAAAGGATGTCTTTACGTAAAGGACTGGCATATGCAAAGGTACAGCTCTTCAAAAGCCACTCTAAAAAATGATGGGTTGTTTAAACCCAACTTTGGGTCAAATATGGACTAACCCAACCGTTGGGTTAAATTTTTACATTACATTTTTAACCCAAAAGTTGGGTTAGTCCATATCTGACCCAAAGTTGGGTTGAAACAACCCAGCATTTTTTAGAGTGTATGTGTAAATGTTTACAATTAAGAGCAAAATAAAATAAATAAAAATAAATAAATATTTTTTAAAAATTAAGTAGCAAAATTATTGTATGTAAATTTTTATGATTGATCCAAATAATTGATTCACTTGTAAATGTGAGCAATGAATAAATGATATTGTAATATTGCAGAAGTACTGTATGTAAAAAAAAATTTAAAAAAAAGCAAAAATGTAGCAAAATAATCCATTGCCATGTGTAAATGTTTACAGTTAAGAGAAAAATAAATAAAAATAAATATTTGTAAACTAAAATTAATTATTACAGGTTAAAAAAAAATGTAAATGCTGCCGCAAATTAAACCATTTTGTAAATGTTTATTTATATACAATTTAAAGCAAAATAAATACAAATAAATAAATATTTGTAAACAAAAAGTGTTGCAAAATTATTATAGGTTGAAAAAATTATTAAAATTTTTTTTTTAAATGCTGCAAAATTCAAATGTGTAAATGTGTAAATTTAATAGCAAAATAAATACAGAAATAAAAACAAACAAAAAATAAAATAAACACTTTTAACTGGCCATCAAAAGAGAAAATCTAACTTTTTGCTCACATAACATAACTTGCAAATACACAGTATAGATAAAAAAAATTTTTTTTTTTTTTTTTTTGAGTGAATCATGAGTGAAAAACTCATGATCAGCTACTTATCTGAATATCACCGGCATGTGAATCTAGTGGTTTTAGACCTGAAATTATTTATTGTGTAGAAAAACACTCCAAACATGTTTTTTTTAATGTTCATCCCAGCTGTTTTTGAACAATCATTTCTGTGTCACTTAATGATCCTCAATCAAGCGACTCCTCAGTAGAACAACAGCTGGAAGGAGACAATTCCTCTCCTGTGCAGCCCATTATTTCAGGTCTCAAAGCAACAAGCTTGTGAAACACATTTTGTAGTGAAAGTTCTCAAGCCCCATTTACACCCACAGTAATTTTATTCACCATAGCTTTTAAAATTCTAATTACAAATGGGGTTAAAAAGGAATAGTTCATCCAAAAATGTAAATATTAGGGTTGGGCGATGTCTACCAAATTGGCATCAGACGATGTCTGCAGTGAAACATCGTGATGGACGATGACATCAGGGGTTAGGGGTGTGCCCGAAGTGTGAAACAAATAACGCATTATACGGAGCCACTAAAAGGTTATCTTGCTAGCGGTAGCCTGTTGCTTACAGAACATGAAAGTTCACTTACCACATACACAGAGTAAGGAGAAATGTCTGATTGTTCAGACAGAGAGATGAAGACCAATATTTTGTATAGACAGAAGACGACTGATATTTTGTTCAGACAGACAGACAGACAGACAGAGGCTGATATTTTGTATAGACAGACAGACAGACGGATGAAGACTGATATTTTATAGACAGACAGACACACGGACAAAGATCGATATTTTGATATTTTGTATAAACAGACAAAGAGACAAAGGCCGATATTTTGCATAGACAGACGAAGACTGATATTTTGTATAGACAGACAGACAGACAAACAGATGGAGACAAATATTTTGTATCGGCAGACAGAGAGAGGCTGATATTTTGTATAGACGGACGAAGGCTGATATTTTGTATAGACAGAGACCGATATTTTGTATAAAAAGGTAGGCAGACAGACAGAGACCGTTATTTTGTATAGAAAGGTAGACAGATAGACAGATCTAGACAGACATAAACAGATTTAGAGAAACAAACAGATAGATAGATAAAGACTATACAGACAGAGATTTAGATAACTACAGATTAGACAGATCTAGATAGATAGATGAATAGATACAGATTATACAGACAGATAGGCAAACGAAAAAGACCAATATTTTGTATAGAAAGGTAGGCAGACAGACAGATAAATATACATGCTTTCTAAAATAAATTGAGAAACACATCTTTTGCAAATAAGAAAATAACGTTGCTAAAATTTGATGTACTTTACAAAGCAGAGAGAAACCCTTTAATAAACTAGCTAAATAAATAATTCACCAGAAAGGCAGATTCTTCAAAACGTCAACAGAATAAGTTCACAGTTTAACAATGACAAACTGTATAACTTCCACTTTCAGCATATCTGCTTGTAAACTAAACACACTAAACACAAGCATCGACATCTGGCTTAATGTTTAACCTGCACCATCAATGCTAAACAGAAATGGGACACGCTACACTTTTCCACAGCAGTAATCTCACAGACGTACGAAGCATCTCTAATTGCCCGGACACATCTATCCAGAACACTCTCAAAAGATGCAACCTCTCGTGCTCGTACAAGCGCCTTAAGCTGATAAACCCTTTCATTTCATCCGGCCTCGGGATCAATTCCCCCTCAGTTTCAAAGGCTGCAGAGAAAATGATTAATCAAAACAGCGATTACGGCCATCCACAAATTCACACAGACTCCCCACTGTTCGCTCTCAGCGGGAGGTGACCGCCGACTGTTGCCACAGCTCTCATGGAAAAAGCCTGCGATTCTTCCACTTCATTTACTACAGAAACTATAACACAAAATTCACGCAAAATTATTTCTAAAATACCAAATGAATCCATTTTCCAGAATACCCATACCACAAACCAGAAATTCTGAATAAATGATTGCATGATAGTGCCAGACAATGATGCTATATTGTATTCAGATAAAAATGTTTATATATAAAAAAAATTTTTTTTTTTTTTTTTTGGTTTCCGTAGTACACTTCATTTCCTTTCCGAACACCGATCTGGGATGCGGCGGATTGCAGGAGAGGGGGTGGCGGGGGGTTAGGAATCACGATGTCAGCTTAACATCGTGATGGCTGTCAGCCATTGGCGATGGACGATGGCATCGTCTATCGGCCCAACCCTAGTAAATATACTGAAATGTATTCTATATAAAGACTTCTTCATCAGAACAGAGAAATTTAGCATTACATCACTTGCTCACCAATGGACCCTCAGCAGTGAATGGGTGCTGTCAGAATGAACAGAATGATAAACACATCAAAACAATCAAACAGATATTCCATGTGAGTCCAGTCCATTAATTAATGTCTTGTGAGATGAAAAGCTATGCACTTATGAACAAATTCATCATTAAAGGGGTCATAAGACGTTGCTAAAAAGAACATTATGTTGTGTATTTGGTGTAATGCAATGCGTTTATGCGGTTTAAGTTTAAAAAAAACACATTTTCTACATAATGTACATTGTTTCTCCTCTATGCCCCGCCTTTCTGAAACGCCTCAATTTTTACAAAGCTTATCGTTCTGAAAAGCGAGGTGTGCTGTGATTGGCCAGCTATCCAGTGCATTGTGATTGGCT
>NW_015555720.1:988169-999878 GCF_001515605.1 Sinocyclocheilus anshuiensis
AATGTTTTATGCCTTCATCTGATTACCAGAAAAATTAAGAACATTTTATAGGGCCCTACTATTGTTTAAAAAGGACCCTATACAAAAAAAAGAATAGGTTTAAAATACAGGCATGTGGTTCTTCATTTCTTTTTATTAATTCACTATTTGTAAACTGCTGTTTACTGTTCATTTTTTAGAAATAGCAATAGCATTTGTATTAAAACTATATTCACTGAATGTAAAAAAAAAAAAAAAATTTTAAAAATCGAGAATCGAATCAAGAAAATTGCGAATTGCGAATTGAAATTGAATCGAATCAGGACATCTGAATCGATACCCAGCCCTAGCTGTGAGTCAGAAGCGCCAGACTGTCCTTGCAAATTTGGAACTGCGCTCCGCAAAATGCGCTGGACACATCTGAATATTTGGGTTGTACTGTTCTGGAACATTGTTGTAAATACAACTTAACCACTGATTTCTAGTTGTGTCCTCTTTTGGAAGGCCAAACAAAGTAGTTTCACTTTCACAACGAAACACAAGGCGGGCTAGAGTGAACAGTGGCCTAGAGTGAGGAACGGCTGGGCTAGAGTGAGCGGCGGCGGGTGGGCTTGTTTCACTTCCTCAGCGACCAGCACGGATCAGCTCCAGGCATGACGAAGCGGATATCATCCTCTTTTGGAAGGCCAAACAAAGTAGTTTTGCTTTCACAACGAAACACACAGTGCCTTCATGACATGGCAACAACAATACTACAGCGAGAATAAAAGTTACACCTTTCTTTGCGTGAACATTTGGGCGACGTTATGCAAATCTTCCCACATCGTGACGTAGACAAGTGTGGGCGTGTTAGAAAGAGCCGTTTTAGGAGGGCGTGGTTGACTCTTAACTTTTATAAAGAATAGAAAAATTGAAATCACATCATATGACCCCTTTAAAGACATTTTTAACTTTGCTTCCAGCTAGAATACGAATCTATAATCCATAAGAACACTTCCTTCAGTGAAAAGGACATATCCTCTGAATCAGGAGAGAAATATGCACAGATCAGGCACTGATTACAGTCGAAAACTGTCAAAATGGTTCTAAACGAATATGTCAGTGGATTTTGATGGCAGGACAACAGGGATGGACTTTTTTTTTTTACTGGAGGAAGTGTTATGGACAAAATTTCAAAGTTAAAACATCTTGATGGATTTGTTTCTTACAAACACAGCTCTTGATGGACTGGAGTCATGTGGATTACTTGTGGATTATTGTGATGTTTTTTATCAGCTGTTTGGACTCTCATTGCCTGATGGTGAGTAAATGTTTAGCAAATGTTCATTTTTGGGTAAAGTTTCAACTATTCCTTTAATGCCTTGAAAAATAAGATATTTCATTGACACTTATTTCCATAAAGTCAAAGTTTTCTCAACTTTTTGAAAACTCACAGCTAATGTCGGTGGAAATCGGCAACTGTCATTGAAAATCACCGACTTCCTGTCATTCACTGTGAACGCCACTTTGGCCTACCCAGAATAACCCTAAATAACCTTCTACTAAAACTCTCTCGGTTCTTAACTTTTAATTTTAGCAGACACTTACTGCCCTGCATTCTGGAAATTCTCCGTTGTTTCCCACAATTCAATCACAAGACACCAATTGTGAAGTACTGAAGGCTCACAGTTGTCGGAGCAGCAGTTCAGTCTGCTGTGAGTCCAAACCACACTGCAAGAAAACTCAATTATGAGGCTTGTCCTACTTGCTCGGCTGTGCCAACACACACTAACGATAGCCCTGCATTCATGTGCAATTTGATAACATCAGACCCAAAGAAACGAGATGCATTACACAAGAGGATTTGCATTGTTTTCTTTCGCTTCAAAAATAAAGAGGATTTTCCCAAAGAAAGCTCAGGACAGTAGATTTTTGAGTGCGTACTGGGCACACAAGCCGCAAGGATTGTATGACATCCTTTGTCCAAACACCAGACGTATAATAAGGTCAATAAAAAGCAGATGGAATTTTATTTGACAACAAAAGCAGCCAGCAGGAAATACTTCCAGGTTCCAGAGGCCGCAAGCACTTTCGGCACAAATGTTAAAAACACATTTGCAGATGATATACTAATAAAAAGAAAAGAAAAGCAATGACAGACTGTGGAAACATCCTTTAATGTTTATTGGAAAGTTTTGCACTCGGACACTTTTTGAGACATTATAAAATGGAGCTAATTTCAGGGTCAGCGGCACAATGTCCCGTTTCCTCCACGCTTCACATCTGTTAAAACTAATGTACATTCTGAAGGGCAGCACCTCGGTTCTGTTATTAGCCACACCTGCACCTTTAGTCAATCAACAGCTTTGGGTCTGCATGCATATAAAGCCCCTCCAACCGTTAAAGCTGAAATAGGAGAAGCGTGCAGGACTAGCAATAACCTCTGGCAAATAAAAACCACACAAAGAGACGTATAGCCTTCAGAAGCTAGCACTCAATATCTTCGGTTTATTGGCCGAAGTTCAACAGCACATGCCTATAAGGAACATTTGTTTGTCTGAAAAACAACAGCTATTTTTGTCAAAGAAATATGAGAAACACAACGCCCACAAAATTACCCGCCACTGTGAAAACAAAATTGCATTTAGCTAGTGTTAATTTCCCACCCTGTACACGAGTCAGCGACTGGAGCTTAGCAGCTTCCCTCCAGATCTAACATCTGTCTAAGTCACCAAGAGCAAAGCCCAGCAAAGCTGGTGGACAGCGACTGACACACAGGAGTCACTTCAGGTCAGAGCGGGTCTCGTCCCTCAGAGGTGAGGGGACAAGCAGAGCCATCCGGATCGAGGGGTTGCTCTGATGACTTCAGAGGCGCTAATCGGCTGTAATCCACTTGAGATGAAGCGATTAGAAGGATTTGGTAAGGCCCCAGATCTTCCCACTCACCGCAGGAGAAACGTGCTCCCGGTTCATTCCTCAGGCTGTGTGGCAGAGTTCATGCGCACGGGGTTATATAACGTTTCATCAGCCCCCATGACTCATTCAATTTGGTTCTTGTTAATCACAAATGCACTCCGGTTTTTATAGCTTTGGGCAATTCTGACAAGAAAAAGACCAAATGGATTAATACTTTGAGGGAATTTAGCAGAGGATAAACTATAATAAAACCCTTAATTACATATTTCCACTGTGGGGTCGTTTGATCTCAAGGCCAAAAAATGAAGATCTTCTTCCCAGGCGTCAAGACCCTTAATTAAGACGTCAGTGGTTTTGGAGTTCTAAGATATTCACTCTCTTTTGCCTCAACTTCCATTTCCTCCAGCAGAATGATGGCTGGGAACAGACAATATTTTTTATATATTAAAACAACACATGAAAGCTCTTCATGTCTCAAAATTGACTGGGTTGCACAAAGACGTATGTTTAAATGTGTTTAAATAAATGAATAAACAAATAAAATGTTAAATTATTAAATGTTTAACAAATAGTTAAAGCTAATATTTAAACTTAAATGTTTAACAAAATAAATAAATAAATAAATAGGTAATATTTACTTAAATATGTTTAACAAAATATGCAAAAGTTAATACAAAAATACAAGTTTAAACAAATTAATTAAAAATAAAAAAGTAATTTTTTAGCTTTTATTTTGTTAAATATATTAAACTTGGATATGTTCGAATAAATAAATAGTTAATGTTTACTTAAAGGTTTAACAAAATAATTATGAAAAAGCTAATGTTAACTTAAACGTTTAAAATAATTAAAAATAAAAAGTTGTTTACTCAAAATATTAACTTATCTAAGTTTAATGTTTAACAAAATAAATGCACAAGTTAGTTTTAAGTAAACAACTTTTCCTTTTTAATTCTTTTAAATATTTAAGTTAATATTACCATTTACATAATTTTGTTAACCATTTAAGTAAACATTAACTTTTTTTTTTTTTGAACATCCAAGTTTAATGTTTAACAAAATAAATACATGTTCAAATAAATTAATAAGTTAATGTTTACTTAAATATGTTTAACAAAATATTAACGTAAAAGTTCATTAACTTAAATGTTTAAATTAATTTAAAATAAATAAAAAGTTATGTTTCCCTAAAATATTAACTTATGCATTTATTTCGGTAAATATATTTAACTTAAATGTTTAAACAAATAAATATTTATAATTAAAAAAATCTTTTAATGAAAATATTTAGCTGTCTTCATACCTCATGATGGTGTGAATGGAATATTTTGGGGTCCTAACATTTCCGGGTATGGAATAATTTTTTGTGTTTTTGGCACTTTACATTTAAAAAAAAAATTCTCCATTTACCTTTGTTTTGGAAAATATAAGCCTCAGCATTTTCAAAAATATCTTCTTCTGTGTTTCACCAAAGAAAGATCCTACAAATAGCAACCTGAAAGCAAGAAGGTCATTCTAGTAAATGTTAGTAACAAGTTGAGACTGATACCACAGCAACACTGTGGCAGGATTTCTCACTTTGTGGTAAGACAAGACAAGACAAAAAAAAAACTGTTCATTACTCTCCACGCACACTCAAGTCAACAGCAGATTCACAGCAGGGTCAGCACCAGTTTGTGAAGGTGCCAGACTGCAAGGAGAGACAGTCGACATGTTTGTGCTGTGCTTCAACACTAAACCATCGGGCAACCAGCCACCACACACCATCACTGAATCACTGACTCAACGGCAGCATTGATAAGATCACATCTGTGGGAACACAGAGATCAAAACAGCCCTGTACAGCATTAAGAAATCCAACATCATTTTAAGCTGTCCTCAAACATGCTGGGATGGGTACAGTCAATGTCTCTGGTTCTGTTGCATCTGATACTTATTTCGTCCACATGAAAGTCTCATTTGTGCATCCTTTCTACAATCCTCTCCAATGACAGCATGCACACTTTCGAGGGACAGAGAAGTGAAAGTCAGCACAAGCATCACTCACAAAAATGGAAGGGAATAAGAAGAAATCGCTGCAAAAGTTTCCAGCCAGTTATTACATGACAAAATGAAAGATGAGCCGAGGAGAAGTGTTAAAGAACATGCAGTGTCTACCAAATTAAACTTACCCATGGTGTTTTTTTGGCAATATGAGCACAGTATGACTCCACGGCTCTATTGTACTGCAGCTTCGAGGTTAACTCATAAATAATAAATGTATTTTCCTCAGATTTTTCTCAAAAGCTGCTCATTCTGTGCAAATACACAAAGAATGAAGCTGTTTTCTCTGCATTGCTACAATAGGTGCCATATTAAGCATTATTAGCATGAATGGTCTTTTTTTAAGATTTTCTTGGTAAGGCCAATAACTGCCACGATGCCAAATAATCAAAAGTGACAGCAAAGAAAGATTTCTACTTCAAATAAATGCTGTTCTTTTGAAATTTCTATTTAAAGAATCAAGGTTTTGCACAAAAACATGCCATCAAAATATTAAGCAGCACAACTTTTTTAACACTGATATTAATAAGAAATGTTTCTTAAGCAACAAATCAGCATATTAGAAGATTTCTGAAAGATCATGTGACACTGAAGACAGGAGTAAATTCAGCTTTGCATCACAGGAATAAACTATATTTTAAAATATATTCAAATACAAAACAGTTCCATTAAATTGTAATAATATTTCACAAAATTCAAATTTACTGCATTTTTAAATTAAATATACAGTGTGGCCTATGTTCTCACTGCACTAAAGTCAAGTTGATAGTCCCCATTGACTTCCATAGTATTTTCCATACTATTTTCGATAAAACGGAGTATAATGATAGAATTTTCACTTTTGGGTGAATTAGGCCTATTTCTTTTTATTTTATATTAAGCAGACAGTGTATGTGTGTGTGTGTGTGTGTGTTTCAACCTACTACAGTACAGTTAGATAACTCTGAAGATAAATAAATATTTTCACTTTAATAATATACAAAAATATATTTTATTATATTTTTATTTCTTTCTTACTCTTAAAAACTTGTCTGTTGAATAAAATTAATTGAATAAATTGGCCAGTTGAATAAAATAAATCACAGTTGATCTCATGAGTTCCAAACAGGCTTCAGAAAGCAATATATATCGAGTATTTTCAAATACAGTACATTACTTTTAACTTTTTTAGGACCCCAGTTTGAATACCATTGACAGTGAGCATGTTTCTAGCTTCAGTCCTCCCAATGAAATAATGTGACTGCAGTGTTTACTCTGACTTGCTCAGTAATGCTGGACTAGACATTCCTAAAATGACTGCAGACTCTAAATTAGCCCAGTAATAAATCTGGCCCACTGAATCATTACAGACTTTAATCTGATGTTGTGTTGAAGATGAAATCTCTGCACATTTCTGTGTGGTTCGTTTTCGGTTTCCTTGCAAAATTTGTACCCCTGCCACAAGGTGATAAACGGACAGAAAGGCCTGTTTCAGTCAAGCTAGACTATCATCTGAAACTTGTTCTTGGACGACAAACTTGTCCAGGGTCACAGCCCGACAGCTATTGTTTTATTTTCCCTCTACAGACTGCTGGGAACAGGACGGTCTCACGTTGCCTGAGATTAAGCCCTTTCCCCACCTGTTTTCATCTAGTCTCAATAGGTAACTAAAAACCTGAGAAACCAGTCCTCCACTAGGATTCACCACGTCCACACTCCCATTGTAACCATTCACAACATTACTGTGCTTCCAGTGAGAAAGACACAATGGGGGCTGAAAGGAGGTGTAAATCTAGTCTGCCGTAAAGAGTTAAATTTGGCAAGTGCTGTACATAAAGCTCTGCTGAATCTCGCTAGCAACTACACACACACACACTCCTTCCATAATCTCTTGTCATACAATTGCGAGAATATGTAGGTTCAACAGGGTCACAGACAGACATACACGCTTCTCTGTGTGTAACAGCCGCTATAGCTTTAGGCAATATATTTGGGAAAACAGGATTTTCTTTGATCTTCTGCAATAAGTGTGTCGAACGATGTTGACAAACTCAAATGAAAGCCTCATTCCCAGGCCGCTCTCCATTTTTAAAAATTAAGCTGCAGGAAACACATTATTCAAAAATAGTCATGATTATGACATGTTGACTATGCGCTCATTAACATAAGACCACACATATACAGATCACTCAGAAATGAAATTTACATGAAATATACTCACCATCAAGTCGTTCCAGACCTGTATGAGTTTCTTTCTTCTGTTGAGCACAAAAGAGGATATTTTGAAGAATGTTGGGAACCAAACAGTTGACGGTAGCCATTGACATACTATGGAAGTCAACAGCTACCAAATTTTCATTTTTGAGTGAACTGTCTCTAATGACGGTGTGAACATCATGTTTAAAGAGGTTAACCAGAGTGTTAATCATAACACAGACATTTACGTCTTAAAATAAAATTTTGTAAAATAAAATAAAATAAAGTATTAATAAGTTTACTTAACCTCATACCATTTCTGCATGACTTTCTTTCTTGATCAAATGTTGATATGTGATTGTGGGTGGTCTTATGTTAATAAGCATGGTACCATATAGGGCTGGGCAATGAATCGCCTGCGATTTTGAACGCGATTTTGTGTAGCTTGTCAGTGAACTGCGGCTCTGTGTAGTTAATGCCGCTCCATCTGAAGTCAAGTCAAGTCAAGTCTGCTTTATTGTCAATTCTTCCACATGTACAGCACATACACAAATCGCATTCGATTTTTTTGCACAGCCCTAGTACCATATCAGTAAAAATCTTATATTGGAGATTTTTTTCAATTTAAAGATATTGGTTATTGGCCGATATTTAATTGTTCATGCGTATTTCTGCTATTTTACATTTACATTATCTTTGCTGTCATCTAACGCGAATATATAATGCAAAACTTTAAAAAAACCCTATTAAATATAATCTTTAGATTAAAACATCTATTTCTCATACTGAATTTCCAAAATGAATAATGTTGTGATACTAAAATTCCCTTAATTGACTAATTTTAGTTTTTAGTGGAATTTTAGGAATTTGGGAATTTTAAAATCAGCCATAAAAAAAATTTAAATAATTACTGGCCATATTATTAATGTTTGGCTTCCCAAAAGTAAAACGGTCAGGTAAAATGTGAATGTTTTCACAAAAAAAAAACTTGACTAGGATTATACTTTGGGGTTTAAAAAAAAAAAAACCTACATGTTATAAGTGTAAAATATGACCAGTTTCAAAAAAAAACAAGGACCTTATATGATCACACCTATAGGTTACAAATTTCATCATGTAATAAACAAAGCACAATCTTTGTAATCTGAAATGAATTTGGTATGTCATTCACAGGTCCATCTCAATTAACCCGAGCTCAGCGTTTCCCACCGAGCAGCATTATCAGCACACAGCTTCACTCAGCAGAGAGAAAATCTGTGTTCGTCACACTGAGCCAAATGTACCATTCACTGATAGCGAAGCCGGTATTATCACCTGCAGATAAGGCCCTTTTTCTCTAGCCGCCAGCCCTGAAATCAAAGCCTCGCGGAGGGCTGCAGCTCTAGGATATGTGATGAACGGGGAGCGCCGGGCTTTTCATCAGATCACTGACACCCTGATGACAGCAGCCCTTAGCAATCTCAAAAGCTCCGAGCAGCAGTCTCTGAATCTGCAGAGACGGTGGCACAGCCGAGCTCCAGAAGGCCTCCTCCTCTTTCTCTCGGCTGCGAGACCACCGGCTCTCCGTTTACAGATCTGGGCTTTGGCAGTAACTGGGCCAAACCCGTAATTGATTTAAGAGCAGCTTTCCCCACTCCGCCTGACGCGAGTGTCCTTGTAAGGCAGTGCCAGCACAGACTTCCCTCGATACCCTGCAGACGCCCACCACCAAACACGACTCCTCTGACCCTTTCACAAGAAAACATGACTGGAAAAAAACACTAAATAAATATGATATGGCTCACCGGCTGCAGACATTAAGTGCACCGATGATGGCTGCGAACACTGGGTCCAGTCAGAGGTGAAAACTGAAGCCATTTGGGGCAACCATATTCACTTAATTACTAATTAATTACTTAATTTCTTGATGTTACCTTTCTTTTCTTCTGCAGAAAAAAAAAAAAAAAGAGAGATATTTACAAGAATGTTTAAGCTGCTCTTTTCCATACAATCAAAGTAAATGACAACAAAAAATAAATAAAAGCACCATAAATGTATTCCAAATGCCTTTTGCACTATATTTCAAATCTTTCTTGAAAAAAAGCCATATGTGACCCTGGAGCACAAAACCAGTCTTAAGTCGCTGGGGTATATTTGTAGCAATAGCCAAAAATAGATTTTATTGGTCAAAATTATTGACTTTTCTTTTATGCCAAAAATCATTAGGACATCAAGGAAAGATCATGTTCCATGAAGATATTTTGTAAATTTCCTACCGTAAATATATTAAAACTTAATTTTTGATTAGTCATATGCATTGCTAAGATCTTCATTTGCACAACTTCATTCACAACTTTAAAGGTGTTTTTCTCAATATTTTGATTTTTTTTGCACCCTCAGATTCTAGATTTTCAAATAGTTGTATCTCGGCCAAATATTGTCCTATCCTAACAAACCATGATTTCATCATCTTTCAGATGATGCATAAATCTCAATTTCTGAAAATTGACCCTTATGACTGGTTTTGTGGTCCAGGGTCACATATAATAGAGAGGAACAGAGCAAAATGTACACCGAAATCGGTCAAAATTCATGAGCCGTCACAAATAATTTCTGAATTTTCAATTCTGGTGAACCAGTATATTGTGGCACTTTTTAAATATTCAGGGACATAAAGTAATGCCATGTCTTGTAAAACACTGTATCATGATATTAGTAGCTAATATTTTCCAGTCCTGGTTACATCAACAGCAAATAGTTTTTCAGAGGGGAGAATGGTACATAGCATAAAAAAAAAAGTAGTGTTTTTGTAACTTAAAATCGCTCATTAACCAGGACACCTACATGCTTGAGTTTACATTTTAAAGAGTTAAAATGTCAACTAGTAAGAATAGCTGCAGTATGGCCAAAAAAAAAAAAACACAGTTTTCACAGTATTCACAAAAAGGAGGTGTAAAGTACCAAGTTTTTGGTACTGGGAGATTCTGAGAACACATCCACTGGACACTTTAATATTGCATGATGCCATGGGAGAGGATTTTGTGAATGGTAGTGAAGCATTGCAACGAACACTGGTAGGTCACATGACGAATGTAGCATGTCTGGATTAGATTCATGCTACACGCAATCATTCTATATAGAACATACTGTTTTAATGATTGCAGATTTCTCATTCAAAAAAGCTACTTACTCAGAAAGTGTGCAAATTCAGACACAGCCCGGGTCAGAGAGACAAGTCAAGTGCTTATAGAAATCCAATCACTTCCACTTCAAACTAACTTGATTATTAAAATACATTTTGCTTTCATAATTGTGGCTTGTAAATGTGCTGTGGGTTATCATATCTCTCACTTACCTTCATGCTGCAGATGTTACAGAGTCAATTCTGAATCCACAGCTTGTAAAAGAGTCGTAACATGGTTAGGGGATTTGTTTTGGTGTGGAGGGCTTATCTCTGCATGACTGGGTAAGCAAATCTCCGGCTGATGGGAAGCAGGATAGACGGAGTGAAGTGAAAGGAGAAGACAGACCAGGTGATGGAGCAGACTGAAAAAGGCAACTGAAAAGAACAGGGAATGTACTACTTACTATTTCTGCAGTATACAGTAGTCAACATTTAAAGTGGATCAAAAAAGTTCATCAAAGTTGTCCTAAGACAAGAATGCATTTTGGTTTTAGGACAACTTTGATGAAAGGTTTTGATTCACTTCAAATGTTGACTAGTGTATAGCATTTATATAGTACACATTATTTTCTATAAGCATAAAGCACATGTATGACCAACTACAAAGTCTAAAATGAGCTGAAGAGTAATTATGAGGAATACTGTATCCCAAAATGCAAAGCTTTCGACTCAACCTTCCATTTCTGAATTAAACAAGTAACACGATAAGGTTGCAACATAATGAGGTCATATGATAATGCTATTAAAAAACTAGTATGTAGTATATATAGTGTACACTGCACAGTATCCAGTATGTAGCAAGCTAGTATTTCATTCCAAACACAGCCATGGTCTCACCAGAGTCGAGTCCTGCAGCGATACACAGAGCCGCCTCTCTTTTGCCCCGAGAGAGAGAGGGAAATGAGCCACTTAATATCCCGCGGTACCACAACCTCAGCTCTGCTTTGCAGCAGGCCAACATCACACAGCAATTAAAGCCTTCAAAGAACACAAACACAAACGAGCCACTATATTCACTCTCCCATGAAGAGAGGAAGCACGATTCATCCTCATGCTGGGGCTGCGGATAGGAACGTGACATTGGTCGGTCAAAGTCTTTACGGCTCAGACGCTAGATGTTATTACTTCATAACAAACACTCTTATCTGGACCGGCCCGAGTCATTTACATCTCCCATTAAGAACAAACTAAATAAGCCTCAAGAACAAATCAAAGATGTGTGATCCATGTTAACAGCAACCTACAATAGGTTCGGATTATTTTAATATTATGTTTAGTCTTAGTCTGTCTTGCTAACAACAAAAGCATTTTGGCTTGCAATGTAAAAGCATTGTTAATAAGCAGAAATAAAAAAATGTTGTAATATTTATGCAAGCATACAAAGGACAAAATTGTATGAATGCGAGTATGAATAAGTTCATAGTGCAAATATTTGGAATAATATATACAAAAAA
>NW_015555720.1:1000060-1005953 GCF_001515605.1 Sinocyclocheilus anshuiensis
ATATATATATATATATATATATATATATACACACACACATATACACGCATAGCAATTATTCTTTTAATATTACAATATTAATTAATTAATAATTATTTTCCATACAAAGAAGAAAATGACATTTATAATATACTGATTCTTTGATTAGATGCTTTTATACGGACTTAAAAATGTAGAAAAACAAGCAATTTAACATAAAGGACCCAAAAACAAAGAAATTTTAGATTTGAGAGGAGAGTGTAAAAAAAAATTAAAAATACTGACATGAGATCATAATTTAGAGCAGAGATGTGGACATATCTGTAGCTGGACTTAGTTTGAGTTGGTTTTACTTAGTTTTTTTTTTTTTTTTTTTCATCTGTGGCATATTTGTTTACAACATTTGCAACCTTAAAACACAAGGGAAAACATTCAATAAAAGACCTAATATGCCAAAAACAAACAAAAAAACAAGATTCAAAGCTTAAGAAAATACCGTCTGCATAGGTTGCACAACATGTCAGTACATAAAAAAAAAAGGCCTATAGGCCTATAACATATAATGGTATCTAAATAGTAAATTAATAGATCCATTTTTACTTAACAGCTACACAACACCAAAAACAGGAATCTAAATTGAATTATCCTTCCTTAAAACACACACACACACACACACACACAATATTCTCTTCTCACCACACACAGCATTTCCCAGTGTGTATTATTAAAACACTGCATGCAGTACAATCAGCATTTTGCATGGTGGCAGATTTTATCTGAAATATTTATATGGCTGCCACCGATGCCACTGTAAACCGGTATGAGCTTTTAAACGCACATCATTTGCTCAGTGAGACGTGCCAAGGCATGCTGCAGGAGGAGGAGCTGGTGCAGTGGACCAAAATGGATACCAGCACACAGGGGCAAATCTGAGCATGATCCAAATGGTATTATACATTAAAACAAAAACTCAAACCCAAGATAAAATACTGCACTACAATATCAACCTAACGATACAGCGGTAAGCACATACACAGTAACACACAACATTATTTACAAAGCAAATTATGCAAAGAAGAGTTTATGTTTAGAATGACAATCATGATAAATTAATTAACGTTTCTGATGGTAATCCAAATTTAATAAAGGTTATTTCACATCATTTGTATACCAAAGCTGAATTATTTACAACCACAGGATCTCATTTGAATAAGCAAGAGGATAACTCAATTAAAAGTACTCCGAGATGCAGTAATAATTTCCAGATTTGTTTTAATAAATGACATAAAACGGGCCTGTTACAAATCTGAACAGCAAATGTGCTTTCAATAATGAAATGCTTTAGAAACAGGTTCATTTAGGTCTTAGCAAAAACATTTAAACTCTTTGCTACACCCTTATTTAAAAAAAATAATAAGACAACAGAAATAAATCATCTAGATATATTATAACGATTTGTGTTATTGTACAACCCGAGCATATATTTTTAACAAATACAAAAAAAGCTATTTTATTCACCTTGTAAAGATGCATTTAGCAACTAATTGTTTTTACCATTTTCTGTAATAGCTTATAGTTTAGTTCTGTAATTAATAATGACTGTAATTTTTGTAATTAGAGTTTTCCTGAACAGCACTTCTTTTCACACTGGATGTGCCTAAACTAAAACTAAAAACTAGTCTGCATTTTTGACTGTATATGCAAGTGCAAACGGGAAAAGAAATGTTTAAGTTGGCAGTCACTGAGACAGTCATTGTGTAATGGTTTAGGGTTAGTATGTGTATATTGTGGTTTGTAAAGGATGTGTTTTCACCTTTACAGCACCCAGCAGCATACAGCCTCCAGCTATAATAAAAAGACACCTGCCTACAACGAACGCTTTATTATTTTCTGGGATTACAGGTAATTCATATACTGTTAGGTCGGAGTCATATTATAAAATTCAAATGTGGCTGCTTTTCTTTATGTATTTCATAATGAAAATATTCCAGGATTTTTTCCACCTTCCATCCATAAAATTCAAACGTCTCTTTTGCTACAAGAACGACTGGATAAAACGTTTAGATGTATATCTAGATTAATAGGAGTGATGGATAAAATTGCATTAGGTAAAAAAAATAAATCCCAGTTTTGAAAGCAAGACTACAGTTTTATACTACTAAAAAAAGCTAGTTTAATTAGTTCCCAACCACTGAGAAGAATAAAGTAATGAAACTGGTCATTTATCATCTGAAAATAAGAGGTCAAAGGGTTTAAACCAGAAGATCAGGCTTTTTTTTTAATCTTTTACACCTGCACACACGCACACACTTTCAGTCTATTTGTTGTTTAAAAAAAAAAAGCAATTCTATAATTTAATACATTTGTAGTCTTATGTCATCGATTAAATCTACTGGCTCATCTTACCTTTTTGTGTCTGTCTTTAAAAGGCAACGCCGGCCATTGCATCTCCTGTAAGAAGTCCTGCCACTGTTTCTGGTCCTGATCCGAAGAGATGAAGACGATTTCCAATTTGTCCTTGTGCTCCGACGATTTTTTAAACTTGCTGTAAAACTCGCACAGACTCGCGTTGAACTGCTTGCAGGGACCGTTTAAACTGCAGCCGAAGTAGAGCCCGAGCAGAGACAGCTTGCTGCCCAGCGAGTGAACATCCACCTCGGCTTTCTCTCCGTTGACGAGCCGCTCTCCGAGCAGATTCACCAGAAACTCCGACATCGCTGCTGAGCCCTCGAAGCGGACTGCGCTTGGTTTTCTTGGCTTATTCGAGCGGTTTTAAGGTAAACCCAAAGTGCTCGATGGATATCCGCAGGCCCTGGTGCCCAGTTTGGCAGTCCCGCGGTTCGAGAGACAGCGGCCGTCGTGTGCCTCCACTGTGCGCGGTGTTGAGGAATGCGCTCCTGTTATAGAGCGGCCCTCAGCAACAGCGCCGGCCGACTCCCGCTGCGAGACTGTCGCGACACCTAGTGGCGAGATGGTGCAATTGCACCTCGGCGTACTCGGTCCACAGAGATGTCAAGCGAATCAGTCACACCACGTCTCTATCTCTGCATAAAATGATACTTTTTGTCTTTTTTGTATAGATGAATGTATCGACGGATTCTCAGAGTAACAGTATCAGTACATGTCATGTTTTTGGGTAAGTATTCACTCCTTTCATTTAAGGAGAAAGTGGTGTCTGAGTTACAGTGATTACCTCATGCATCCCCTGTTCATTTCAATTACCACTAAAAGCAAAAGAACGGTACGGTAAAAACTGCACTACTTTAAGCAAAAAAAAAAAATGGTGCACAGGAAAATTGCAACCAGATTCTGTATGATAAACACCTATGACTGTATTGCTTGATAATAGGCTAGCTGAAGTTAGGAATAAAAACAAAAACCCACAACTGCTTGGTGCACAATAATTTCCCATCATATTTCCTTGAAAACGCACAGTTAGACATGCAAAACACATTTGCAGATAGATTTTTCAAAACATTTTAATTTTGTTCTGAATATAAACAATCAAAATGGCAACAGCCATAATCATATCCCATAGGCTAGGATTATAAAACAAATTTCATTTATGTTTACTGTATCTTAATTGATTCAGTTCTTCAGTTCACTCAAAATGAAGATTGTGCTCCACTTGTTCCAAATCTGTATGAGTTTTTTCTTCTGCTGAACACAAAATAAGTATTTTTTCCTACTATGGAAGTCAATGGCTACCGTCAACTGTTTGGTTACAAACATTCTTCAAAATATCTTATTTTGCGTTCAACAGCTGAAAGAAATTCATACAGGTTTGGAACAACTTGAGGGTGAGTAATTGATGATAGAATTTTAATTTTTGGGTGAACTATCCCTTTATCAAGGTTGACTTGAAAGTGTAGTAAAGTCCCTTTTTTGAATATCACTTAAAAAAATAAGCTTGAAATGTCTGATGATGTTACAAATGAAATCTTCCAGTATACACAGTTTTATTTGCACAAATGCTTTCCAGACTTGTACAATCACCACAACATAATTCCAGGCCACAATTTGTTTTGCTGAACATTGCAGGGCAGAAGCATAGATTACAAATGACAAAAGTAGAAAAACTGTGTCAGTCATTCAAAGAGAATGTTTAAAATGTGGTTGTCTTCAAGCAGTACATCGCAGGACATTAATCCTCTGTGAACAACATTCGAACCAGGTCTGCTTTAAAACACTCCTCTTCAACCAGCTTCTGGGGCTTAAAACAGACAAACATAGTACATTTGCAAGATGCATACAAATTTAAAGTGTTAAATTCACTTATCAAAGAACTTTTACAGCTCTTTACCGTGCCATAGCGCAGTAGTGTGGGTACTCCATTCAGCTTCAGATTCTTCTTAAAGTCATTATTTGGGTCCTTCCAGCTGGCAAGAACAACAATTAGATGTTAACCCTTAACCAAACCAAACAAGTCAAAAATTAAAACATGAAAACTAATCCGGATGAGTTTGTTTGATCATCAGAGCAGATTTAGAGAAATTCAGCATGACATTAATTACTCATCAATGGATCCTCTGCACAGAATGGGTGCCGTCAGAATGAGAGTCCAAACAGCTGATGAAAACATCACAATAATCCACACCACTCCAGTCCATCAATTTACATCTTGTGAAGCAAAAAGCTGCGACAATCTATAATAACACTTCCTCCATCATGCAGTGAAAAAGTCCATGCTTCTTGTTCTCTCACATAAAAATCCACCGACATATTTGTTTATAACTGTTTTCGCTGCTTGAACTGTGCATATTTCTCTCCTGATTCAAGGGAATTACTTTTTCACAGGAGGAAGCAATATTATGGATAGAGGACTCATATTTTAGTAAGAAGCAATGGTGTGAACTTAAAAACATCTTAATGATGAATTAGTTTCTTAATAAACAAGCAGGTTTCGCTTCGCAAGATTTTAACTGACAGACTGGAGTCGTGTCGATTACTTGTAGAGGTTTTTATCAGCTGTTTGGACTCTCATTCTGACGGCACCCATTCACTGCAAAGGATCCACCGGTGAGCTACTGACATCATGCTAAATTTTTCCAAATCTGTTCTGATAAAGAAACAAACTCATCTACATCTTGGATGGCATGACAGGGAGTACATTTTCAGCTCATTTAAATTTTGAGTGAACTATAACTTTAATCTAAGCACTATCTTGTATACTATATGCTGCAACATACATTAATTATTTCTGTTTACCAATGTAATTGGAAGAATGTCTTGTAAACTTACTAAGGTCTATCTCCTACTTGGCAGTAAATGAAGACAGATCCCTCCGGCAGATGAGACAGCTCTCCTCTGACCACTGGCTGTGCTGCATGAGCAAAAAAAGGAAAAACTCTTCTAGTTTAGAATTTTTGAAACAGCACAGCTACTCTATAATGTTAATATACCTTTCACACAGTCCGGACACCAGCTCTTGCCCTGGTCATCTTTATCTCCAGAGAAGTAAGCGAATATGTCTTTTCCTTTTCTTTCAGACACAGCTTTACAAAATTCCTCGTAGCCGTGAACAGCAACGTCCTCGTATTTAGTCATGATTTATTTACTATTTAGTGTTTAATGGGAATCAGTTTTGCAGAAAGCAGACTGCTCTTTGTATGAAGTCAGCTGACTGTACGCTAACAGCAGTGAGTGAAGTGTGAAGAAATCATAGACTGTAAATGCGCTTGTACTTTTTCCAAAATAAGAGTGGACTATTTTAAAATAAAAGTCTGGATTTAAAAAAAATATAATAGTTGCACCACAACTGAGCATTTTGAACACATATATTATAATTAAAATATTATTTCTAGATTATTACATATTGTTTATTCATATTTTATTATATATTTAATATATGCATAAACAATAATATAGATAGATAGATAGTGAATATATATATATATATATATATATATAAATC
>NW_015555720.1:1006015-1006357 GCF_001515605.1 Sinocyclocheilus anshuiensis
TTAAGGGGGTCTGAATACTTTCCGTACCCACTGTATATATAGTTATAGTATTTTTAAAACTAGTTTTACTAAACCAAATATGTATTAAAAATTTGACATCTACAATATGTAAACAACGATTTAGTTAAATCTGCTAAAACTGGGCAATTTTTCAAGCCAAGTTTAATAGCTCTAATGGACATGGGTTTATGAATTTACATTCTAAACAAGAAAATCAATGCATAAGAGTATGGAGGGCATGTAAATTGCAAGATGATGTGATGCACATGACAGTGTGTCTCTTAGGGATTCAGGGCACATCCCATATCACATATATGAGCGCATCCTGAGCACGTCTCCAGC
>NW_015555720.1:1006894-1024272 GCF_001515605.1 Sinocyclocheilus anshuiensis
GCAGGAGCAGGAATGGCTTGGCAGAACAAACAAAATCGATTACTGTTTCTCTTTGAATATACAACAGTCAGATATGTGGGCACGCAAAATAAGAAAATCGGACTTCTGTACAGAATATTTCAACTCACTATCATGGGATATCTCATTGGGTAAGAGCTATAATTAATTTTAGTCTAACCACAATCAAAAGTTTTGCTTGAGCTTCAGGTAAAATCAGCTTATGTGATGATTCCAGCTGTGAAACAGGTACAATTTTTTTTAGCTTCTACTGGTTTGATGGCAAATATTTAAACACATTTTACCTCAACAGATGGGTATTTTTGAAAAACAAAGGATACCAGGTAAAAGATGATACTCTCGAGAGTTCTGTGGTAACTAAAGTTAAAGGAGTTGCACGTGTCAACACAACAGATTCAAATTTGTGGGGACCAGAGGACTATGTTTTCCCCAACCAGGTGAGTCGAACCAAACCGTAGTCAAAAAAGTTTGAGTTAGTTCTGATAAGTTTATTGTCAATCATATTCATAATGATTTGCTTTATCATTAATTTGCTTCAATAATAAGTCTTTTGGTTAATTTTTTTTTCCAGGGTGAGACCTTTCTTTCTATAGCAACCAATTTCATCGAGACACCAAACCAAAAATTAGGCAACTGTTCAGAGGTAAGACAAGAAATTTTCTCTTTACCATTTATTAAAACTTTTACGATTAACATCGCACATCTGCACTTTCAATAACATTTAACTCATCCGCTGTTCTCTAAAAACATTTATATACAGCATTTATATTTCATATTTATATGAAAACATATTTGTTTTTTATTCTGTGACATATTCTTTAAGAAAAATCATATAACTGTTTGATATTGTTGCATTAGTTGCTGATTACATTCAGCTTGGTATCTGTCGTGTTCCATTCAGGCCATTAGTGTAAGAGCATGTGAGAGCACTGTGGTTATTCGTATGAACTGATAGTGAAACACTACAGTGCTTTTACTTCCACATTATCAGGCAGATTTAATAGTTTTTATAGGCTTGCTGGTTTATGTGTCGATTTCCATACCACCATCTCTTATGTGTTGTGAGTCTCAGGGGCCATTCATATAGAAAGAGACTCAGGGCATTTAGAGACAGAACTACAGAACTAACTGGGTGTTGATTGAACAGGTGCTTGGGGCTACCAATACACACACACACACAATTTTAATTTAATTATATATAATTTTATAAACGTTTGTTATTTTAAAATTATTTACATATAGGTGTGCACAACTTGGCCAAAAAAATTACATTGAAATTATTTTGTCACAGGCTATATAGCAGTTTTTACAGTGATATGTAGTTTAATCTCATATGAAAATGTCTTATATTGCTGCTGCTTAAAGGGTTAGTTCACCCAAAAATGAAAATTAGCATTTACTCGCCCTTAAGGCATCCTAGGTGTATATGACTTTCTTCTTTTGGATGAATCCAATCCAGTTCAATTTAAAAATTGTCCTTGGTCTTCCAAGCTTTATAATGGCAATGGGCGGGTGTTTTTTTTCAACAGTCCAAAAGAAGTCAAATAAAGCACATCCATAATAAAAAGTGCTCCACATGGCTCCGGGGGTGAATAAAGACCTCCTGTAGCGAATCGATGTTTCTCCGTTCTCGTAAAAATGGTCTGTTGACTTCCTGGATCCTCCCTCAGAAATTCGCAATGGGCTAATGATGCTGCGTTCACGCCATGTCGTAATTACCGTAATTCTGAGATGACAACACGTGACATTTTACTCATAGCTTTCCATGTTCTTAACCCCTGATTTTCACTCGCTGACAGGTTTTGCGAAATCGCAGACAAATGCCCAAAATCTGAGGCAAATCGGTGCTCATTCATGTGAGTGAAAATCACGCAGTGTGAATTATCAAAGATACGATCTGAGGGAATCGTCAACGCCCGTGAAATATTTGGCATGCTAAATATCTGGACCTGTCGGCGATTCAAAATCCTGCTGTGTGAAATGAGTTCTGACTGAAAAATACGTCAGCAATGACCTACAGCCAATGAGAGAGCAAGATACAGGGCAGCGGGAAGTTTGGGGAGGAGTTATATGAAAAGTAGCTTGCGGACCAGACAGCGTTGTCGGCGATTCTTCCTGTGGTAAAGTCAAGCAGTGTGTAACCTCCTGTCTCCGATTCATCGTGCAATGTGAACACAGCAGCAACTGAATGCTACCCCAGATAGTCGTGCAGTGTGAAAACAATGGTGATCCAACTACTTTGAAAATCGTGCAGTGTGAACTCGGCATTAGTAGTGCCTAAATGAATCTGGCGGCGGTCAGGTGGTACAGCTGTCACTGGTCCAAGTCGTAACTCTCAGAACATTAAGAGTTTTCAAGTTGTAATTACGAGTTTTGGAGCATGTGAGGGCTTTGGCGTTGATAGTGTTGACATAGAAACACATAATTCAGCTCCGAGTAGAATGTCACGTGTTTTCATCTCGGAATTACGGTAATTACAACATGGCGTGAAGCATAGATATGTACAGATTCCCCATTCGACGGCTCCAGGCACATAGATGCGGCTGCCATCTTGGAAAGGTCAACTTGACGTCATTCACCATACTGTAGGTTCTCATAGAGCCATTGAGCCGTTCTGTGCAGGATTCTGGCATCTTTCGAATATTCAGTGATTACTATGGTGAATGACGTCAAGTTGACCGTTACAATATGGCAGACGGTTTACGTATAGCGGCCCATAGAAACAGTCGCTAATGAGGCATCTACGTATATATATCTATGGTGTGAACGCCCAGATTGGTTAGCTGGCCAAGTGCATTGTAATTCGCCAACCGGCTATAGTGCTCGTTGTTTGGAGACGTCATGCCTCTTACCATAACGGGTAGTTGCATGTGCTCCCGCCCTGCGTTCCATTTGGAAAGGCTCATCCCTATGCCCTAATTCCTTCAAAGGGTTTACCCTCCGGAGTGAGAGCTTCGAAGGGTTGAATGGTGTAGGGGACCAAACAACTGTTCCTTGAAGTGCCCTTCTGCGTCATCATCCCGTGCCCATATGGAGATGCCGTCATCGTGGAAAAAATCCGCACAAAGGATCATGGGGGATCGAAGTGTCCATCAGTTGTACCCTTCGAAATCCTTCATTTCGAAGGGCCCTTTGAAGTGTCCAGTTATGAGCACTTTGGTTTGGAACGACCCTTCAATATGGTGGCCATGTTTGTTTTCACTCCAAAGTGCCCTTCGGAGGGCGATATATCCCGTTTGGAATGCACTGCCAGTGTATTCTAAACAATGGCTTCAATATTGCCTTATCAATTTGAGCCCGAGTCAGACCCAGAGATAGATATTATTGAAGAGGATCAAGCAGAAAATATGCAAGCACGACTTTTATAAGATGTTTCAGAATAGTATGTTTTTTGTAGTTGTCTCATATTTTTTAGATACGCTGTTATTTGTAAATGCTACTGCTGTTTATGTTATCTTTTGATATATGGTTTTATCCTTACTAAAGCTTTGGTTGTAAAGTTTACTACTTTCCTCGAAGGGATTATTTGATTACAGACTGCGGATCTATAGCGATTGCTAGTGCACCGTTAGTTTTGTCTTTGTAGAACGAGTGTAGCCAAATATCTGTCTTCAGAACTACGAGCCCATTACAAAGACTAACCATGGCTTTACTACAGTGGCCAAATTAAACACAGAACCATATTTAGCATGCATGTAGCTAAACGAGCATAAATGCTATAATCCAGGAATAGTTTACACTGACCATATAAACACCAACATTTGGAGTTTGCTGGTGGGATGAAAAAAAACCTATGTATGTGTTTGTAGGCATTTGACGGATGAATTAGCATTTTGCTAAATGGCTAGCGGACCTAACAACACTCTACTACAACAACTCTTCCAAAATTGGCTTAATAAAAAAAAAATACAACAACTCTTCCTCTTCTCTATAGCAGCCCAACATGCCCCCTACTGAGTGTTTCTGGGGGCAGGGTTTATGTAAATTTCAGGGTTTGTGATGTCACTAACCCAGAAAGTAGCTCGTTGTAGTCCCTACCAGCTGTTTATTGTATTTTTATTGTAATATTTCAATAATTTAACAAAACATTTGCATGTTTACAGTTCAATGTCGCTAAATGGTTGCATTGAATGCAAGTAAACAAATTAAATATTTCTATTTTTAGTGTTCAAATCTTTAAATAATTTATTTTACATTTTTATGATTTAATTAATTCGCTTTTTAACAACTCACAAGCCCACTGCAGTTCTTGAATTAAGCCCAGTTTGGGAAATCCTGGTTTCATAAAATTTTATTACTGTATGTTGACATCAAAAAATGGAATATATTTTCTTTCTCTTTGCTTTTGTATATCAGTATGGTATTGTAATTGTAGTTTTAAAACAAGTTAGATAAAAAAAAAAAAGTAATCTAAAAAGTATACATTACCTAAAATGAGTAACCTAGATTGTTACTAACTACAATTTAGTCTGTAATTTTGTAGGTACACAGCTCTGTTTATATCTCACAATTACCTTTTTTACCTTAGAATTACCTTTTTAAATTCTTATCCCATGGCATCTTTTTGTTTTGTTTTTTTAGAACCCAGAAGTACTAAATAACACATGCTCTAAGGATGAAGACTGCACAGTGGGAGAGGCTGTTAGGGCTGGAAACGGTATGATTTAAAACGGCTTAATATTTTTTTTTTCCGCAAAGTAAGCTGATAATCAGTTAATGTATAATGCTAGCATAATAAGCCATGCTGCATAATACAGTTTCCATCTGCAATTTTGCTGTTTACAAATATGCAAAAACCTACTAAATGATTTCATTCTCTTTAGGAATTAAAACTGGCATTTGTTTGGAAACACACAATGGCACTTGTGAAATATATGGCTGGTGTCCCACTGAAATACACAGGGATCCAGAGTAAGAATATTTTCTCTCACTCTTTAAAGTACAGTTACAATGTTCATCCCAGACAGTGTATGCAATTAATAAAGTAATTGTCAATATCAAGTTTAAAATAAAAAGTAAGGTCACCATGAGACATATTTTTTAGCCCAGCCACCATTGTGAGAGAAGCTGAAAACTTCACTTTGTACATAAGAAACTTCATCAGATTTTCCCAGTTCAACTTCTCAGCGTAAGAAACTCACTCTGATGCATCCATTGGTAATGAAGTGTAAACCCTGTCTGCTTTTATGTTAATTAAAAAGCACACAAAACTTTACTATATAAAACTATTTACTGTATTACCACTCAATTATCTCAAATGTTGTTTTCCTTCTCAGATCAAATGTTCCAAAGGAAAACAGATCATTGTATTTAAAAAACTGCTTGTATGATGAAACTGTTTGCCCATACTGTCCTATATTTCGCCTGGGAGATATTGTGAACAAAACTGGAAATAAGTTTGAAGAAATGGCTCTAAAGGTGAGAATAGTGAATGTAGTTTTAATGTGAGGCAACATTTAATTTAATAGACATTTGCTTATTACACTGAATCTATTATTTTGATATTATAATGCCAGGGTGGTTCAATTGGGGTTCTGATTGAGTGGCTCTGTGACCTTGATGCAGACTCAGACTGTCGTCCTCACTACAGCTTTGTACGTCTGGGCAAATTGTCAGAAAAAATCGGATTTGACTTCAGGTACATTCACACTGCTCTTTTACTAGTCAAAATCAATCTGGGTCCTCTTTTTTTCTTTCTTTCTTTTTTTCTTTGAAGTTGAGTCATTTTGTGTCATTTTCTGAGGTCCCAGTTGAGGTCCCATTTGATTTTGGTCTTTTTTTCTGGTGAAAGAAATACATAAATGAAGAAGAAAGCCAAAATACGAAATGCCATGGATGAATATTGATTGCGTAATCCACTGTTTTATAGAAGGGGGTCAAAGTGATGATTTTCACCTGAGATTCTGAGCCAAGTTACAGTGGGGAAGTTACAGTGTTTTATTTATTTATTGGTAGGTCTATAATCTTTTTTAAGTCAAGTCAAGTCAAGTCGAGCTTTATTGTCATTCCGCTACATGTGTGGACATACAGTGGAACAAAATGTTGTCTCGCAGGACCACGGTGCTATAAATAAACATAAATATAAACATACAACACTAGACATAAGAACAATGAAAAGCTGTTGAGCAGTCTTGCAGAGCGGGTTCTGAAGCTCCAGTACCATCTTCCTGATGGCAAGAGCTGAAAGAGACTGTGGGAGGGATGGGTGGGGTCTTTCACGATACTGGTGGCTTTACTGGAGCATTGTGCAAGGAAAATGTCCAGAATGGAGGGGAGAGGGGCACCGATGATATTTGCAGCTGTGTTCACTGTCCGCTGTAAGATCTTGCTGTCAGCAGCACTGCAGTTCCCGTACCAGACAGTGATGCAGCTGGTCAGCACACTCTCAATGGTGCCCCTATAATAACTGTGCATGATATTGTGCAAAAGAGGTTTTTAAGGTTAAGAGGCAAATAGTGCAATATGAATTGTGGTGCTTTCACAAGTAAACATTTGTTAAGTCTTTAAGTTCTTGTAACATGGAGTGTTTATAAGAAAGTGTCTGGTGCATTTAGGGTGTTTCTACAGGTGGTTTGTTCAGCCCACGCACCTATGTGTAGCACACTCCGAGTTGCACACCTCCTGAAGTCCATCACAACCTCCTTTGTCTTACTCACATAGAGGGACAGGGCCACTTCCTCTCTGTAGGGTGTTTCATCATTGTTGCTGATGACACCTACCACAGTTGTGTCATCAGCAAACTTGATGATGTGGTTGGAGCTGAACTTGGCAGTGCAGTCGTGGGTCAGCAGTTTGAAGAGCAGCGGGCTGAGCATACAGCCCTGTGGGGCACCTGTGCTCAGTGTGGTAGTGCTGGAGGGGTTGAGGCCGACACGGACTGACTGAGGTCTTCCTGTTAGAAAGTCCAGGATCCAATTACAGAGGAAGGTGTTTAGGCCAAGAAGGTTTAGTCTGTTGATGAATTGTTGTGGGATTATTGTGTTGAATGCTGAGCTGAAGTCGATGAACAGCATTCTAACATAGGAGTCTTTATTTTCTAGGTGGGTAAGAGCCAGGTGGAGGGTGGAGGAAATTGCATCGTGATATGGGGATCGCAATGTGGCTCCATGAGTAAATTGTTAAATTGTAAGTTTTCAGTGATCAAAAAATACATGTGGGCCATTCTGCATTGCGTTGAAACTAGAAATGTATCTTGTTTCCCTCTATCAAAACAGTTGCATATAGGGGTGTAACGATTCACCCGTTTTATCAATGCATCGATTACAAACCCTGATGATGCATATGCATCGATCTTGAAACATGATTTTTGAATCGTGAATAGCCGATTTCGGACAGTAATCGATATAAAATGCTAAGAATCTAATGAATTAACAACAACCTTGAAATAAGAGCGTGAGGTTTGTCTGATAATCAGATGCATGAAAGTAGCGTTTGTTGCTATAGCAAAGAGACATCGGGCGCATTTTCTTTCAGGATAATCATTCGCCGATGGAGAGGAAAAGTTAAATACTATAGCATTTTATTTTATGAAAATGAGATAAAGAAGTTTTCGCACTGATCTCGCGATCAAAGAACTTAAGACGTGCTAGGAAATGCCTAATATGGACAAAGGTATCTATCGCTGCAAAAGCAGAATGAACTGATGAAACGTTAAGACGATAAACACAATAAATAAATAAAATGTATGAATAATGCAGTGCTAATTGACATATTATTTATTACAGTACAGAAACTATAAAGTATATTTTCTACCTAATTCTGTGCAGAAAAGTGAAATAATTGTTTGTAGTATATAAAATCATCATAAAATTATCAAAAGAAATTATCACAAAAAAGGATTTCTTATAGCAAATTCAAAGTAAGATAAGAAAATAATTCCTTGTATATATACAGTATACAGTATATATATGTACATTGACATTTCTGTCACTTCTGAAATGATGGTGTGTGACAAAATGTTAGCCTATATAATACTTTTAAAGCTCTTTTTTTTAAATCTTGGCTTACATACATTTCTACATATGCCATGTCATGCCATAGCATCATTAAACTAGCATCTAACAATGGACAAATTTTTTTCTTTTTTTTTTTCTTTCTCTAACCCATGGTTTTTTAACCATAAAGGCTGCTGTGTAATTTGCCCACTGACTAAGCATTTAAAGAATTTAGGGGAATCATTTAAATAATCCTGTGTAATCAAATTTAATTGTGAATCGAATCGAATTGAATCGTTCTTAATGTGCAAAAATCGTTCTTGAATCGAATCGAAAACCTATGAATCGTGAATCAAATCGATTCGCTGTCTACCCAAAGATTCACAGCCCTAGTTGCATAGAATGTGCCTATGTGCATGCCAAAATAATGTTTTTCTCCCTGTAATTTGGCACCAAATCTCTGGTGAAAATAGTAATTTTGACCCCCTTTACAAAATTGTGGATTACTCAGTAAATATTCATGAATGGCTTTGAATATTTAGGATTTCATCACAATTTATGTTTGTCTTTCTTCAGAAAAAAATATTAACAAAATTACAAATTTGAGCAAGGGAAGTTTCTAAAATTTGTTTCATTTGACATGGAATGTGTCAGGATCATGGACCTGTTTTGTTATGTTTTGCCCCTGTTTCTGTTCCTGTGTTCCCTTATTTCAGTGGTTCCCAAACCGGGGGGCGCGGCAAGGCTGAGGGATAATGTACATTCAGCAGATTATTTTGCAAAAGAAACCTCCGCAGGGTGATAAAGACTACACTGCGTAATTTTCCCGCTTATCATTGCCTGATAAGTAAATAATTGAACGCAAAATATTAATTTGACTTATTTTAATTACCTCATCATGACTTGCAGTACCCGCTTGAGCGCTCCGTTATCAGTTGTAGCAGTTGTGGTTGTATCAATAACAGACCACTAGAAGCCCGATTGAAGAATCAGAGTTGTATTGCAGGGAGCCATGTAGAAATATAAATGAACGATGCATGGTTCTGCTCTAAGCATGTAAGTTACAAATTTGTGAAAATACTGCCAGTGCCAGGTAAACATAAAGCAGATTATGAATATACTTAATATTCACAAATACCCAAACACGGTGTCTACACGGCACAACGTGACAAAAGCAAATAGAACCCAGTGATGTTCTATCAGTGGATGCGGCGCAACGCGACACGACAAATTCATGACAGTAAACTGATGCCCCGTTCTATTTCTGACGATCTCCAGCGCTCTTACATAAAGGACCATTGGATTTGTAATGTTCACTTTGTGCGTCCAGTGTGGTGAAAAGACAAGAAAATATGACTAGGCATATCTCGCCCTTAGATTCACCAGTTCAAAGGTGGGTATATGAAGCCGAACAAGTTAAGACGGCAAGTAGGCTAGTTAAGTAGTACTTTAATCACAATATTTCAAATCATATATATAATTTTGCAATCAAGGTCATGTCTGAGAGGGTGCGTGTATATTCATAAGAGAATCATGAAAAAATAGTTTCCTCAAAAATATGAAGCAGCAACTGTTTTGAGCATTAAAATAATCGGAAATGTTACTGAGCAGCAAATTAGCATATCTGAATAATTTCTGAAGGATCATGTGACACTGAAGACTGGAGTAATGATGCTGAAAATTCAGCTTTGATCACAGGAGTACAGTATATGTTAAAACATTCATAGATATTTTAAATTGACACATTTCACAATATTACAGTGTTTACTGTATTTTTAATAAATAAATGCAGCCTTGGTAAGCATAAGAGACTTTCTAAATAAATTTTAAAATAAATAAATAAATAAAAATGGAGGAGGGGGGCTTGAAAATATTTTTCTCTACAAAAGGGGGGCCTGGCAGAAAAAGTTCGGGAACCACGAGGGGGGAGGAGGAGGGGGGTCCTGAAAATATTCTTCTCTACAAAAGGGGGGCCGGCTGAAAAAGTTTGGGAACCACTGCCTTATTTGGTCATGTTCCTGTCCTCATTTAGTTAATTAGTCATTCTGTGCACCTGTGTTTGGTAATTGTCCTGTGTTTATAAGTTCTTGTCTGTGCATTTCTCCTCTGTCGGGTCTACTCGTTGTAAACGTCATCCTTGTGCTCTGTGTCTCCTTATTGGATCATTAAAGACTCTCGTTTTGTGAAATCTCCATGTCTCCTCGTTCCCGTGCTCCAGCGTATTGTGACAGAATGTTGTTATGCTCAGTATTGCCATTAATTGTCTTCTCAGGTTTGCTCGCTATTTCACTGCTGCAGGACAGAGGCGAAGAACATTTTACAAAGTTTTTGGAATTCATTTGGAAATCATGGTGTTTGGAATGGTATGTGACTCAAATGCTAAAGACATGAATGCACAAGTGATCTAATGCATGCTTTTAATACATGTATATATGAGTCTTTTCCAGGCAAGAAAATTTAGTATTATTCCTACGATTGTCAACATAGCCTCTGCTCTGACTTTAATGGCTGCTGTAAGTATGTAAATATTCAGATACATACATCATACATCATCTATTTCAATCTATATACCAAGTTTGTTTATCCCCAAGGGTTCTTACATCTGTGACATTATGCTACTGTACGTGATGAAGAAGAGGAGTGTTTACACAGAGTCGAAGCTTGAGAGAATGACAACGTATGTAACAGAAGCATGTTTGCTAGAAATGCTACTGTGCTGTGTACTTTGATTTAAGAATAAATATAATTCAGGCAATGCATTATCTATTCTTTCATATGTCACATATCATTACATATAAAAAAATGAAACTGCAAGTATTAATCACATTTATTTTATATGTCCTTTAGGAATGACAAAGAAATTCCATTACAGATAATGCCAGAGAGTCTGAAGAGAAAATTCAGTTTATGAAAATTACAATAATAGTAATGAGGAAAGTGGCTTACACATCAAAAAAAGAAAATGTTGAATAAAATCTCACTGTACTTCTTATTCACTCTGAGGCATTATAAGCTGAAGTTTAGTAAATGTTATTTGCATAATATATCTTATATAAATACAATTTCATATTCAGATTTGTTTGTGTTGGACTTCCTGATGTTGTGTCTAAAGGACCTGTGGAAATGTAAAGCATATTTATCAATCATCAACCACTTATTTTAGAGTAATGCGTAGTTTAGCTGCATGGACTTCAGATAGAAATCATATAAGATGGAAATGACTCAATACATGTATTGCATTAACTTCATAGTCAATTATATTAGGTAATATATGATTGAAGACATTAAACTGATTCAATGGATTTATCATGTTTGACTCATTTTTTTTATTTCTCTCCTCTTATTTCTCTCCTTTTTTAACTAAAATAATTTTATATACTACAACGATTTTGTTGCTGTATGATGAATAGTATGGAGGACGAAACCTGCAAAAACAATAAATAAATAAATACACAAATAAATATGCAAATAAATAAATGTGTGTATAAATACACAAATTCTTGTTTAAATACATATAGAAATAATTAAACATGTGATTAAAGTAGGCAAATAAATAAAATAAATTGGTGGGCAAATGGAAAATATTTAAGGAAATGCTAAACTCATTCCATTTATTTTCCTTTGATCACGCATTTATTTCTGAATGTAGTTCCACATTTATTTTCCCTCTGCGCAACATGCTAATGAGAGGGTGTCAACCATGGACTTGGTCGGGGTCTTGTGTATGGCGGGAGAACCAAATTAGTGACATACACAAGGGTACATACATCTCAGTTGATTCTCAATTTATTATTGTACAAACAGAGGCTCATATACATCCTTGAGAACTGGTATGAAGTGGTTTAATCGAGGAACAGACCGTTTTTTTCCCATTAGTTATCAGAACAGAAAATACAGGTGACAAAAGTATGTTTATTAAGCAAATAATGGTTCAGTATTGCAATTAAGAGCTATGTAAGCATTAATATTTTACATTGGCCACTTAAAATCTTTTATGATTTAGCTCTCTCATGATTATAACTACAAAACTAGCCCTATGAAAAAGTGTAAGATAATAATCAGTCCCCTTGACTGATGAAGTTAATACGCATGCGCAGGAAAACGCTCAAGCGCGTCACACACCATCCACCTACTCTTGCATAACTGACACCCTCTCATTAGCATGTTGCGCAGAGGGGAAAAATAAATGTGAAACTACATTCAGAAATAAATGAGTGATCAAAGGAAAATAGTTAGGATGAGTTTAGCATTTCCTTATACATTTTCTATTTGCCCACCAATTTATTTTATTTATTTGCCTACTTTCATCACGTTTAATTATTTATTTATGTATTTAAACAAGAATACGTGTATTTATGCACACATTTATTTATTCATTTATTGTTTTTGCAGATTTCGTCCTCAATAGGTTTCATCCTCCATATTCCAAACCACTACACCAGATGTAATTAAATTCCTGCTAAAATGTCCAGCATGCGTAAAAACATTGAAAGTATGAGTTAGTTGTAGCGACATAAAATTACCAGAAGAGGTCATAGTAACACACCAAACTCAAAACAGCTTAGATCGTGTGATTACAATTAGCTTAATATTATTCTTTTAAAATATTGTCGATATTTTAAATGAATATTCTGCAGTACATTAACAGAATACATTTACAAAGAGACAAAATTTGAGAACCTGATAAAACATGAAGCATTTGTGACCACCCACCCCCAATCCATCCATTCACTCTCAATTTGCCATATTTCATTCCTATTCTCTATAAAATTTGGTGTATATTTGATTGTATTTCATCATCAGAACTTATCAGGACTAAAAGCCTGAGTGGCCCTAGATTCTGTAGAGTTTGGCAAAAGATTTTGAGTATCCTCAGTTAACTCCTGTATTCTTTGAAGATGGCATCATGGCACAGTTTTGTACAAAACCAATTAGAGCTGTGTCACATAAATGCCCTGAGGTTAACTGAGCTCCGACGCAAGTGCCAAATCTGTCAAGATCCTGTGGGTGGTAATCCATGTAAAAATAAAGTGGGTTTTTTTTCAGTACACTTCTAAACCCCTTTGACAAGATTATTATTGGGCCCCCAAAAACACACAAAAAAAAAACACACGGATGTAGGCTAGTTGCACTTACACAGGTCTAACAACACTGGAAATTAATGTCAGATTGAGACCGTGTTTAGATGTGTAATCTTCATTTTACAATCGAGGAAAAGTGAAACCACTGATTCGAGATATGGGATAAACATTTGATCTGCCATTAGTGTTTAAAAGCATTCATTGCTTCTATTTGAAGTGAAACAGAGAGGGGTCTCTAGAATATTCTTAACTCAGATACATCATTTTATAAAATTTACTCATTATTCTGTCAAAATTAGGCTATGGCATGCTGAAAAAAACAATAGAAATCATCACAGACATTCTAATGGTTTCCATACATTACAAACCATTAACTTTTAACCATTAAACCCACTAGAAATGGTTTGTAATGTGTTTTGGGACATATTTAATTGGGATTTAGTTGTTTTAACGAGCCACCAATAGAAGGCGACCAATTACCAAGAGACCAACAGGCACTAGGCTATTACAGTTTCCAATAAAACCAGTAGGCTACAATTCCCATTATAACGAGGAAAACCATTACAAATTCTGCGTTGGTTTCAGGGGACATTATCCCGCACCAACCCTAAAACCACCTGTACTCAGTCTATTCCTCAATACTCCATAGCCTATCTATTATGTATCGCGGTGCTGTAATAACAGCCCTGTTGTCATTCAGACCAAAAGCACAGCTGCACGTGATATTGCTTTACTGAATAACTTTTATGTCAGAACAAATATTGCCAGTTAGTTTGTCTATTATCGCTCCGCCAACGAAAATAGTTCCAGAGATACGATTTAACGTCGCGCATCTTTGAGCAACAGTTATTTTGATCAATCGTGAGTGAAATAGCCTATTAATTGAATACTAAATGATTCAATGTAGATAGTAGAACTAAATTATTTGTTGATTTATTCAGAAACACTGTCACTTGTTTCCACTTTCTTAGCATGTCGATGATGTTAACTGCATAAAGAGTCACTTAAGTGAAAATACTAAATCACCGACTGACGCAAACTCAGATTGCGCAGTGATACAAATAGTGAAACGTCCTAGCGCTGACAGATGAACTAACACCGCTCAGCCAATCGAATCCGAGGACCGGAATTTACTGTTAATCCTTGGCAAGCATAAAAACATTTAGAAAATGTCGCATGATTTTAAATTACTGTCCATTCTCAAGCGCTTCTTTCCAGGCTAGTGGTTACTAACATAGACATATAAATACCTAGACGCCTCAATGGCCGCTGGATCGTACGTCAACGTCGCCGCCATCTTGGTGCGGGCATCTTTTCCATCATTCTCATAAGTGGACTCGAGAAAATGCCTCATGCGTGTGCTGCTTGGGGCTGTACAAACCGCCGCACAATTGAAAATAGGTCTCGGGGAATTACTTTTCACAGGTAAGACTGAAAAGTTGTTGACTGACACTGATCTGGTTGTATTTGGTCATTAAAACATTATGTTCACACAACTTGACAGTAATTGACCGTCGGAGTCAGACTATTAATAGCTAGTGATATCGCTATTTAGCTGAAAGTCTAGGAAACCAGAAATGTTACATTCTTTCTTATATAGTTTTAGCGTATGATAAATTCTGTATCATAAACTAAATTGCCCGTAATCGAGATATTCATTTATATTGCCGTTTTTTTTTCTCAAAACTGACTCTTGTGCCGACCTACTCGTTTCGGCTAAGCAGCATGAATCTAATTTAACGTTAACCGTTAGTAGTTGGCTAGCTGACATTAGCTAACTCTTCTCACACATTGAAGGTTTCCCAAAAACAAAGAGTTGAGGAGGCAGTGGGAAGTAGCTCTAAGAAGAGAAGGGTTTTCCGCAAGCGTGTCCTCCGTGCTATGCAATGAACACTTCAAGCCGGAGGACTTTGAGGACAGGTCAAATTGTGAGGATTAGGGATGGAGCTAAACCATCGATCTTCAGCTTTCCCCCTCATCTACAAAGAGTAGGTTTTATCGTCACTGGATTATAAGGATTTGATAGCTTGTCATTAAATAGTTAGTGACATATATTTAATATTTATTTTAGCCTGTGGCAACCAGGAAAACAGGCCTCGAGGAAAGCTGAGGAGAGCTGGTCAGTGGACTGTTCTCAGATTTTCCAAGAGATCGAGCCTCCTCTGCCTAATGTTGTGAGTATTTGTACTAGTTAAGACTAGAACAACTGTGAGCATTATGGCTATGGTCATATTCAATCCTATCTGTTTCTCTCTGCCACTGTTTTCAGACACATTCGCATATACACCTGCACACATTGAATGATATACATGGGTCAAAGACCAGATGTCACCATTTTGTTGTCCGCATCAAATTACATTTACAAATATCATTTTTAAATGCATAAAAACATCTTAAATGCAAGTAAATTGTCTACTTTCATATTTCAAATAACTTTTGAGACAATAAAATGTCAAAATATTGGGGAAATTATACTTTTATTTTTTTGATGCTGGAAACACACTTCGTCTTTGACCCACATACAAACACAAACACTGTGATGGCAGTGGGATTGAGGGGTCATGAGATTAAACAATTGTTCCTCACAAAAATGAAAAATTGTTGTAATTTATTTACTCTAATTTCATCTCAGATGGTATGTGTATGATTTTCATTGTTCGCCTGATCATGAACTGGAGATTTTTACACAATTTGTCTCCTTCCATTCTATCAACCTACTCATCTAAAAACTCTAAAATCCTAATATTTGTGTTCAAATCAACAAGTCTTACACATCTGGGATGGAAGGGGGCTGAGTAAATGATGAGATAATTTTGATGAGAATAGTGCTTTAACCTCATTTCCCCTCGATCCCACTGCTATCACAGTGGGTTTGTGGGTGATTGTGTGTGTGTGCGTGCGTGCGTGTGTGTGTATGTGTGTGAGGAGAGGGGTAGTGGGTGTGTGAGTGTGTGTCAGCGTCAGCCAGGGAAGCATATTCAACACCAGCATGTTTAAGAATGCAAGCCAGCTGACAGAACATTGTACTAGTTATGCCCCAAACAGCTGAGGCTGTGTTTCGTGTGAAATTAACATTACTCAAAATATTTTCATTCTTTTCTCTAATAGGACCACCCCTATGCATTGCCTGCATCTCCCACTGGTCTAAAGACCAGACTCTGTGAAGCCTTGGCTAGAGTGGAGAGTCTAGAGCACGAGTTGAGGAATGTAAAGGACCGGGAACGGAGGGCAAAGAAGACTGTGTGCTTCTAGAGGATCTGCAGGGAAAGAACCTCATAAATGAAGATCTGAAAGAGAGACTCAGTTTCTACTCTGGTAAAATGAAAATAACATCTTTTTAGACTCTGTTTGTTTTTAAGTGGGAAGAGCACTTACTAGTTAGTCTGTTCTAAATGAATTTCAGATCTGTGAGCAAAATTACACAGTGCTACCTTTGGAGTATCTTGATTTTGCCATATTGACAATACTGACATATTGACAAAACATTTTCTTTTGAAGGTACCTGTCTGTCATGGGGTTCATCATCAACATTGATACCCTCATGTTGTTGATTCCTGAGCTGCTACAATTTCAACTGACTCTTGTGCCGACCTACTCGTTTCGGCTAAGCAACATGCATCTAATTTAACGTTAACCTTTAGTAGTTGGCTAGCTGACATTAGCTAACTCTTCTCACACATTGAAGGTTTCCCAAAAACAAAGAGTTGAACACATTAGAATGTAATATCAAATAGTATTATTATTATTATTACTATTATTATACAATTTGCTATTATCAATCTATTATTATGCTGTTAGTCTGTTGCATCTTACTTTATACTATATTACAGATATATTTGCTGAACTGTTGTTGTACCAAATCACATATGTATTTTCATAAAGCCATCAGTTATCTTTGTTATTGTCTGTTTTGGAGTATGTACCTGTAAATAATTGCATCAATTTAGTGCTATAAAAATATAGAAAGGAGCCTGCCAGTGTGATTTGTATTTGTCAGTTTGTTCCATTTCTCAATTTTGGTAAATTATTACTTAAGATGGGCATTTGTTTTCCCAGTATTTCAAAGGGAGCGAGGTATGTTCTGACCTGAAGCACAAGAAAAGCTAAAATGGTGAGGTTAAACACATTTAAGTATCTTTTTTGTACACCACGTAGATCATAAACCACTGATATCAGTTGATAAAAACAAACGTTGTACGTTGTCTCAGAAAAACCGCAGCACTCCCTGTTCGTTGCATTTGTTTACAGGGAACTCTTGCCCGCACCAATATGGCGGACGCGTTGACGTATCGCAGCAACGGACCGAAACGGCCAATGAGGCGTCTAGGTATTTATATGTCTATGG
>NW_015555720.1:1027856-1031454 GCF_001515605.1 Sinocyclocheilus anshuiensis
CAGATATATTTGCTGAACTGTTGTTGTACCAAATCACATATGTATTTTCATAAAGCCATCAGTTATCTTTGTTATTGTCTGTTTTGGAGTATGTACCTGTAAATAATTGCATCAATTTAGTGCTATAAAAATATAGAAAGGAGCCTGCCAGTGTGATTTGTATTTGTCAGTTTGTTCCATTTCTCAATTTTGGTAAATTATTACTTAAGATGGGCATTTGTTTTCCCAGTATTTCAAAGGGAGCGAGGTATGTTCTGACCTGAAGCACAAGAAAAGCTGAAATGGTGAGGTTAAACACAGAAAATACTTTTTGAGAAGATTTAATTTATACAAGTGTGAGCTTTTGTAATTCCTTAGTTAAATTTATTTAATATCTAATTTAACTATCGAGATTTTAAGTATCTGGATTTTTTTTGTACACCACGTAGATCATAAACCAATAATATCAGTTGATAAAAACAAACGTTGTCATATTTTTGTACAGAAAAACCGCAGCACTCCGTTCGTTGCGTTTGTTTACAGGGAACTCTTGCCCGCACCAATATGGCGGACGCGTTGACGTATCGCAGCAACGGACCGAAACGGCCAATGAGGCGTCTAGGTATTTATATGTCTATGGTTACTAATACACAGGCTATGGTAAGTATAGTACAGAATAGCCTAATTTTAAGAAACTGCTTGAATAGGCTTTTAAAAAGGTAATTTCCTTCATTTTAAGTAGGTAGCCAACAACACCCGCAAACAAAATGGCTACTACTTAAAATACATGTGACAAACGATATTTTATTTCATCAGATTATGTTGTTTTTAGATTTTCCAACACAACATACTGAAAATTCAATAGCCGGACCTGAAAAATCAGTCTTAAGTAGAGATAATATTTGATTCTATTATAATTTACATTATTACTGATTAAAAGCTGAGGAAAACACATTTTAATGCAAAAATGAAAGGAGGTGAGTGCACTCAAATATAGGTGAATATGTCTGAACATAATGTCTTATTAATCCAAAATAATTAGGCCTACTTTTGTAACCCGTTTTATTCAATAATCAGTGAAATATTCAACTATACAAGAAAACAAAAACAGACAAGACACACTTTGCAACTGCAAGTCAAACTTTATTTTGGTTAGAGGGGAATGTTTGTGCAACACGTTCCTGAAAAAATGTGTATCTGGAATGACAGTTTTCGGTTACACAAAACAGGTGCGCACTGCTACCATTCAAGTAACATTTTGTTCTTTGGTGGAACAAGATGAGACACACTCAACTCCTAACACACACTCCTGTAGTCCAAAACTGCCATTGTGTTGTTTTGGGAAGGGGGGTGGGGGGTGATGGGGGCAGGAGTGCATGTGCTCCAAAAGACAAAGAACTGTCTAGAGCATTCCTTCGAATGTTTCAAGGACACTAGGGAGTTCAGCAGCGTAGCTCTCGCCACCTAAATTAGTGATTCAGCAGCAACTATTCACATCCGAACAGATCTTGCACCTGCAGCAGCACACGGTGTTCATTTTTTTTTCTGAACGATATCAGTAGTTTTTAAAGTAGCTCGGTCCCCCGATCGTGAGCAGTGCACTACGTCTATGGAGTGTGCACTAGCGCTGGTCCATTTTCCATCCCTACGGTCACATACACACGGTCCACATCAGCCCAGAGGAGGCACTTCACATAGAGATAGTAACTATTAAAAGAGTAACCTGACTTTGTACTCTTGAGCTGTAACAAGGCATGAAAAGAGGATCAAAAGTAATACAGGATGTCTAAACGTTCAAGCTTTACAACGACATGGTCGACAGGCAAATGGAATAACTTATTATACCTACCGACGCTCAACCTATTAACAATATTGCATTGCAAAAAAAGGCATAATATAAATTAGATCTTAACTCTATCCTCACAACATTTATAAGAAATAACTTTTTGTAGTCGGAATAAAATAGCAGCTTCATGGGCAACGTATCCTGACGTGAAAACTTAAACTAGGCCTGGTGTTATTGAAAAACATCAGCCTCTACGCAAACCTTTTAGTCGAGCTTGCGTTTCTGACGAATGCGTTCGCCCATTACGGGAAAGGACTGGAACAGGTTTTGCTGCAATGGTAAACGGAGCAAATAAAGATGCTAGTGTGGGGAAACATAACATGATGTGGTGTGAATGCAAAACTGTTACAGCCCAGTACTACACATACATTGCTAAATACAAAAGAAACCTCTTCCCTTCGGGACTTTGTTCCCCCGATTTACGTTTTCACAAAAACAAATTTAGCTAAATATCATTCATTTATATTCTACACCATGCCTATTGTCAAGGACAGTTCAAGGATCAAATATTTAAGGCTTCTGAGGGGCAAACAGGGAGGTTATGATACTGGGAGTCACGGCTCCACCCACTCGCTCATCTGCAGTTGCTCCACCAATGTCTGACAATACCCATGCTCCACTGCCAGATGGCCTGCCCTGATAAAGGTGGAGAGACTCAGTCGATGTAAAAGTCAAGGGAGAACGTGAGAAGAGGCACAGGTAGACCTGAGAAAGAGAGAAACTCTCCATGGGAGTTAAACCGTGGAGCATGGGATGGATCAATTATCGAATTCACAGAACAACTCAACTTAAAATGCGTCTTTTGTTTTGGTTATTTCCCGTCGAACAGACCTAGACTGTCACCGGCGGTGCATTTCAGCTATTTTAGATAAGACCGACATGACACATCAAGTGCCTAAAGTGGGAGGAAAATGCAGTGGCAGGCTTCAGCTGACACAACAGCGTGTGACGGAGATGGAAGTGAGCCCACCAGGGAAGAGCAGTATGGTGTTAATGATGGAGCAAAAGCAGGGAGCCAATCCGCCTCGACACACAGCATTCACACCGGCTAATCACACCACTCAGTTACAGTAGCACAGCAGTAAAGCCACAGGCTAGCCCGTGGTGCTCATTTATATTGCGCTTACATCAACACACTTCCGTCATCCAATTACGGTAAAGGACGTCTTTCCTTTAACGACGGACTAACGCACGAGCAGATGATGACACTCTTCCCAAAGGTAGCTTTGGGTCGGCTGCTAAACTTAAGTCCTGTAGTGAGTCGAAGCCTGCCGTCACTGTCTCTTTCCAATGAAATTCAAGTAGTAACAATTAAATTGAGAGACAAAATAAAACCCTATTCTATGCAATTAGGGCACAGCACAAGTCCTGAAGCAATTTGAGTTTACAGCAGCCTCCATTTAAACTGAAATCTAATAGGATACTCGAGAAAAAAAGAGGGAATAAAAAGGATAGTGCATTAGCTGACACTTCAAGGGAAGGATTAACATTGTACACAATGTGGCTTGACTCAGCCCTAGTGTAACATTTCCATCTAAGACTTTAACCTGATTCATGTTCAACAGTCTGAAAAAGAAACAGTCTTGTCATATGTGCATATCCCAGTATCAGTTTGCACTTTCATATCGATTCAGAATTAGTTACAAAAAGCACAATATGTAAACATTGAGAGGAACAAAAATAAAATCAACCTCTATACATTGTACAAGCTGTTAGCTTAGATGGAATAGCCAAATATTTCAGTATCATGGCACCCCTTAAATGTCTTCATTG
>NW_015555720.1:1031871-1066854 GCF_001515605.1 Sinocyclocheilus anshuiensis
GTATGGTGTTAATGATGGAGCAAAAGCAGGGAGCCAATCCGCCTCGACACACAGCATTCACACCGGCTAATCACACCACTCAGTTACAGTAGCACAGCAGTAAAGCCACAGGCTAGCCCGTGGTGCTCATTTATATTGCGCTTACATCAACACACTTCCGTCATCCAATTACGGTAAAGGACGTCTTTCCTTTAACGACGGACTAACGCACGAGCAGATGATGACACTCTTCCCAAAGGTAGCTTTGGGTCGGCTGCTAAACTTAAGTCCTGTAGTGAGTCGAAGCCTGCCGTCACTGTCTCTTTCCAATGAAATTCAAGTAGTAACAATTAAATTGAGAGACAAAATAAAACCCTATTCTATGCAATTAGGGCACAGCACAAGTCCTGAAGCAATTTGAGTTTACAGCAGCCTCCATTTAAACTGAAATCTAATAGGATACTCGAGAAAAAAAGAGGGAATAAAAAGGATAGTGCATTAGCTGACACTTCAAGGGAAGGATTAACATTGTACACAATGTGGCTTGACTCAGCCCTAGTGTAACATTTCCATCTAAGACTTTAACCTGATTCATGTTCAACAGTCTGAAAAAGAAACAGTCTTGTCATATGTGCATATCCCAGTATCAGTTTGCACTTTCATATCGATTCAGAATTAGTTACAAAAAGCACAATATGTAAACATTGAGAGGAACAAAAATAAAATCAACCTCTATACATTGTACAAGCTGTTAGCTTAGATGGAATAGCCAAATATTTCAGTATCATGGCACCCCTTAAATGTCTTCATTGAGTTAGTACTTCAAATCTCAAGTAGGCCTAAACTACATACAAATGGCATTTGCTGGGAATTTCTTCGCAGCTTTTTAAATAATGGACATTTGCTAATCAAAAAGAGAAAGTAAATATATGCGTGTTGTGTGGTACATTTTTCATTTGTATAACACAGACCAGATAGGAATGGAAAAAAACAGTGCTGATATCATAAACTGAAGCTGTTATGACTGTTTTCTGGAAAGAAAAAATTATTCAAATAAACTAACTAAAATAAATAAATGCGTACAGCGTTTTCCAAAAGCTACTTATTTAAGCAATCTAAACTACTAAAATTAAAAGAAAAAAGTGGCACATGGGGGTTCAGCTTTGTGGTAGCCACATAAATCATTGTACTGGAAACATTCAGTAGATTGCTTGCAAGACTGAAACGGGACGGGAAGAGGGGGAATTTTTTTCCTTGCGCTCAGAATAACACTGACTAGCGTCAACTGGCCGCAGCTCATCTGTACCCTGGGTGGTGGATGTGCACATTTCTACTATCACCTGAATCTGTGGCCCTGCTGACTGATGCTCTACGCATCTTTGCCATTGTGCCAGGATTCTGCGCTCGGAAGCAGGGCGCCTGGAAGTCGCCACCCATGTACTCCATGGTCTGCATCAGGTTCGTCTGACTGGAAATGGCTGCCCCGGTCCTGTACTGTGCTCCGGGGGTGCAGTCTATGGAGGCCCCTGAGAGGCCCCCGTGGAACGGCCCCACCAGGTCTTGAGACCCTGAGCTGTCACTGTTTGGCTTGGGTAGGATGTTGTTCCAGGGAGGCTGCATGTAGTGGCCGTTACTGTAACTCATGTGCATCCCGTTGACCGGAGGAGATGGTGTTGGTTTATCAGTTGAGGGCTTCAAGTTGAAGGGCTGTGCCATGCACACCTCCTGCGGGTAGCCCATGTTCTTGGTGAGGAACCCCGGTCCAACTAGGGCCTCTCTAGGGAGATTCTTGCCCTGGTGAGCCGCTCCCACCGGAAGGTGCTGAAGGTGCGCCAACTGGTGTTGCCCCCAAGGGCCCTGCTGACGTTGTTGCTGGGGTAACTGTGGCTGGGATTGATGCTGCTTCATGTCATTGTGGTAAAGAGGCATCCTGTTCATGGCAGCGATGTCAAGCAGTGGCAGAGCGGGAGCTGGACCACCTTTATCAGCGTTACCAAGGATGCAAGAAGGTGGAGGACCCACACCGGGATGGGTGCACACCCGAGAGCTCGCATTGATGAGCTGGTTGCGGCTGATGGGACTGGGGTTGGCGATCTGTCCTTCACACATGGAGGTAGAGCCCATGCCGGCCCGAGCCTGGCAGAACTGGTTGATCTGATTGACGATGCTGCTCAGGTCACTGGGCCGGTTCTGGTGCAGGCTGGCAGCCATGGAAAGCGGGATGGTTGAGGTAGACACAGTCACATTGGGAGGGGCATCGGCGTCGGGTAGCTTGCGTGGCATCTGCAAGCCTGCCAGGGGGGGCTGTAAGACCCCGGGGGCCGGAGGGCCGGCGCAAGAGGCCTGTGGCATGGGCTGGGATTGAGAGAAGCCCTGGGAGTGCCGCAGGTGCACCGACTGCGCCATATCTGGCAGATGCCGGAGTCCTTGCGGACCAGGCAATTGTGGCTGCTGCTGCATGAGAGTCTGTTGGTGGTTTAGGGTGTGGTGCGGTACTGGCGGTTGGTGAGCCTGGCTCTGATGTAAAGCCTCCTGGTGGGCCAGGCTCTGCTGTGGTTGTAAACTGCTCTTCTGCTGCAGGGACTGCGGATGGGCCTGCAAGGCCTGAGAGTGAGCGAGACTCTTCTGGCCTAAAGGAGTCTGAAGGTGTGGAACAGTGTGAGGAACATTTAAAGTGCTGGGATTGGCGTAAAGCCCACTGTGCGGGTTCATGATGAGCTTAGGGAGAAAACGGGCTCGGCCGCCTTCGATGTCCTTGAGGATCCCTTTGACGGGGACTTTGACGATGGCCAAGAGGCCCGTCCGGGTGTTGACCTGAGGTGGGTAGGGGCTGTAGCGCTGGCTGGAGGTGTCGAGACCGTTGACGGTGCGGCGAATATGCTTCCTCTGAGGTACTTTGACACTATTGGGGAAGATTTTTATAGTCAGTGGGTTATTGGCAACTTCCTTAGCATAGGCATCCAAATCCGCTGGGGTAGGATAGTGTGCTGATCTCATCCTCTGTGTAGTGTCCCCTGTGAGCAAGAGAAGGCCAAATATGAAGGGTACTGCAGGAAATGTGGCGCAGATGTGATAATATAAAACTGCTTATCAGGGCTCTGATGGAGCAGGGTCAAGAGGCAGAGCTAACAAAGGGACAAACTAGGTCAAACGTACATGCAGTCTAATCAGAACAAAGCTCATTTCGGTTAAAGGCCATTTCTTACATTTCTGAAGTCCAGTGTTCATCTGCGTGTGCGAGAGAAGCTGGAGGGAGGGGTTTGATACCGGCAGACAGGCCAGCGTATCACAAGGAGACTAATGCAACATTGGACTCCCACTCCTCATCACACTGCAAAGGAAACAGTCACGTCAGGAACAAAAACGGATTCACATCATTCGGCTCTTAAAATACATGGTGTAAAAAATAAATATTGGCTATTTTCTCCTCCAAGGGTGTCATTAAAGAGATCCAATTTTACATGTAGATGTAGGTTTAATGGAACGCACTGCAATGGGAATTAATGAGAGTAATAAATTATTAGGAGGAAATTTCTAGTTTAATTAGTGGCGGTTTGCTGCAACACAGCAGCAGAAGAAGCAATAATCAGAACGCCTTAGATTAAAAGACTTGCAGATTGAAAACCAGCACACAGTGAATATCCCAACAAGCTAAGTAAGTAATATTGAGTAGAGCGTGCTAGTCAACAAATGACATGATTTACAGCCGGCCGCAAGAAAACGGCAATCGCAGAAGTGTACAAAGACCCTACCCTTGCTAATTCACCTGAACATCCATCAAACGCTGTAGCTATAGATCTCTGTAATTGCCTCATTGTAGCCATTTATTTAAATATCATGCATTCAAGCATGACCTTTTTAAATAGCTCTCTGAAACAGCTGGTGTCAAGGCCCACAGTGCACACCCTGCAGTTTGAGTGTCAGGAGTGCGATGCAAACGCATTCTCCCATCTGCCTGGCAGGTGCCCAGGGGCACGGCAGGGGATGCGGCAACACGACCACAGGCCACATGCTCCCAGCTGACTCCTCCAATCTGAGATGTGCAGGTGTCAAAAAGTGCAGTCAAGACAGAGCCTGACATGTTCTGCGCACCCAACCCCCAGCTATTTTCATCAGGGAGCTGCTTTAATTTTACACTGAAGGAGGTGTTATCAGCCGGAGCTTAGATTCACACTGCCTTAAACATCCTGGATTTGTTTAGAATCAAAGATGACCCAAGCTAGTCCTGTTATATCATCCCCAAAATGGCCAATGGATGGGGGAGTTGTTTATTTAGGTGGTGCTCTACAAAAAAAACCTTGAACTGGGTTCAATATCTAAACGAACTCACAGTTCACAGCTCTTACAAGCAAATACTTACATTTCAGCTGACACACATTTACGGTCTTAATTAAAAACAACAGAAGCTTTGGAAGAGCTGAGCTACATTGTGAAATCTCAAACACAATTAGCCAATCATAAAACCAAAGCACTTTGAGTTGAAAGTACAATTTGTGGTTGCCATTTCATCCACCCTATAATAAATCTGCTAGCCACCAAAGTTTGCTTAGCCACAAGCTACATGCATTACATTTATCTCAGATCAGCACAGACACACTTACACAATTTAGGGTCACTGTCGCACACATCTGCCCTGTAGATAAGATGTAGCCGGTTGGCTAAAGGTTTGTCGTGCTCATTTAACGCCCAGCTAACTATCAACCAATCTAAAAGGTGATCAGAGTGAGATCTCAGCCTGTCTTGGTACCTCTGTCTCTACACTTGCTACAACTACTAGCATATAGCCTGTGTCTTCTTCTTTGTGCGAGCCACTGCCGGCTTTCATCTCACAGCTTTTTAAAACCGCATTAAAATGACCGGATGGGAGGTGTCGAAAGCGAAACTTACTCTCTGGCTTCGGGATGAGACGTGTGATTGTTTAAAAGAGCATTTTGCTGGGTTATTCGGCACCTGTGCTCTGCTTGTGTCGATAAAGCGCTTGTCTAGTCACTGCTGCTGCCCAGTGCCCACTGCTGCAGCCCATATCCGCGCATGCGCAGTAAGCTTTTCTCACGTGTGTTCCTCGCTGAGGTCGAGGAAATGCGAAGGTAACTTGGGTTCAACGCGCCACCTACTGAATGGGAATTCTTCTTCGTCTTCTTTAAATTTTTATTGGCGGTTGGCAAACCAACTTAAAGGTGCATTTACCGCCACCTACTGGACTGGAGTGTGGGCAGTACTTTGAAAGAAAAGAGAGGAAAGGAAAAAAAAACAAACAAAAAAAAACAACCTTATATAAATATCCCCCCCCCCCCTATATATTCCTATTAAATTCTTTCACTTATCCCACTGAATGGGAATTACACTGGTTAAAATAATTTATATTATATTATATTATATTATATATAAAGAAAACAAAGACTAATTTTAAAACCCTTAATTTTTTTTTTTGCATTTTCAAAATCCAGAATCAGAATCAGAATGAGCTTTATTGCCAGGTATGTTTACACATACGAGGAATTTGATTTCGTGACAGAAGCTTCCACAGTGTAACAGAATGACAGTGACAGAACAAAAAACACAGATAATAAAAAATAAAAAAAATAAAAATAGAACGAGTAAATAAGGAATAAAAATATACAAATCGACAATTGTATGTACAGGTATATAACAATAGACAGTTGTATGTACAGGTATATTATGTGCAAATTGAAATGCAGACTGAGTATGTGTGTTAGATAAATAAGTGTACGAGTGAATAATAGACTCCAGACTCCTAATTTAATATTTTACACTATTGCATTAAAAATGGCTGTAATACAAATATTTTATTTATGTTTTTATGTCAAATGATTTTAAAAATGATTTTAAAAGCCTATTTCTAAGACCCTCAATATTTTATGTACCGTGACTCTATATTTGTCTCGATTGCATTAAAAATTACAGTAATACAAATATTTTTAATAAATTACATATTTTTTTGAATAAATCAAACCAATATGTAATTTGGATTTCTGTGTTTTATGTCACAATGCAAAACAAAAAAACAAAAACTTAGTAGTCCAGCCTTTTTCATCATCAATGTCATATCATGGTATACATATAAAAAAGTATAATGGTACCATTTGATACCATCAGTTCACTATAGTATTACCACAGTAAGTCTTTCTTTCTCAATGTAAAATGTATAAAAGCATAAAATCTACTCCTGAGGCCACTAAAATTAAAACATAAATGGCGACAGAATGGGAAAATACATTTAAAAGCTAACAAAATATGTGGATAAACATTTAAAAGCTAATAAAGCACAATATCACATGCACAACAAATAGAGTATATCCATGCAGCTCATCACCCTGTTGAAAAAACGAGCATATGCTGGTTAGGTATGTTTTGACACTGGGATGCTGGTTTAAGCTGGTCCTTTGCTGGTCCTTTTGCTGGTATATGCTGGTCATGTGCTGGCAAAGGACCAGCATAAGCCAGCAAATGACCAGCATAAACCAGCAAAAGGACCAGCACATGACCAGCATATACCAGCAAAAGGACCAGCACATGACCAGCATATACCAGCAAAAGGACCAGCACATGACCAGCATATACCAGCAAAAGGACCAGCACATGACCAGCATATACCAGCAAAAGGACCAGCACATGACCAGCATATACCAGCAAAAGGACCAGCACATGACCAGCATATACCAGCAAAAGGACCAGCACATGACCAGCATATACCAGCAAAAGGACCAGCACATGACCAGCATATACCAGCAAAAGGACCAGCACATGACCAGCATATACCAGCAAAAGGACCAGCACATGACCAGCATATACCAGCAAAAGGACCAGCACATGACCAGCATATACCAGCAAAAGGACCAGCACATGACCAGCATATACCAGCAAAAGGACCAGCACATGACCAGCATATACCAGCAAAAGGACCAGCACATGACCAGCATATACCAGCAAAAGGACCAGCAAAGGACCAGCTTAAACCAGCGTCAAAACATACCTAACCAGCATATGCTGTTTTTTTCAAAAGGGCAATAAAAGCACAATGAATATATACATGAATACAGTCAGCATTTACAGTAATCATGACAACACACAGTCTGTGTCTCAAAACCTAGTGAGCTGCCTACCTAGACAGCATCTTTGGCCCTCATATGCGCCTTCGAACGCTCAGACGTGCTGTCTAGGCAGGGAACTCGCTAGGTTTGACACCACAGCCATACAGTATCACGTATGTTACCACCCTTCCTTCCTGTGGCGGTGGGCAGGGTCGCCTGTGTTGACAAACATTTATTCTCTCACTAGGGCGGAGATTTTTTCATTTTGCGAGTCAAAAAGCTGCTAAATAAACGCTTTATTAAATATATAGGAATACACACGAAAGGATTATTGTTTGGTATTAAATGCAAGTATGGGTTGCTGCCTGACTGTTGGACCAAATGAAGCGCTCGTTGTGTCAGGTATCGTGATATATGTGTTTTACTAGAACTTGTAATATTAGGAGTTTAATATTTATATGCAATTATTGCATTCATTCGTTAATGAAGTGTGCATGTAAATGTTTGTTTTCACATGTACTGTTCACTGTGTGGTAAATAATATCATCCAGTCGTGTATTAGCTAGCTACAGCTAACAGTTACTACGTTAGCTCATCAGCTCTTCCGCATTTACACGAGTCATTCATAACTGTTGAAATTTTTTTTGTAATTTTAACTTATCTTAAGCGCAAACATATTCAATTACGAAACTCAGTGTTACAGGTATTTTCCTTTTTGTATCTTATGTTTGCTAGGTGCGTCCCGTTACACTTTAATAGTGATTTAATATTTGATAGCTCTTTACATTCATTCATAACTAAATATACTATTTTTATCGAAACGGCCACTTTGATGCTTAACAGTGATATGGTGATGCTACATTGTGCTGATTTCTTTAAAATGTTGAGAAATGGCAACGTGAAGTAACGTTACTGTGTTTATTTGACCCAGCAATTAATCTCCAGCGTTTAGATAGTATCAGATAACATTACCATATTTACATGGTATTCCAGGGTATCTCCAAGAAAATTATAATACTACCGTGGCACATTTGGTCCAAAAGACCAAAGAAAAATTATTATTAAAATATGCATAAAATATTATTTGAAAAATATTTTATTTGTATTATTTTATGTTTTTACTCACTATAGTATTGCACTGTCAGATATATTATTTATAAATATATTATTTATTTAAATACTTTAAAAACGTTTTAAAATATATATATATAAATATTCAGTTTTTGTGTAAACTAAATCAAGTAAAATGTACTTAAACATCAATTTTATTTCAGCTCGTTGCCAAGGCAAAATTTGTCATTTTCATTTAGTTTAACTTGATATTAAAATGACACAAAAATAACTACAACTTTTAAAGCTGAAATAAAAACCAATAAAAACTATATATACATATTTAAAACAACAACAACTAAAAAAATTACAAAACACAAAATTACTAAAAACTTTCAAAATATATACAAATAAAAAATAATAAAAATATGAATTAAATCTATAATAGTATTTCAATGATACTAAAACAACACTAATGGTAGTCAGAGTACCATGATATGACTTTTTAGTAAGGGCATCTTTCATAGCATCTTCTAGTTCACTTCATGTATTAATCACCATTGAACTCTGTTCACACAGATCCTATCCTTGTAATGTTTGACTGTGTCTTTTGAGATTATCACTGCAATCACAAGTGTTTTTTTCCCTTCTTCTAGGTGCCTGTTGTGGGTCAGACGCAAAGACATATGTGGTGGGAGGCTGGGCATGGGCATGGTGGCTTATATCAGACACACAGAGGTAATGCCAGTCAAATAAATGAGGATCACAGGATCACATTTCACTCTGCAGTGCAGTAAATGTAGTCAAAGTTCACTAAAACAACACACAGTCAATGTTTAGCTGTGACTATAATGCCTGACCTTAGAAAACTAAAAGGCACGCCTGGTCAGGTGTGTTTGTCAAACCAGTTTGGCTGTATAGAGGTCTTCAGAGATTGCTTTAAGAGATACTTTTATCATATTCATCTGTCGTTACTATTTCTGTTTACTTCTTAAATTTCCATGATCAGCTGAATTAGTTGATTTATGAGCTGATCTGATGCTTTTCTATCGAGCGTTTGCTTCATTCTTTCCCGTGAACATCTCTCAGATTGCATACTGAATTTCCTGTCAGCCACTGCCATTGTCTTTGCACTCTTGTCCCATTTTTTGAGTTCTGCAACGTTAACAAGATTTGGAAAATCAGGTTTTTCTTGCTTTAGGCATTGTTTAGTTATACTTAAAGGTTGTGTTTTCCCCCAGAATTACACTAGAGATTATGACACTACAGCCTAAGTGTGAAGACGTGGAGACAGCGGAGGGAGTCGCTATTACAGTTACAGGAGTTGCTCAAGTAAACACTCAGAGCTCATTTACTGTTGTTTTATCACATTTATTTTTTAGATTTTCCATCATTTGCATCATTATTGCAGTCATCATTGCAGCTTAGTATCAGTACATTGTTTTTGGGTCTTGAAAGTTATGGTATAGACTATCGTTCAAAAGTTTAGCCTTTTTTTGAAAGAAATGAATAATTTTATTGAATAATGTAATTTTTATACCGAAAATGACAGTAAATACATTAATAATGTTACAGATTTATATTTTAAATACTCAAAAATTCCTGAAAAAAAAAAGTATCACATTTATTAGATATATTAAGCAGCACAACTGTTTTCAACATGGATAATAATAAGTAATGTTTTGTGAGTAGCAAATCAGCTCATTAGAATGATTTCTGAAGGATCATGTGATACTCAAGCAATGTTATTTTAGTATCATTAAGATACTATTATAGTTTTTATGAATATTTTGAAATAGTTTTATTTTTAGTAATTTTGTTGTGTTTTTTGTCATTTTCATTAGTTTATGTTGTTTAAAAATAAATGTCTGTATAGTTTTTATTCAATTTTTTTTTTGTACCATTTTAGGATCAAGTTGAATACAAAAAAGGATAAATTTTGCATTGGAAAGTAGCTGAAATAGAATAAGTTAAAGTTTTGTTTTTATATTTTATTTTTAGTTTATTTTACTTAAAGTTTTAGTTAAAGTTAATTATAATAACCCTACACTGAACACTGGAATAATGGCTGCCTAAAATTTTGTAATGGCTCGAAACCTTTGAATGGTAGTACATTTTTAAACTTTTATTTCAAATTATTTTAGAAGAGTTCAAAAAGCAAAATGAAGGGCTGGTTTAACTCTTGCTTTGTGTTTTCATCAGGTCAAGGTTATGACTGACAAAGACTTGCTGGCTGTTGCCTGTGAGCAGTTTCTGGGAAAGTCTGTCATGGAAATCAAGGCTGTGGTCCTGCAAACCCTGGAGGGACATTTGCGTTCTATCTTAGGTTAATAGATAACTAACAATTCCAGTAGCCTCATTAAAATACAGTGCTTATGTGTGTGATTCTATGAAGCTGATGTTCTGTTGCTGTTCTTACGACAGGCACTTTGACAGTGGAGCAGATCTACCAGGACAGAGATGAGTTCGCTCGGCTGGTGAGGGAGGTGGCAGCTCCTGATGTGGGCCGGATGGGCATTGAGATCCTCAGCTTCACCATAAAAGTAAGATGTGTGTGTTTCTTAATGCAAAATCATGCGCATGGACAAGGTGTAGAAGTGACCCGCCTCCATTCTAGACCTCAGTATGACACCTTCAGCCAGTATACATGTATAAATCAAGGGGTGACAGATAGATGTCTTATATAATAGTAATAATATTAATACAAAAATAATATTATAGTTAGTGCTGTCAAATCAATGAATTGCATCCAAAATAAATGTGTATATTTATAGGTATACAGTATATAAATACACACACAGACATGTATATATTTAAGAAATACATATAATATATTTATATATAGTATAAATCAATATGAATACATATACATGTAAATATTTCTTAAATATGTACATGTATGTGTGTGTATTTATTTATACATAAAATATACACAGTACACATATTATGTAAACAGACTTTTATTTTGGATGCGATTAATGGATTTGACAGCACTACTTATAGTATTTCTTAATATTTTAAATTAGCTTTTATTTTTTATTTCATTTATTTAAATTTAAATTTGTTTATTTCATTTCTATTTTATTTAGTCATAATTAATTTACTTATTAAATTAATTTGAGTAATTGTAGTAGTAAAATTGTTAGTAAAAGTAATTATGTGCTTTTGTCATTTTTGTGTGTGTTTAGTTTTAGTAATTTTAGTACTTAAACTTACTTGATTTCACTTAGTTGCCAAGGCAACATTTCTCATTTTCATTGACTAATTTTAAAGTTTTTACATTTTTCATATTTAATATTTTATTTTATTTCATCTTTATTTCAATTAATGAATTTATAAAAATCGTTTTAGTTAACAACCCACACAACATTTCACATCATTTTATGATATATTTCATATCATTTTAAGTCATAATTAAATATTATAATTAAAATAATAATAAATAAACATTAAAATGTAATAAAAAATATTGACTTGTTTTTTCTTTACAGGATGTCTATGATAAGCTGGACTACCTGAGCTCTCTTGGAAAAACTCAGACAGCGGCTGTACAAAGGGACGCTGACATCGGAGTGGCGGAGGCAGAGAGGGATGCTGGGATTAGAGTAAGAGACTTCAGGCTTCACTGTTTTTATTGCTAATGCATTATCCATTAGATGTGTGGCATTCATTAGCTTCCGTTTTCTCCCTCCTCCCTGATCAGGAAGCTGAGTGCAAGAAAGAAATGATGGATGTGAAGTTCTTGGCCGACACTAAAATGGCCGACTCCAAGCGAGAGCTGGAGCTGCAGAAAGCTGCTTTCAATCAAGAAGTGAACACTAAGGTTGGATTCAATTTCATTTCAATCCAGGGCCATCATTTTAAATCACAGTCATCTTGTTAGCTGGCCGGATGTGAGCTTATACATTCACATTTATCAGTCTCAGATGAGAGTGATAGTAATCATGTGATATGTGTCTCTCTTCTACACAGAAAGCAGAGTCTCAGCTGGCCTATGAACTACAGGCAGCTAAAGAGCAGCAGAAGATCAGATTGGAGGAGATCGAAATCGAGGTTGTGCAGAGGAAAAAGCAGATCTCCATTGAGGAGAAAGAAATTGAGAGGACAGAGAAGGAGCTGATTGCGACGGTCAAGCGTCCTGCTGAAGACACAAGTGAGTGTGGCTATCTATCTATCTATCTATTAGGGGTGTAACGATACACGTATTCATATTTGCCATATTATTTTTATTTGTTTTATAACAACAACAAACAAACAACATGACCCAACTTTTTTCAAGGTTTAAAACGGAGACCATCTCCACATGCCATTTCTGAAAACATGGGGGAGCAGTGGCTTTCCAATCCCTTAATATAATTCTCTTGGCCACAACCATGCCCAACATTAATGCCAACTGCAAATGATAAGGCAAAGAGGTGTTCTTTAAAGGAACACTCAAATTGGCTAATAGTAAAGCAGGGAGAGAACTTTTGTTTACAGAATGAGATTCCATAAGAATCCAGCTAGGAGTATGCGCCACCCTCTGATCAGAACAAGGCGAGCCATGATTCCAATACATCAAAGCCCTAACATTTGCTGCCCAAAAGTAATGTTGAAAAACTGGCATTGCCAATCCACCCAGCTCTTTAGATTTTTCTAAATGAGCCTTAAAGATGCGATGTGCCTTAAAGCCCCAAATAAAAGAGAAAATTATAGAATCTAGGTTTCTAAAGAAAGATTTTGTCAGATAGATTGGCAAATTCTGAAACAAATATAAAAACCTTGGAAGGGCCACCATTTTTATAGCATTAACACGGCCAATTAGGGACACTGGCAAGACCCTCCATTTTTCAGTGGTAGATTTCAGGCTCTTTATTGCAGCCATAAAATGAAGCTTAAAATGTCTTTTGGATCTGTGGGAATAACCAAACCTAAATAAGTAAAATGATCATGAACAATACACGTATTCGTATTGAACCGTTTGGTACGAGGCTTTCGGTTCGGTACGCATTACAAACCGAATGATTCGTTGGACTAATCCTATTACAGCATATTATTTTAGTAGGTTAGATTAGTGCGAGTGCACATTTAGAGTGCGTTCTTTCACTGCAGGATTTGGTCTATTAAAATGCATTTAGAATGATCACAAATTCAAGATATGGGGGCAGAAAATTTATATATTTACATCATTTCATATAGTTAATATCACAGAAGAGTGCCGTTTTTTTCTCTCCAAAAATCAGCATGAGTACAAATGTTCAATAAACAAGAAGTTAATTAATAGACTTACGTTTTAGACAGCATATTGCCTGTTTTTGCTCGATTTTGCCAGCAAAAATAGTTCCAAACACAGCCACTGCACTGTTTTGCGTCTCTGAGCAACATGATGGTGTTTCAAATGAATCAACCATTTAAAGGATTCGGTTCAGTTGCAATGACTCACTTATTAACAGTGACTTGCTGCCACCTACTGGCGGGTTTAATTTCACATTTAAAATATCTTTTAATTTTTTAATTAATTTCAAACATCAGTTGTCAACGTTTTATGTTTAAAATATCAAAACATTATTTATGCATTTGTAACTGCAGGTTAAAGCATTACATGTCCCTCTGAGCTGCATTAAACAGTGTGTGAAAGCATCTAAATGCCATTCAGATGCAACTTCTGTGTTTCCTCTGCATTGCAAAGATTATCTATCTATCTATCTATCTACACTGCTCAAAAAAATTAAAGGAACACTTTGAAAACACATCAGATCTCAATGGAGAAAAATATCATGCTGGATATCTGTACTGATATGGACTGCGTAATGAGTTAGGAACGAAAGGATGCCACATCGTTTAATGGCAATTAAATTATCAACCTACAGAGGGCTGAATTCAAAGACACCCCGAAAATCAAAGTGAAAAAATGATGCAGCAGGCTAGTCCATTTTGCTGAAATTTAATTGCAGCAACACAAAATGGTACTCAGTAGTTTGTATGTCCTCCATGTGCTTGTATGCATGCCTGACAACGTCGGGGCATGCTCCTAATGAGACGACGGATGGTGTCCTGGGGTGTTTCCTCCCAGATCTGGACCAGGGCATCACTGAGCTCCTGGACAGTCTGAGGTGCAACCTGGCGGCGTCGGATGGACCGAAACATAATGTCCCGTTGCCGGGCAGTGAGCACAGGGCCCACTAGAGGACATCGGGCCTTAAATGGTATCAGTTCCTTAATCCTCCAGGAACTGCCTGCATACTCTCACCACATGAGGCCGGGCATTGTCGTGCACCAGGAGGAACCCAGCCAGGACCCACTGCACCAGCGTAGGGTCTGACAGTGGGTCCAAGGATTTCATCCCGATACCTAATGGCAGTCAGGGTGCCATTGTTTAGCCTGTAGAGGTCTGTGCGTCCCTCCATGGATATGCCTCCCCAGACCATCACTGACCCACCACCAAACCGGTCATGCTGAACGATGTTACAGGCAGCATAACGTTCTCCACGGCTTCTCCAGACCCCAGTGGCGGACCTGCCAATTCTGGTGTTCAATGGCAAATGCCATGCAAAACTAGTGAAAAACAGTCAAAAAAGATGAGTAGGGGAAGATCTATCTATCTATCTATCTGTCTGTCTGTCTGTCTGTCCTATCTATCATCTAAATATATGAATATTTTAGTACATTACAATAATGTTTTATTATAATGTTATATGTATTAATTATTTTTAAGTAAAGTTATTAATAATAAAATAATACATTTATTAAAACAATAAAGTCAGAAAATAGACATTATAAATAAATAAAATAAAATATAAATGATCAACTAAATATATTAAACATTTTAATATATAAAAAAATATATAGTATATATAAAAAAAAAAATATATATATATAACATACATTTTGCTTGGAGGAAAGGAAAAAGTTTTTTTTTTCGTGCAAAAACGTTCACTGAAATATTGTGGCACTGCACTTTTAAAGAGAATAACAAATTAAACACCACTGAGGTTAACGGAAAGTACAAAACACTCGGGAGACAATATGATCATGAGAAATTCGGTGGGGATATTATTATTATAAAAATGTTATTTAACATGGACATCACAGTTACATTGGACAAACCATATGCACTTGCTTAAGTGTTTTAGCACACATGCTAATTTTCAACACTAGTCCACGGGAGGCTTTTCAGAAATAAAAAAAAATAATAAATAAAAGTAAATTAATAAAATAAAACCAATAACAATACTAATAATAACAACAATGTTAACAATAAAAGTAATAATAACAATACTAATAAAAAATAAAAAAAGGGAAAAAGAAAAAAAATATACCATAAAATTACAAAAAGAAGGAACAATACATTAAATTACTTACATAAGCTATAAAGCAAAGACAACATAATCAGTCAATATTATGTTAATATACTAATATAAGTTAATATACTTAAAAGTATTTAAAAAAATGGCAGTGGCTATTTGCACTAAGTGTAAATAGCGATAGAGGCTATTAATACTAAGTGAAAATAGCATATTTTCTTAGCGATAGATGCTATTTACACTAAGTGCAAATAGTGATGGATTCTATATACACTATGTTAAAATAGCAGGATTTTCTAATATTTATACTACTTATTGCAAATTGTGGCAATTATCTGCACCTCAGTATTAAAGCACATTATAAAACAGGATGCAGTAATAACGTTTTGAGTGTAAATTATAATTTTAATTCAAATTATTAAATGGATGCCACCTTATTGGGACAATAAAGCCCTCCCTACACCTACCCTAACCCTACCCGATACTTTATTTTCAACTTTTAGATTTTTTCCTTAATTTTTATTGAAAATAAATGCCTTACCGATGTGATATGAGATTTGAAAAGGGAGTAAAAAAAGTTCTGTAAAAGGTGGATTTGAACCCGGGTCGATCGCATCAAATAGACTACGGTACGCGCTTTACCATCTATGCCACTGAATCTGACGATTGTCTGCCGTCTTTTATAGTGTTGACCATCCCTATCACACGTTTGTGGGTGGAGCTAGTGTAAATAGCCTCTGCCAACAAGGCGGGCTATTGGCACTTAATGTAAATAGACACTCCGTTAAAAAATATAATTGCTTTTTTATTGTTTGATTTTGAGGTGAAATACGATCTCAGCATGTTGTTGTGTAACCATGATAAAGTGCATTGCTAGTTGATGGATTGTCCCTTGTGGGATTTGAACCTGCAATCTTTTAGTGTCCATCTGTGCTTCTCTTCTACTTTTAGAATAATGTTTCACAGATGTGGCACAGATGTTAATCATGTATCCATTATGTATCTGAGGAACAGATCTGTGACACACACCAAGATGAATTGTGCTATATTCGTGACACTGAACAGGTTGAAGAAAGTGCTGATTGCTCAGGCTGAGGCAGAGAAGATCAGGAAGGTCGGAGAGGCGGAGGCCATCTCTATCTCATCCGTGGGGAAGGCCGAGGCTGAGAGAATGAGGCTGAAGGCAGAGGCCTACCAGCAGTACGGAGAGGCCGCCAAGACTGCGCTCGTCCTGGAAGCACTTCCCAAGGTGAATTAACATTTCTCATATGTTATTTGGAATACCTTGATAGAGATCACCACTGGAATTGTACATGGGTATTGTAGGATGGGCCTGGATTTCATATTTTGATTGTCTAATGTCCATCACCTACAGATCGCTGGAAAGGTAGCAGCTCCTCTGGCCAGGACCAATGAGATTGTTATTCTGAGTGGGGATGGCAGCCGCGTGACCGGGGAGGTGAACCGTCTCCTCGCTGAGCTGCCTGTGTCTGTTAATGCACTCACGGGTGTGGACCTGTCCAAGGTGAGACTGGCCATTAAATCAAATGATTAGGACACAAAACATTGAAGTTAATCATGCATTTGTGGTGTGGGACATTTTTGGCCAGATGTTTTACAGTGTTAGATGGGCAATTCATTCAAAATATACATTAAAATGCACACTAATCAGTCAGTAATTAATGAAATATTTTTTTATTTATAAATTCGGCCAATCACAAAGCACTAGATAGCTGGCCAATCAGAGCACACCTCGCATTTCAGAACGATGAGCTTTGTAAAAATCTACTTGTTTCAGAATGGCGGGGCATAGAGGAGAAACAATAATGTACAGTATGTGGAAAATAATGTGTTTTTTGAACCTTAAACCACATAAACACATTTTATTACACAAAATAATGTTATTTTTTAGCAATGTCATATGACCCCTTTAATAAACTGAATGTTTAAAAATCTCTAATATGATTATATATTTTGCAAATCAGGCTAAAAATGCAGTTCCATTCCTACATCCACCATATATAGAATATTTTTGTATGATATGTCATATGAAATATCTACTTGATGTGTCTCTACTTTCACAGATCCCTCTGTTGCAGAAGATGACAGGTGCTCAAGCATGAAGTCAATCAGTTGCATCTCCTCCATGATATGTTGTATGCACTCACAGAAACTGCCTTTAGAAGACTTGGAAATCTTTTTTTTTTTTTTTTTTTTATTAAAAAAACAAAAACAAGTAGATTTTTGATACCTCTGGTGCCTTAATGTTTCATAGGACCAGAATATCTGCATGCACTGCTGCTCTCTCATTCCGCTGGAGTCATTGTACATCACAGACGTCAGAGACCATTAGAACAATCAGTATTGTTTTTTGTTTTGTTATAGATTTTTGTAGTGTCAGCATACAAAATTCAACACTTTTTCTTTACTATTTTATACACTTTTATCTTTACACTACACAGACACTTTAACACTCAATGGTGAGTCCGCTTCAGTTTAGATTACAATCAAATCTTTTTATCCATCCAAAGTCAAGCACTACTTCTTCATTCATATTAAATCATATTTCTAGCTACAAAGAGGTGACGTTACCTTACAGATCCTGCCATGATTTCTAACATTCAGGAAGACTGCCACTGATGTGAGTAGCATTCAGGATACTAAGCTCTTGGGCAAAAGCACTGCCTTACGGGTAAATATCAGTGTCATCGTAGAATCAAGCCAAGTGCTCCTCTTCTTTTTAAATGTTGCTGACACATAAATAGACATGGCCTTTATAAACCCAGCCATCTAACTTACATCAATAGTTCAGATCAATCTTTTTGCTTGTACATTTTTAAGATCATTGGATTATATGTATGCTTTGTTTTGTTTAATTTATATTATTGGACAAAATTGTTTTTTTTTTTAAATTTAGTTCTGGAGAGATTTATCAAACTCTGAAACATGTCTGGATATCCAACCAATCCAGTGCTGTTAATATAGTTTCATGACAACAGAGTTGAGCCATTTTTGTATAGTTGTATGACAGCCATGCCTAACAAAATCTTTTTAAATATTAACACAAGTTACATAAGATACTGCAATATCTGTCATGAGATGAATTGAAATCACCATTTATGGACAATAATGTTCTGTTTTGTAGTGGTTTATCTAGATGGTGTAGTCTTTTGTCACTGTGAAAGTTTATTACCTCGTTTTCCTCATTCGGTTCAGAGCGGGTGGCGGTTTGCAGTAGAGTTTGACATGTTTGTACATTTATTCTGCTGTGTTTAGTAGTGCTGTGAAGGGGCAAAGTCACTTTTCCTTGTGTTTATTCGACATGCTAATGAAAACACCAAATGATAAAGCCAGGAGATCACACTCCTCTTTGTGATATATAGATTTTAATCATAGTTTGTATCTGTTTACCGTCCATTTTAATTAAATCTTTATAAAACTGATTTATTTATTTTGTTTTAGCATGGGTAATAGGCCCCTGAAACCTTTGTATTCTCATAGAAACAGAATCAGGTTTTTTTTTGTGAAACACTCTATGTTTGATTCATTCATAACTATTAAAGCCATGTCAGGTTTAGCCATTTAGCATTAGCGCATCATAGACTGTTTATGTGCTTTGTATGGCATTGGTAATGTACTATACTGTGTATTGGACAAACATTATAGGAACCATAGAACTGTATGACAGGACAAAGATTTAGTGGGTCACACAAACTAACCCCAATATGCCATTGTCGATACGGGGAGAATTTGGTAGTTTTATACATGCTCTTTACACAGATATATAACGGCATGTTTATGGTGCATGTATGTAATTCCAAATGTAATAAATGTAATGTGACCCTGTCTCTGGCGATGGGCTTTCATTCCATTAAAATGCTCATATAAACTGTGTCAACTTTATGTAATTAAAGTCTCCTTTGTCGAATAAGAATTATTGAAGACACGAATCACTTGCCTTGCAGAGGTTGTTTGTTACGAAACACTGACACCGTGTGGTTAAGATGTGCGGTGCAGGATTGCTCTTTAATCATCAAACAACCGTGAAATCACAAATGGCGTCTTTTAGCTTAAAAATATATACGTTGGCAGTACTCTTTCCCAGCGTTATATCTGAGTACAAAAGAAAAGCGACCAAAAAGAGTGTGAATCAGACAGCGCTGCTCCGAAAGTCCAATATCACAGGTAGGATCGTTCACATCTTTGTCCCGAAGCATTGTAAAAACGCGGGCCTCAAGTTTTAAAAGAAGTTCAACTATTAATCGTTGTGCTGTACTGAAATTTGGTGAAATGTATTTAATTTGGTGCTCCCAGTCAAAAATGACTTCCAAAAATCACTCGTAAATCTCTCATTGTGCTATGTTATCACCAAATCTTGGATTCAATCTTTTTGTCAACTTGCGTTCATTAAATTAGCACAAGTTTTGTATTGCTGTTTGGAGCTTATGCGCCTCGGCTTTTGAGTTAAAAGCATTATTTGTGGGTAATTGTAATTTTGGGTTAAAAACACATTTCAAGACCTTGCAGTGTTTTGTATAGAAGCTTATTACTTAAGTTATGACTTTTAATCTCACAAATCTGAGTTTATATCTCAGAGTTCTGACTTTGTTTTCTAAGATACAAAAACAGAATTGTGAGATATAAACTAGTAATTCTGAGAAAAAAAGTCATGCAAAGTGCACGTTCCTACATACAGCCTAATGTTTGAGTCATACCCACGAGCACATGGGCTACTCGTTGGCCTGTAGAAAGTCTTTTTTTATTTCAATATAAAGCACTATTTAAAATGCAGAGCCTCATTTTCATGTTACCATCCATCATCATTACACTTTAATGCGTTAAAATAATGGATTAAAAACAAATCTAATTGACTATTCTTTGTAGCCTACTTTCTAAAATATTTCATACCTCGGTGCCTTTTTCTGGTTTTAGGTGGGTTTTGGTGGACCGGATAAAACAGCAAAAACCAAGTTTACAATGTGTTTAGAAATTAGCAGCTAATCTTAATACATCAATTTCTAAGGCCTCTAAATTATCAACATGGTCAACTTCTACAGTGGAAAGAAAAAAGTAAGTGAACTATTTACAATTTCCTGGTTTTCTGCTTAAATTGGTCATCATGAAATGTGGTCTTCACCAAAGTCACAAATATCAACAAACACAATATTTCTAAGCTGATAAACACAAACAGTCATGATCTTTCATGTCTTTATTGAACACACCCATTAAACACACAAAGTGATGGTGGAAAAAGTAAGTGAAACAGTGCTTTAATAACTGGTTGAACCACCTTTGGCAGCAATAACCTCAAGCAACCGCTTCATGTAGCTCTTAGACCTAAGTCTAGGAGTAATTTTGGACCATTCTTCTTCAGCTCACGTCTGCTGTGAATGGCTCTCTTGAGGTCTTTCCACAGCATCTCTATTGGGTTGATGTCTGGGCTTGACTGGGCCACTCCAAATGGTGGATTTTATGTCTTTGAAGCCATTCTGCAGTAGATTTACTTCAATCTTTAGGGTTATTATCCTGCTGCATCACCAACTTCTTTTGCGCTTCAGCTTGCGGACAGCCACCTTGAGATTATCCTGTAGGATATCCTGATAAACTTGGGAATTCATTTTCCCCTCCACAATGGCAAGCGGTCCATGTCCAGAGGCAGCAAAGCAGACCCAAATCATGATGCTCCCTCCACCATACTTCACTGTTGGGATAATGTTTTCATGTTGCTACGCTGTTTTCTTTTTACGCCATAAATAGCACTGCATGTTCTTCCTAAAGACATTTTCCCAGTAGTGTTGTGGAGTGTCAAGGTGGTCTTTGGCAAACTTTAGGCATGCTGCAAAGTTTTGTTTGGAGAGCAATGGCTTCCTTCGTGGTGTTCTTCCATGGATACCATGCCTGTTCAATGTTTTACGTATGGTTGACGCATGAACGGAGATGTTAACCAGCTTCAATGAATCCTTCAAGTCTTGCTGTTATTCTAGGGTTCTTTTTCACCTCATTGAGCATTCTGCATTGTACCTTTGGAGAGATCTTTGCCCACTTTATGGAAAGTAGCCACAGTACCATATCGTCTCCATAGTTGACTGATGAATATCTAAAGTCTTTGAGATTACTCTGTAACCTTTTCCAGCAATATACATATCAACAACTCTTGATCGTAGGTCTTCTGAGATGTCTTTTTTTGCGAGGCATGGCTCACAGCAGCTAATGATGTTTGTGAATAGCACACTGACGCTGTTTGGGTGTTTATATAAGTCTGTTTAGCTCTAAACCACACCTTTATTCTCATTTAATTGATTGGACTCTTGGTTTGATAACATCTGCCTCCAGTTGGCATTTAGTGACACCAGAAGCCAAGTGTTTCGCTTACCTTTTCCACCATCACTTTGTATGTTTAATGAGTGTGCTCAATAAAGACACGAAAGATGATTCTTTGCATTTTATGAGCTTAGAAATATTGTGTTTGTTGATATTTGTGACTTTGGTGAAAATCAAATCAAATTTCATGACCAGTATATGCAGAAAACCAAAAAAATTGAAAATTGTTAAATTACTTTTTCTTGCAAATGTACATGCCATCTGTCATCTGACTGAATTAATTAATTAATTTATTTGTTTATTTATGTTTAACATGTAAAAGTACAATTTTGCTGTGAAATCTAATTATTTTTTAAAGTAAATGTAGGAATAATTTGAATTGTTATTAAAACTGTAATGAATATTTCAAGATAAACACTTACCAGACTGAAATAACATAGGTTTACTTAATTATCCATACATAATTTTTTAGAAAAATCATGCTAAAATATGAGCATCAAATATGATGCATCTGATGCATCATATTTCATATCCAAATGAGTAACTGAATCTCATAGCAGGGCATTAAAGAGATCCATGTGATGACGTTTCTGGAGCAGATTGTGTGGAATAAAATGAAATCTCCAGAGAAACACATCATATTTAACTCCTCTTAAAGCACATGGGGCCGCTGTCCAGCATCAGGTGTCTAAGCTTCATAATAGCATCAAGCTTTGTGTAATATAAGCATGCAACAGAACTAATTAAGTGCAAAACACATTTAACAGCTTTTCCATCATTATGAGAACACAGGAGTATTTCAACAATCTAGTATTTTTTTCTGCTGGGTGACTATAGTCTTTACTGTTTAAGACATTCAATGCACATGAAACATTCTGCGTAATTAAGCCTAAATGCTTAAATGTCAGCTTTTTCTTCTAATCCTCTCAATATTTAATCTGCCAGCAAGCGTGGAGGACTCCACATCCCAGCAGCAGAAGCCTGTTCCAGCACATTAATCCAGAATTTTGAACTCCTTGAACACACATCCTCCAGGCATGACATTAAAATAACCTCACAGCACTCGAGAGAGGAGGAGGACTTCACGCATCTTTGTTCAGCGGTGGAAAAACCACTGCTCTGTCTCTTTGTTGGCTGTGTGGAAGTGTGAGAGTCAGTTGACTCATGGAGACGGTGAGTGAGAAGTCCTGAGGATAAAGCCTGGCTGTAATTAATGTGCTCTTTGTCTCAGCGCCGCCGGCAGCTCGGAGCTCTCCTAACAGCTAGTGTGCTATGGTGACAATTATCAAGTGCAACCGCAATCATCATTCTCTCATGCACTCTAGATACCCATCTGATGCCTTCTGAGGGTGTTACACAATGAAAAACATCTTATTAATCATCGCTTTATTGCAGTTTTATTTTAAATGAATTAATAATAATATTCATTAGTTACTTACAAGATAGTATTTTTAAACATTGTGCATTATTCATATTATTTAATTGTAATATTTATTTGAATATTTCATCCAATTTTAATTATTAAAAACAATTAATATAACAATTTTAAAATTAGTTTTAATATTAAATATTTGAATATTACTTAAATGATTACTTTTTCTATAGGCCTATGATTAATATTAATCATATATACTGATGAGTACATTATTATATATTATTCAATTAGTTATTAATTATATTATTTTTTATTTGTATTTCTCATTTATATTTGTATTTGTTTTTCACATTGGAGACACTGAGCCTCTAATGGTGTGTGCACACCAAAAGCGAATTTAATTGCGCGAGTAGATTTCATGCAAAAACGCAAATAGATGTGAATTCACGTCGGGTAACGCGAATGACGCTATTTGGGCATACCATTATTTTTAAAAAATGGAAAACCCATAGGGAAACATCTTTGTATTAAATGTTTGGATAATCATGTCATTCCTCTATTACAGTAAGTCTCAACCACAAAGGACTAGAGAGGAGAGATGATGTGTGTAATTGCAGTGCTGTTGCTCATCTTAACGCAAGTCCTTAGGGTTTAACATTAACTTGGTGACTAAGTAACAGACCCAGCCAATGCCTTTATTGAATTTAAGTCTGGATAGCCCTTCTAAAAAGGCAATTTAAGAGCTTTAACCACTTAGCTGCATCATGCTTTAGGAGGAAAAGTGAACTGATGAAATTATTGATCTATCAGAGAACTACATGAGTCACACAGTGTGCTGGGAATAGGATGCAGCGCCGGCACAACATGACTGCTGCTGACAGTATGAGAACAAACCGCCTGACAGCCAGCTGCTTTGAACAGAGAACTACTGCCGTCTTACAGATGCAGACAGACCTGTCAGCTGCATTAAAGTTTCAAATAGAATTAGTGCTGGGACCGCTGCAGAAAGAGGTGTGGAGGTGTGCTTGAGCCCTGTTGAAAACTACATGGAGTCTGATCCGGTCCCACTGTCAAAAACCTCCGGCTCAATTCAACCTAAGCATTTATCCTACAGTTTATTTATTTATTTAGTAGTGTTACTTTTATGTCATTGCAATACTGTTACAGTTTATGACCGGTAGTGATCCTAGCTATGCCCGTTGGATCAATCACCTTTCACAGAATAGCACAAAATACACAATGCCAGCACCCTTACAATTGCATAAACGTCTTTTTTTTTTATATTTAACTCATAAGCGGGACTCATTTCGGTAGTCTCGTTGTTTAATTTTTTGCACATTTTAAACATCTAAAGACTTCTGGGCAGTTCGAACTTGTCCGAACTCTCATGCTCGGTACAGCAAACGAAATCTCTTACTCTCGGTGCAGTGAACAAAGCCACTGTTGTGAGACAAATAAGCAAACGCAGCTTCCAAAACAAGCCCAATATTATTTGATTACTTATTATCATCAATATTATTTATCATCAATTATTTAGTACCAATAAATGAGCCTGCAACATATTAAACTGAAACCACACTTTTATCTGAAAAGCAAAAAATTTGTCTGCAAACTGCAACAAAGTGGGAATAAAACTCATCTCCAATCACCTGTGAGCAGAATAGGATTGGAGAGATGGTAAAGGAGAAAAAGAGGAAAAGGAGAGCTCTAACATATAACATCAAACAGGGAATACAAAGCAAAAACTTCCACGTAGCTCTCCTAAGACAATCTCCATGGCGTTGAAAAGTGGCTGGGGTATTTTTAAGTCCAAAGGGCATTGCATTGAAGTGAAATAGCCCAGCAGGGGTAGTAAAGGCAGTCTTTGCTTTACTGGAAGCATCCACAGTAATTTGCCAGTACCCACTATTAAGGTCTGGAGTGGAAAAGATAGCAGATCCTGAAAGTGATTCCAAGATTAGAGCAAGATTTGGCAGTGGGTATGCATCGCTGTCCGTTATAGAATTTAACTTGCGATAATCAATGACAATGCAGAATCGATGCTGTGAATTTTTTTCAGCACTAGGACTACCGGAGAAGACCATCCTGATTGTGAAGATTTGTGTTCGGTACCCACTGGCAGCTCATTTACTTTATCACTAAGGCGTTCAAACTGAAAGGTCCAATGCAAGAAATCTTTAGCGAATTCATTGTGGCTTTTTTGAAAGTTTTGCTGGTTTTGATGTCTTGTACCTCTTGTTGAAGTTGCTCTACCATGAAACAAATATTTGATGACAATTATTTTTCAACTTTTTGGAGTTCATCTTTTATTAAAAACTTCATTGTCTTTTGTTTTTTGATAAAATCTTTGAAATTTGCTGTGTTGTCCAATTTATCAGCAAAGACTTTCCAATTGGCTTTCATGTTGAGAAGAACTTTGTTTCAGTTCACTAGTATATGCACTTACAGCTGTCTCTTGTTTCTCCATGAGGTTAAACAGTTTGTTGCAGTTAGCCTGGACCTGGGTATAAGATGTCAATTCTCCCTTGCAGTTGTGGGAACCGTCCCAGGCAAATCATACTGGGCACCTGAGGACACTTGAGAACCATCTACCGCTGTCCCTGCTGGAGAGGGAGTACACAATTGCGTCTGGTCCTGGTTTCCATTCCATACAGGAGGTTGCATTGGCGTGCTAAGGGAAAGGATTGGAGGAGCAAACATGGGTTCTTGATTGCAATGTAGTGGATTGAATGGGGGTAGGATAATTAGACACCTGAGTTTGCCGGCCAGGCCAGTTTGTTCAGACTGGAGTGGCAACATTCTAAACATCAATGTCCACAAAGGTTGATGATGGATGTAAAGCAAAATATAGGGTAATTGTATATGTTGTCAGTACATGAAATGAAAAACAAATAAACAACTATTCACTTCACAATAATACCAATCACACATACCTGTGATAACATAGTTCACAACTGAGATTATACACCCTCGTTGGTTACTGATTACTTATCACTTTGGTTACTGAAGCTTAAGACCACACATTCAAAGACTGGAGTTGGTTTCGAAAACAATTCACACAATCTGGTAACCATACTTAGTCATACAAGTTTTAGTTTACATCCGTTTAGTTCACCTTTATACTTCAACAATTACGTGCATATAACATAATGAATAAACTTCAACGGTTTCCAGCACAAAGTGAGAAAGTTCAATACTATTTTTACCTTATAACGGGGCTTGCACTTCTGTTCAATTCATTTTCTAAAGCAAACAAAAAGCATTTATCAAAATGAGGGTCATCACATACTTCGCTTCAAGTTTTCAAGTCTTCCAGTCCCTTTTCGGATGCCATTTTCTTTGACAGTAGTGATCCTAGCTATGACCGTTGAATCGATCACCTTTCACAGAACAGTACAAAATACACAATACCAGCACTTTTACATTTGTATAAATGTCCTTTTTTAATTTAACTCATAAGTTGGACTCATTTCTTTTTTAAAACATACCTTGCTTATTCAAAGCATATCAAAGTACACACCAACAAACAAATCACCAAAAACTCATCTCATGAAATAAATCATCATATAACACAGCATCAGTGGATCCCGGTAATCTTTCCAAAAGAGGGAGAAAAATATACAGGAATTATCAATAGTAAATCAAGAGATCAAGAGAAGAGTAAATATTCAGACACAGCATTTGTCAAGTATCATCAAGTATTTTTCAGTTCAAATGAATGAATAAATACCTCATTCATTCATTCAAAGTCAACTCATAACACATCAACCCATGACTGTTTCAACAATTCAGATAACTCATTTGAATGTTCGTGTCCTTAAATGTAGGATTCAAAAGAAACATGATTGACGTTTGTGTGTGTGTGTCTGGTTGCGTTGTGGGTTGAGATGTGATATGTCCACTAAACTCATCTTTTTCGAGAGCCGATGGTGATTAGGTGGCTTCATTGAGGAGGAAGAATGAACTGTTAAAAGGCCTATCTGGAGTCCGACGCACAGTCAGTGGACTTGCGGTCCGCCCAAGACAAGACAAAACTCACTCACAGCTAGCGTTCCAATCCTGTGTAGTTCAAACATGGCTGAATAACAAATGGCGTAGCGAACATCTGGACACTTGTCCACTGTGCGAAACTCACATAGCACGGTAATCTTCAGTCTTCAATCTTCAGTCAAACTTCTCAAAACGTAATGTTTGTTGATTCAGCTTCCGTACGGCCCAAACACAACTAGGAAAGGAGCAGCCTACAGGAATTGTAGTAATCCAGGCATAACATGGTAATCTCCAGTCTTCTTTCTTTGCACATTTTAAATGTCTAAAGCAGGGATTCTCAAATCTGGTTCACGAGATCCACTTTCCTGCATACTTTAGCTCTAACCCTAATCAAACACCTGAGCATGCTAATTAGTGTCTTCAGGATCATTATAAAATCACAGGTAGGTGAGTTTGATCAGGGTTGGAGCTAAACTTTGTAGGAAAGTGAATCTTGTGAGCCAGATTTGAGGATCCCCGGTCTAAGGACTCCAGGCAGTTTAAACTTGTCCAAACTCTCATGCTCGGTACAGCAAATGAAAACTTTCTTTAAAGCAAATGTATGTAGTTTTGTGCATTTTTGCAGATTTGGAGCCCCCTACAGTTAAATGAGTGTAATGCACTGTCATAAATATATCACTGTCATAATTACAGTAGATCGGTTTGAATCAGCTGAACACATACTGTGTCAATAAAGAAAGAAATTAGAAAACAAAGTACAATGGAAGTTAGCATTAAAGACTTAAATACTTAATGGTGATAATAATGAAAGTCTTATAAATTACTTGAGAAGAACTGGCTTAATTAACATAATTTTTTTTAACATTTTTATTTTTTTTATTATTACTATTATTTTAATTATTTGGGAGGTAGTTGACGCGGGTCCACACTCCAGTATAGTAGGTGGCAGTAATGCACCTTATCATTGGATGTTGACAGCCATTAAATAAAATAAAAAAAAGAAGAAGAAGTAGATTGCTTTACACGTGCATATGTTGCTGCCGTAAAAAAAAAACAATACGCATTTTCCATGGAATTTCGTATCCTCTGGCCAAACTTACATAATCTCAGAACAGACTTTTGGTGGGGAATCATGGAAAAGAAACATTGTCCTCATTAGAAGTCGGTGTACTATAAGAATGATTTTGAAACAGATTTGTCAAGGTTAAAAAAAACTTACGTAGCCTATAATTGCTTTTAAAGGCACAATATGTAAGATTTTTTTATTAAAATATCCAAAAACCACTAGAACAGTGTTATATATTTTGCTGACTTGTGTACTTACATTATCCCAAATGTTTTGAAGAATGTTTAAATCCAGAGAAATAAGCAATTTTAACTAGTGACACGGACCGTGTCCATAGTGTCATTGTGTCGCCTGCCAATGACGTCATAACCCAAAACATGGAAACAGCAAACACGCTTTAATATGTTGTGCGTTTTATTAGACCGGTGACGACCGCACAGAGGAGCATAATAACAGAACTTTCAAATGTATCAAGTATGGCTGCTTTTTTTCCCACATACGCACGACCGGAAGGAGCGGAAGCGGTCCCCTGTGGCATAATAAAAGTGCCGCTGCTTTCGAGCCGTGTGTCACGCTCGTTCAGCAGCCTCGTTTCGCTTCGACGGCTTTCAGCCTCACCCTGCTTCATTCTACTACGTTAATAAATCATTAGCTCATCCATGAACATGATTTCTGCCCGAGTCCCGTCGGATTGCATCGGCTGTGGGGATGAAGACGACAACTTCCATGATTCCACACTCAGTCACAGCGTCATCAAACTACTCCTTTGTCTCTGTTTATTTTGAACACGCGAAAATTTCATATTGTGCCTTTAAATCTTGGAGGCTGAATTCAGTTTCGGAAAGCTATAGCTACATACACTGAAACTGGGGCAAAACACAACATCTGTGAATAATAAAAAGGATTATAATACTTTCTACGATCACATTAAGATTTCACAGCGCACAATAATAGACTATTACCTTGAGTATTATGGCAAGCAATCTGAATTCGCTGGCAATTTATGGAGTAACTCTACAAATGGTTGAAGGAGATGCATGCTTGGCATACTAAATTAGACACACAGATTCTGAAGCTGTTTCCAGACAGGTCCTGACAGCTTATTATTGTACATATTTAGGCTGTTGTGACAGACAAGCTGGCAGAGTCAGAGAGACCGGAACAAACTTTAGACACAAACATCACAATCTCTAGGACATAAGTGTGAATGTGAGGCTGTGGAAGAAATGCACTGAAATACTTGCTTCTACAACACAGTTAAATATAGCCTATTATACGGTGGCCGAGAGAGCTCAACGCGCTGTAATTTAAGAAAACACATGCAAATTGAAAAAACACCAGCAAATTAAGAAAACATCTTCATCAGTTTGACAACACACGCGCTGCAAATCCTCACAACACATGCAAATGAAGAAACGCGCTGCAAGTAGCACGGACCACAAAGGAAATGTTTCAAGGGGACCCAAAAAAGTGACGGACCCGGCTGGGATTTGTTTTGTGCAGTGGCTATTGGTCAGTGGAGTTGTCCGTGAACTGAAAGGTGAGGTTTTTTTTGTTTATTTTAACACCCTGATTGCATGATTCCTTTGTCTTTTAGATATTATTAGCCTAAATAATCTGACGAATTACACGAGTAACTGTGAAACGTTATATAAAATGGCTAACTTAATTTAATATTCTCAACTAAATATAATTTCAAGGTTAATGAAATCCGCAATGCTTCATTAATTGTTAAAACCAGGTCAAAATACAAAATACAACAACAGTAAGAATTATATATGATCAAATAAATAATAAATGATTTATTTTGGTAGCAATCCTATAGCAAGGCAGAATTTTCTTTTTGTTGTTTTATATGTCATGTTATTGAACACAGAAATAAAAATGGTAAATGGAAATCTCATATAGGTTTCCTGCACTTCAAAAAAAAAAAAAAGATCAGGACTCTTTTTTCAGGCTTTTTCATTCCTCCATAAGCTACTCTGTATCTCATCTTTTCTCTACCAACCCATCTGCTGCTTTGTTTTCAACACGTACCTCTGTGAACTTCAACTACTCTGAGAAGAAAGTAGGCCTAGCAGCTATCAGCAACTCATTCTCACAAACCACTGGCCAATTTCACGACCAATTTGCTGCTGACCTCATTTGAGACAGTCCCAGAGGAGGGAAAAACTCACTATTTACAAATGAACACCTGCCTCTCAATCCCATCCCCTTCCCTCTCCTTCAAGAGCTCTATATATTGATGGCGCGATAACGTCATTCAGATCCACACAGCTGAGCTCATGATCGTTAAACCCCACAAACAGTCCACCAAAATGATTCAGCAGCAAAAGACTACATCGCAGAGAATAACGTGATACACGCACTGCTTTTAATTGTGATTTAAAACTTTATACTTTATATGTATTTTGGCACTTTTTCAGCGAATCGTGCATGAGCGATTTAGTGTTGCATTTTAATGTTTGTAACCAAGGCGCAGTTTTTAAACAAGGCACAGATGTTGTACTTTTAATTTTGTTAAAATCATAGCCTTCCTGAACAGGAACAAAGTAGTACAATTTAACCATGATTTACCTCGAATGAGGGAATAAATTCTTAATTAGAATAATGTACGCTGATGAATCGTTTACAATACGATCAGAAATGTACAACAAATGTAAATATAATCAGTTTTGATTTCAAGTTAACTAGAGCTGTATTTGGCTTGAGTCTGCTTTATTAGAACATATAAGACACAATGTTCTCATCAAAACTGTTGATTCCATAATGCCGCAATCAACCGGCCTGAGTCAGAGGATGTTGTTATGGGTGTGGCTCCCTGAATTATATTTAGTGCAATTTAATGATGTATTTGGTTCCTCCCATTCTTACTTTCATCTTTGTATTCAGTATTCAACCTCATTATGCCACTTCCTGTTTATCAAGTAATCAAGAACAAGAATGTCAGTCCTTTAGAAGAACCAAGGGTCACATGATGCAATTGTGCCAGGACTCGACATGCAGAGAGGGAATAATGTGAGTGTGGCTAGATCTACCAAGTTACCGCTATGCGGCCAGGCACATCAGTTCCTTGGGCTATCTGGGTGACCTATTTCCTCCTAAACTTGTGGAATTTAAAGGTGCAACAGAGAGGAAAGCCACTGAACAACCCATATAGCAATTATTAATGTACATTGAAGGTGACAGCTTCAAATAAACCTTATAAATTTCATAGAAGTGAATACCTGTAAATGGATGAATCATAAAAATGGTCTCCTGGTTACTTTAGGTTTAGAATTAGGGTCAGATTTCAGTGGTACTGAAGTACTGTATCTTGATATCTTTGGCTTACGGTGTAATGCAATGCTTATGAGTGAGGTGCAAAATGGATATTAAAAAACGGAGATGATCAGATGTGATGCTTCTAGAACATGCCTGTAAGACTTCAAAATGCAAAACTCGTCCTCTGTGAATAAAACGATCCCTGCTGTGCCATAAATAAAGCATGCTTGCCTAAACATGTTCTAAAGGAATAGTTTATCCAAAAATGAAAATTCAGTCATCATCAATCTTGCCAAATCTTGAAAAAGAAATGAACGACCAGGTCTGAAAAAAAAAGCAAGTCTTTAGTAAGTGACTTGGTTTATCAAATTAAGCAAAAATAGATAGCCTTGCAATACTGGTCATCATTTACTCACCCTCACAGCTCTCAGTTTTCATTCATGTTTGCATATATTTAATCATGATGCGTCAAGATACACATTGCACATGGTTTAATAATATTCACAAGATGCAACAGCATTTGATGCCATTGACGTCAAATTTGATGTGGAGTGCAAATCAGAAATCTATAGATTTAGGCATAATGGGTCTCATTCATTAATAATTGAATGGATTATTTCTTATTTATACACACAGAAGAACTTCTCACTTTTTTTTTTGGCCTAAGTTTTAAACTTTTTTAACCTGGTTCTAATGTTAATGAATTCAGAGAATTCAGAGAGTCATGCAGAGAAATGACCACAGCTCAGGGTATAACACATCACTGTAGGCTGAAATTTATTGAACATGAAATATTTAATCACATTTAAGCCTCCAAGAGTATGTGATTTTTGCATGTGTCTTCTTATATATATAATGTTTTTTTTTGTTGTTGTAAATTTAGGGGAAAAAATAGGGACTAAAGTTATGGATGAGTCATATTTTGTTCTTGAAAATGTTTGTATGCTGATTTTATACACAAATTTGTGCATATGCATGGTTAGTGAATGAGATCTATTGTTTTAAATTTCAGGCTATTCAACACACCAAGCTATTGTATGGATTCAGAAGATTTTGTTAGAGGTGTCCTTTTTTTTGGAGGTCAGTGGTCACAGTTCTCTTTCATATTCTCTGTATGGAAGAAAGCAGCTTGGAGATCCTGCAAATTTTCTCCATTCCTGTTTCAGTGAAGCAATAAATCCCGATTTGAAGCAACATGATTGTTTTTTCTTTAAGAAAAATATACTTGGTGGGGGGGTGCACTTATATGGTGAGAAGATAACTATTCGTCGCTCTGGAGGCAGTGTTTATGCAAATGTTTGTGCCCAGGTGACGTCACCTTGCCCATCAGATCCAAAACAAGCCATTTTTGGAGCTTGATTAAATGAATGCTTTGTTCATAATGAGGAGGACGTTTTAAACTATGAAACTTGCAGGATGTTTTAATGATCTCCTATATGCCAAAAGATCAAGGTAAATTTGATCTCTCATGTCATGGCCCCTTTAAGTGTCTTAATAGGCTACTTAATACTTTATACTTAATATCTAACTAATATTAGGCCTATTGCAAAGAAAATACTGCTGTTTTTACACAGTGTAAATAGACTCTATCGCTATTTGCACTTAGTGTAAATAGCATGGCTAAGAAAATACTGTTTCTTTCGTGTAAATAGAATCCATTACTATTTGTACTTAGTGCAATGGATTCTATTTACACTAAGTTAAAGTAACAGTACATTTAGTACAAATAGCCGCTGCCAATATGAAGTCTATAAGTAATTCTGTCTACTTTGCATGAATACGAGTATATTATGACGTTTTGGTATCGTCCATGTAGGTGAACAGAGTTAAGTGGCGTACGCGTGAGCAGTTCTTTAATCCCACACACCTGCTCCACATGCTGCATCCACTCCGTGTTTTCCATCAGTCTCAGCCGAGGCGCTATGCCGCTATCCAGCATTATGTGGACAAAACGATTTAAAAGGGCACATTAACTGCAGAAAACAGTGTGGATGGCACGAGATGCGGGATGCTCGTGGATCAGCGTGGATCAACGATGAGCGTCACATAGCAGCAGGATATGAAATAGCGTTTACAATGAACACTGCGCTTGCTGTGGATGAATCCGGCTGGAGATGATTGTTGCGTCTGCGGAGTCTTGTAGCTGAAGTGGAGGGATTTGGCATACTTCTGCTCATCCAGGGCAAACACACACGATAAATCTGACTTCACGAAACATCTTCTGACATTATTTCCAGTAAAGGACAGCTGTGTTTGTCAGTGAAGACCTTTTAGATTTGACTGACAGATGTCTTATGATGAATGACTGCAGTTTAGGTCCCTTTGCTGTGACTCTTTGAAGTATGTAAATAAAATTCCCATGTGGAGTTTATTTATAAGAACGTGAATACGGCTGAAAGCGCACAGGAGGACTCGATATTCAAGTGCAGGATGCATTTTACCAATCCAAAATGGTAAGTGGTTATGGTCATTTTAAAAAATAAACTAGGCTATATCAGCCAAATGACAAGCATCATAAAACGCAGTCTGATTCAAGTTGTCAGTTACATTTGCTGTTGGTCAGTTGGTTATGTTGGAGATTCATACAATGTATGTCTGATTTTCAGAAGCCTGTTGTGTCTCAAAACCTAGTGAGCTGCCTACCTTGAACATATTTTTGGGTGATACGAAAGGGTGCCTTACAAACGCATAAATGGATTTTGCCAAATAAATATAGCAGAAATAATGTTAATTAAATGTGAAATTATGAATAGAGAATTCTACGGTCAGTCGGTCATTATCATCCTGAAGTGGTTTATTTTGAGACAGTGTACATTATCTAGCTTATTACGTGCTATTTAGTAAATAAATACACGGGAAATGGAAATGACTTTAGTTGAATTATTTTGTTACTTGTAGATTAAGATCCGCAAAGAAAAATAGCCCAAATATGTAGAAAACTATTAATTTAGCAAGAATATTTAGGCTATTATAGGCTAATAAATAGGCTATTAAAATACGAATTTATATATTATTATGAATAAAGCCTATAAAGAGTAGCGAGTCATTCCGAAAATTCCTTATCTTAAAGTCTCTCTCATCGATCTTCTTGTGTCCTACCGGTTCATGGTTCTGTGGGGACCCCTGAGCATCTTGTTATCAAAAGTTTTGTTCACTGTAAAAGTAATACTTGAGTACTCCGAAGCCAATGTAACAAAGTTATTAACCGTTACAAGTCGAAAGATAAAGCCTTATTAATTATTTTAATTTGTGATTGTATGAGCAGAGAGAGAGAGAGAGGGTGAGACGGCGGAGAGATTCAAGACACTCGAAAGTAGTCCCGGCATATTACATTACATTTACATTTAGTCATTTAGCAGACGCTTTTATCCAAAGCGACTTACAATTGCATGCTGCATGCCTTAGTAGGGGTAGGGGGATTTCACACTGTGTGCAGGGTTCCCTCAGGCTGACTAGATTTTGCTATTGTGTAGTTTGCTACACTACCATTCAAAAGTATGGGGTTGTTAAGATTTTTATTGTTTTTTAATTTTCTCACCAAGGCTTCATATATTTGATCAAAAATATCGTAAAAACAGTCATATTATGAAATTTTATTAAAAT
>NW_015555720.1:1066984-1082691 GCF_001515605.1 Sinocyclocheilus anshuiensis
GCAGATAAACATCAAATGTTTTTAGTCGTTTCTTGAAGATGGTTAAGGACTCAGCTGCTCGGATTGATTTGGGCAGGGCATTCCACCAGGAGGGAACAGTTAATGAAAAAATATATATGATATGATATTTTGTGGTCTGTTTTACAGCGTTAATTTATATTTATTTCGTCGCTGAATGGTGCGATTGACCAATCAGAATCAAGTATTATAGGGAATGTAATGAAAATAATAATATACCCTGTCAGGATAATAGCAAATGATGTTATTTTGCGTTTCATTTATACATTTATACATCTTTTAACATCTTCGAAAGCATTTTTGTTAAAGTTTACCTAATAAACTGGTAATAAAATGGTATCTAGATGTTGGCAGTGTGAGTGTTTTGACATATAAAGCTGTCATACCTCATGGAAGACTTGGGTTTAAGTCCAGCCCAGGTCATGTTCTCTTCCTAGTCCCCTCCCTTGCTGACTTACTGTCTTTATTACTGTGTATCTCAATAAAATAGACAGTTTATGGGTTCCATCAGTTCAGTGCACATCACACATTACATTTGCTTTATGTTTTTAAGATGCGATTCGCTGGATTCCGAACACCAAAATCTTTCATGGCCTTTGTGATGAGAAGATGGAAAATCTTAATGGTGCTGAATGTGTTTACGATGGCCGGCTTCATCACTTTTTGGGGCAAGTGCAATTTACGCACAACCAAAGCTGTTGGTCAACAGGCGGTGGCTGCTGATGTGAGAGGACAGACGCATCTGAATGGATCTGCTCAGGAGACCAGCATCACTCATGATGTGCTCTTAAAGAGACTGGGATCACTGGAAGATGTGGTGTACAGACAACTGAATGGTAACTTCTTCATTATCATAAAAAACTGCATTATTCACAAAAATGCCCTTTTAACAGAACAAGAAAGCCATGAGTCATTTGTGTTGAATAGGTTTGTCCAAGTCTCTTGGACTCATTGAAGGTTTTGGAGGCCGAGGTAGAGGAGGTCTACCAGCAACACTTATGCCAGAGGAAGAAAAGGAGGCCAAATACCTGAGGGAGAAATATGGCTACAATGCATTTCTGAGTGACAAAATCTCTCTGGATAGATCTATTCCAGATTATCGACCCAGCAAGTGAGTGTCACTGTTTTTTTTTATTTTTACCCTGAAAAATATCTATACAAAAACCTACAGTTTTTGCTCTTGTTGTAATATGGAATGAGTTAACTGACTTAGCAAAGTTATGGCATAGTTTTGTATACTTTGTCATATTTGTCATTTAATCACAAAAACCAACTGCAATAGTTTAGCTAGAATGTCTAGAACCATTTGCTTAAGAGATTTTCCTTTTACCAAGATTAAAAAGTGACTCAGAATCACAGGAAAGTGACATTTACTGTTTCTAAGTTCAGTTAAGTGAGGTTTTATAAAGAAGCTTCATTTTTGAGACCCACTAGGCTCTGTAATTGTTACAGTGAAAATGTGCAGATAAGCAAAGCCAAAAGTGGCTTTTCTTTTGTTAGGAAGTGAAAGGTTTCACAGCCTTGTGTACCAAAGGTTCAAAGAGGTGGTTTGTTTCAAAGACAACAAGATCCTCTGTATCCATGTATGTGTTTTTATAGATGCAAAAAGGCTTTTTATTCCCGTGACCTGCCACAGATCTCCATGATTTTCATCTTTGTAAATGTGAAATCTAAACTTTTTTTTTTACATATTGGAAAAGTATACAACTTAAAAAACCTAACCAGCCTAATATGGTTTACTGGTCTCAATTGGATTAAACTGGTTTTAGCTGGTCACATCCTACCAGGATGGTTTAGCTGAATTTCCAGCCTGGCAAAACTGGTGACCATCTGAAAGTGATTCAAACCCCTCTAAAAGAGGTTTGAGAACACCTAAGACTAGTATTGCAAGGAATGCTGTCACATGCGGTTTTGGCCCTGTTGACACCTGGTATATTAAGATACATTTTCAGTGATCTGGTCACAAGTGGTTAGCCAAGGTGCATTACTGTTTACACCTGTGCTGTTTGTAATTGCCCCCTCATTCACTATTCCCTACATTAGTCCTCTAATATAGTCCAGTTGAAGGAGTAAATGAAAACAAATGAGCAAATTCGTGCGCTATGTGCACTGGAAGGGCTGCCACTTTTGCATAGTTTGCTTGCTGCTTAGTAAACATTTGAAACTAAGCAAACTGTCAGCTCCAGTAGTAATGAAAATATTTATCTTGAACTCTTTCATGGAAACTAGCATGTATAACCCACATTGGACAAGCAGTTTGGAAAATGGATGAATGGATGATTCAGCTGCAGGCGCCATCTTCTGGCGAGACGCGGGAATTAATTCGGTACAACCCTAACATTGCATTATGGGTATTCTCTAGCTGTTGAGTGTACATTGGTTGTACATTCGTTATTGCGGTGCATCATGGGATTGAATGTGTGAAATTGATAACATCCACTATGGTTTTGGACACCACTACAAATGGCTGTCCCCTCAAATAGTGCCTATTTAAGGGTATGGGGGCGATTTTAGACACAGCCCTGGTCTTAACATGTGCTTTAAATGTGTCTTCTGTGACTACTTGAAGACTACATCAGGGGTGTTCAATCCTGTTCCTGGAGATCTGCTTAACTGCTCCAACACACCTGCCTGTATTTATCAAGTGCTCCTGAAGATCTTAATTAGCTGGTTCAGTTGTGCTGTGTTTGATCAGGGTTGGAGCTGAACTTTGCAGGATGGTAGATCTCCAGGAACAGGATTGGGCACCTCTGCTCTACATCCTTTTCATGGATGCGCCAAATGCGATACACAAATACAATTGAATTAAATGGAGCCATTACGCTGCTTACGAGGGAGTGGGAAACCAAGAGAATGGAAAGGGTACAAATGGTAACGCAATTGTAATCAATGTGTTTTGGCACAGCATAGCGAATGTGGAATACATTTTTTTGGAGTGCTTTCTCAAAAGAAGCCCAAGGCGAGTCTTCGAATGCATTTGTCCACATGAACGTCTGCACTACGAAATCAACCCTTTCATAGTGGGCCCTGTTCACAGATGTATTTAGTGTTGTGTTTTCATGAGCAAACCAAACAGATATGAATACCATGTGTAAACAGAGTTTCAGTTCATGTTTCCTCTGTAGGTCCATCTAATTGGCTGATGTGAGGTGAGAAACCAGCCAACACATTCGCAAGCCAGGATTAGATTTAGCTCCACAGCAGAGTTGAAGAAGTGTTATTAGCACTGTGCAATACAGCTTTGCTTATAATGATCTAACCTCTACATCCCCTTGTCAGGGCTGAACCAGTTCTGTCTAGAATCAAAGAGAACCACAAGAGGATCATACTGCCCTCCATAGATAACATTAAAGACGAGACGTTTGAGCTGGAACGCTATGAGAACTCAGGCCATGGTTATAACTGGGAGCTCTGGTGTATGTATATCAGCCCACCGAAACAGTGGTGGGATGAAGGAGACACTTCTGCACCTATCAGGTAGGATCCTACTGGACTTTCATCCATTCTGAACACAGTCCCGGGTTTCATATTTTTCATTTACTTTTGGGATTGTTCACCCAAAATGAAAATTTTCATGAATTACTAACCCTCATGTCGTTCCAAACCTGAAAGACATTCGTTCATCTTCGGAACACAAATTAAGATATTTTTGATGAAATCCGAGAGCTTTCTGACCCTGCATAGACAGCAACGCAACTGACGCGTTCAAGGCCCAGAAAGGTAGTAAGGACATCGTTAAAATAGATTATAAAGAAATGATTATAAGAAATATATAAGAAATGATTGGACAAGTACAGAACACAAAGAGGGCGCAACCTCTTTATAGCAGGACTTGCTTGTCCAGCTGTGGAAATGTCACTTTATATATCTTCTCTGGTTGTTTTAAATCCTCTGAAACATACAAAAAGGTATAGAAGGAAAATACACAGGAGTATTTTTACGTGTTTCACTCAAAGGCTGAAACTAAACAGAGTGCATTGAAAGTTTATGTGACTGTACAAAGTACATTAATATTTAATGATGTTGGCTTGTTTGGTTTGTGATTGGTTTTCTGTTGCTAAACAACTGGCCATGATATTCTAGCACAGCATTGGTTCACACTGTGTTCCTTTGGCACTGCCGTTCAGCACCCATGGTTATGAAAAAAGTATGAAAGTAGCTTAATGCAAAGTGGTCTTAATATAGTGTAAACAGTGCTTATAAAATAAAATATATTTTAGTAGTTAAAAGATACATTTTACACTGCCACTATTCTCAATATATTACATTATTTTCAATTATTTATACTTATTTTTTCAATATTGACATTCATTATTTCTTCGTTGATTATTCAGTATATTAGAGAAGAAACAGCATTGAAAATAAGTGTAAAATCTGTATTTTTAGGACGCCTGCAATGATAGGCTGCTCTTTTGTGGTAAACCGGGAATACTTTGGGGAGTTGGGCCTACTGGACGCAGGGATGGACGTGTATGGAGGCGAAAATATAGAGCTGGGAATCAGGGTTAGTATGCCACCCACATCCATCCGCTAAAGTAGAGCATTCATAACTTAGCCTCCCTACGCTCAGTGCACAGAGCCTTCATTTGAAAAGAATTTTAGTTTTTTTCTTCTAAAATTATGCCAGAACTGAAGTTTGATAGGTGTATGTGTATTTTTAAATCCCAGGTTTGGCTGTGTGGGGGAAGCATGGAAGTTCTGCCTTGTTCCAGAGTGGCCCATATTGCAAGAACAAAAAAGCCCTACCACAGTAACATCGCCTTTCACACTAGGCGCAATGCACTTAGGGTGGCAGAAGTCTGGATGGACCAATACAAATCAAATGTCTATTTGGCATGGAACCTCCCAATGAAGGTAAGCACTTGACATATTTGCAGTATTATAATAATAAATAGTATAATACTTCACTCTCTTTGTCCATACAGAACCATGGCATTGACTATGGAGACATATCCCAGAGACTAGCGTTCAGGAAAAGACTCCAGTGCAAAAACTTTGAGTGGTACCTCGACAATATCTATCCAGAGATGAGGATATACAACAACACTCTCTTTTATGGAGAGGTGAGTACATTAAATGAATAAAGTTGCGGTCACATTTATTATCGTTTGGCAAATTTTCATGGACGAAAGATTTCCCTACACAGAGTTCACAATGGGTTCAATATGGATTTGCAGTGTTGACCAACAGAAAGCTGCTTGGTTTGAAAGTGACTCCTGTGTGCGCTGTGCTTTATACATCACTACAAACTGACAAGATAATGGACCTTTTTTGCCTACAAATTTTTTCTAATGTGACTGCACCTTAACACTGGGTCTCTGAATAACACACCCAAAATTATTTATTCACCCTCATGTCCTTCCAAACCTGTCTGACTTTCTACTATGAAACAAAAAAAAAACACATTTTGAAGAAGGTCCTCAGCGCACTTTTCCATACAATGAAAGTGAATAGGGACTAGGGCTGTTAAGCCCCCACAAATGACAAAAATAACCATAAAAGTGTCACGCAAGTGGTCAGTTTGACTATATTCAAAGTCTTCTGAAACCAATGATATAGTAGTGTGAGGAGTCTACCAAGTTTAAAACCATGATTTGGCTAAAATCTTACCAATCATCTTACTGCAGCATTCAAGTTTTGTACACGTTTATTCAAAAATATTGACAAGTCATGCAATGATTTCATATTAGTTACCACTGTGACACCAAAATGGTGTTTAGAGTCAATGAAGCCAAAACTTAAATTTCAACTGGCTCTTCACACAACGCTAGCGTATGGCTTTAGAAGTCATATGAACCACTTTTGTGAAACTTTTATGATGCCTTTCTGTCATTTTTGGAGTTTAACAGCACTAGTTTTCTGTCAAGGAGCCAGAAATATTCGTAATATACAAAAAAAGCGATGTGATGAGGGTGAGTAAATGGTGACAGAATTTTCACTTTTGTGTGAACCATCACTTTAAGAAGGCACTGCATCGTTAATTATGTCTTAGTTTTATCAAAACAGATTTCATAGTAAGAGAATAACGTTTTAATCAACAAAAAGCAGGCCAAACTATCAGCTGCTTACATCTTTTTAATGTGTTCTAGATACGCAATACCAATGTGACCCATCTGTGTGTGGACCAGGGCATAAAGGAAAACCACACAGCAACTCTGCACCCCTGCCATGGCTGGGGCCCTCAGGTAGAGCGGCACTCCTCACAGCCTATACATCTCCACAGACCTAACTTCCACTAAACCTCTACTCACTCTGCACGCAGGAAATAGGTTACGTCTAGAGGGAGTCTCTTCATGACATATTTCTCCGCATTCTGTTCATCTGGCAACTAAGCAACGAAATGAAAAGATGGCGCGAAACAAGAAAGAAATTCTATTTTCTAGTTATAAAGTCAATCTGGAGACTGTAACTTCTAGATCTAGTCTTGACAAGTTTGCATATCTGCATTGGAGCTTGACCTAGCTAATAATTATAATAAATTAATAGTCATTATGGAACTGCCAAAAACTATCTGGCAAACATCATCAGCATAGGGTGCCAAAATGCCCCCGAATGACTCAGTGACCCAGTTACCAAATCACTGAATGAAATAAATTCATATTATCCCCTCTGTGGTCTATTTTGTAGCTGGGTCGCTACACGAAGGAGGGTTATCTTTTCCTGGGTCCTCTGGGAAGCACTGGTGAAGATACGCGGTGTGTGGTGGACGATAAAATCAGCAGCTACCCACAGCTCCTGAATTGTGAGAAAGTCTCTAGCGTACGCCAGAAAACTTGGCACTTTGCACAGGTGAATGGGTCATGTTTTATATAGAGCACTTTGTAAAAATGGTCCTTTTGCCTTTGATCACTAAAAGGATTCTTTTTATTTTTGTTCCCTGAAGAATGAAGCAATCATCAACCGAGCTACAGGACGCTGTCTTGAGGTAGTGCCGGCTAATATCTACTTCGGCTACGCTCTGATCCTGCGTTCCTGCACTGGCCAGAAGTGGAACATCAAGAATTTGATGAAACAGGACTGAGGGCAGTGAGTCAGCGACCTTAGAAAGTCGGGAATCTCCACAGCCTTCATGGAACTTTAGAAAATGGATCCAGTTTTGTGGAACTCATGGGGTGCTGATCATGTTTGCGTGTTTTGGGTTTTTGGTCTTACTACATTCCACATTACAAAGAATAAGACACTTGAAGACACTGCATACAGTAGGTTCCTCAGATTTCCACCTTCTGGAAAACCTCTAGACATCCTTTCAAAAATTACTGTTCTCTGAGGAACATTGGATTTCATAAGTACCTGCAAGAACTGTAAAGAACATCAATGGTTCCTCCATTAACCTTGCTGCAATGAAAGATTTTGAAGCACATAAACTATGTTGAAGTTACTTAGGTGTGCAGTATTTTCAACCATAGTTTCAACTATGAGAGCAACCAAGTCTTGAGTGCAGAAACCAAAATGACAATTAAATGTTGTAGATGATCAACTGCAAATACTCTGTACATCACTGTATGCATAATTTAAAGGATTAGTTCACTTCCAGAATAAAAAATTCCTGATAATTTACTCACCCCCGTATGATCCAAGATGTTCATGTCTTTCTGAAAAAATTAAGGTTTTTGAGGAAAAGATCTTTCTCCATATAGTGGACTCCAGTAGTGGCCAATGGGTTGAAGGTCCACCACAAATACTTGTCTTGTACTAGCTCTACCTCACGCATTACGTAATTACGCACGCATGATGTAAGTGTGTTCCACTTCGTGAAGTAGACGAGGGTAGTTTATATGGACAGACTCTCAACCCCTCGATCTTGACCGAGGGAGTGAGTCTGCTTCATATGCACACTTCAGGCCGCTCCATAGACCACAATGCAACACGATATGACGTCATCGCAGATCGCGTTTAATTTATCCCCACCCTAAACAACACTATAATATAAATAAATAATATAAATGATTGTTTTTTTTTACATTTATAACAGTCCAAGCACACCTATATACATATAGAATGCTGCACCAAACAAAATTGTAAGGGGAAAAATATAAACAATAAACCAACTCCATAGCGGATTCTAAGTGATCAAGCTTAAGACGTTCCAATTCAGCCCATTCCAAGGGTTCCGCCAGTAGTGGTCACTCATGCAATGTAATCAATGACGCACATCCGAGTAAACGAGACGGAGGGAAGTTTGCGAGTGAAGGGCATAAAAAATGGACCGGAACGCAACCCCTGTGTTTACACAGCGAATGTGCAAAGAAAGTCAAACTCCCTTTACAAAAAAAAAAAAAGGTAAAACAGCAATGTCGGACGATTTGGAGGAGAAAATGAGATGGAGTTTTTCACCCTACCCTACCTTTTTGAACCGAAGTACACAGATGAAGTACTAACCGCGCATGACCTTTCCAACATGATTACGCAATGCGTGAAGTCACACATGCACATCGCAGAGCTAGTGCAAGATGAGAATTTGTATATATATTTTTTTTAGAAAATAACCGATCGTTTGGCTAGATAAGACACTTATTCCTCTCTGGGATCGTGTAGAACCCTATGAAGCTGCATTCAGACTGCAATTTGGACCTTCAACCCATTGGCCACCATCGAAGTCCACTATATGGAGAAAAATCCTGGAAGTGAACATCCTTTAAGTCTATTCCTAAATTATACACATGCAGATTTACTTCACATCCGGGAAAACGTGTTCATATGTTCATAACAGCTTTATTTAGACTTAATTTGTAGTAATTTTGAGTTGTGCTATCTGTATTTCTTCTTACATTCTCTTGTGTTAGGTTTTCACCATCAGCGGCTATGGATCCCAGTGTGTCTTCTGTTTAAATAAGCTGTCTGCTCTGGAAATATGTTATTTATTGCATATTTATTTTCTACAGTAGCCCCTCATGAGAATGACATTATGATATGTGTGCAGTTTAACAGTAACTATGGTAACTGAGCTCTATCTGCTGTTGAATGGATCCTGTAATAGTCATACTGTTACTTTTAACCACACTAAAGCAACAAGGCCAGTATGTAGGCAATAGGAATATAGGAAAAATGATCGTCGGGGATTGTCGACCGAGTTACATAAGGACATGTTACACGAGTTATAAACTGTACATGTAACTACAGTTTCCTCAGATGTTGTTGCACCCATACCGTCTTCCATTTTGACTAGGACTGATTTGAATAAAATGGTGAACTGCTGCGTTGCAGTGCTCGGTGTCCTAAATCTAAAAAAGAATTTAAACGCCCTATATAAGTACCTCACTTGTTACTTTACCTGAGGAACTGTTGGCAACAACAAAGCAGCGTATCTAAAGATCAAAGCATGTAACACTCTACAAAAATTGTTAGGTTGTCATTTGAAGATTAGTGGCAAACACTTCAATGTTCCTGTGACAGGAGGATGATGGGCTACCAAGAGGCTGATCTGATGTGTCAAAAAGCACCAGCTGAGCTTTCTCACACAACAATCCTTCCTTCAGCAATGGTAAGGCTGTTCTAACTTAAAAGGACATCAACTGTGCATACTAATCGACCCTCTGAGCGCCTCCTACCACTGAGCCAAACCTCTCCTGCTGTGATGCTTCAGGCTCTGTGTGACTGACAACTCCCAGTCATGTGAGCCGCGCCACATGTTTGAGGGCTGTTAAATATTCAACCGCTGTTTATTATGCATTTACAACTCGAATTAGGGCAAATATTCTTTTTCATCTTTCCATATTAAACAACTCTGGCAGCTGTATCGGCAGCTCTGCTGTATAGGCCTATCGGCTTATGGATTTTCTTTGTTGCAGAGGCTTTCACATTTTATAGGAGGCTTGTTTCATTTTATGGTAAGCTGTGAAGCAGTGAGTAATTGTAGCGGTTCATAGCTCTCGAATACACATAATGACTTTGTAGTTCATAGTACAAGAGTAAATAATTTAAATAGATGATACGCCCCCATAGTTCATCACCGTTGATATTGATCATCATGATTCATTACTGGCTCATTAACTTAGTGATTCACCCTCAGAGCTTAGAGGCATGGCTGATGTGTGACTGTGAGTAAGTGTTGTATGGCTTCATATTTTGACTAAAACCCATTACTTAGCTACCATTTGTCTTTGTGCTCTGCATCTCAGTTCCAAAAGTGGTGGTACAGTCTAACTGCACTGGGACTTTGTATTAAGGCAGTCACATTGGCAAAATTTCACAGGCACAGGCAAAAAAAGGTCCTTTGTAGCATGGAGTCACTTTCAAACCAAGCAGATTTCTGTTGGTCAACGCCACAATTGGCGTGACCAACAAAAAACTAAATCTGCTAGGGGGACTTTTTGCCCTCGTGCAAAACTCCCGATTACGTGGATACCAAGCAATGTGTCTGTCATGATCCCTGTCTGTGACGCTCGTCCGTTACAGTGTCACACTTACTGTTGTACTTGTTTATATTTACTTGCGCAAATCCAGTTATTCCTATGAAAGCTATTTTCTGGCATGGGAAATTATGAGGTATTTATTACTTTGTCTCACAATTTAAGAAAAAAGTCAAAATTGCCAGATATAAACAGAATTCTGACTCACAATTTTGAGTCTACATCGCACAATTCTGTCTTTATTTCTCCACATTCTGAGTTTACATCTTGCAATTTTGACTGTTTTCTGGCAAAAAAAAAAAAAAGTAATTGAGGTCATTTTTATCTAACAATTCTAACATTTTTATGCAATAGCGAGTTATTTCTAACAATCCCATTTTTCTCTGAAAAACTATAAACTTAGAATTGCATGACAAACAGTTTTTTAAATGTGTCAAATTTTTTAAAAATGAGTCACTGAATTATTCCCTCACCCTTTCAAATTATTACTCATTTAGGACCGAAACTCCGCTGCTCTGTGTTGATAGGGGTTGATTCTGCTGTAGTCTTGTTTGGAACTATTTGGAACTACAGAATAGACAACTGTAAAGTAACTGGCAATGATAGTTTTTATCTAACAATTCTAACATTTTTATGCAATAGCGAGTTATTTCTAACAATCCCATTTTTCTCTGAAAAACTATAAACTTAGAATTGCATGACAAACAGTTTTTTAAATGTGTCAAATTTTTTAAAAATGAGTCACTGAATTATTCCCTCACCCTTTCAAATTATTACTCATTTAGGACCGAAACTCCGCTGCTCTGTGTTGATAGGGGTTGATTCTGCTGTAGTCTTGTTTGGAACTATTTGGAACTACAGAATAGACAACTGTAAAGTAACTGGCAATGATAGTGTCTAAAATACTCAGAATTAACTTACCTGCATCCTTGTGACAGTGGAACAGTGTCAATTTTGCTTGTGAGATACTGTGAAAATACTAAAGCAATTGTATTTTTTTTACCTTAAAATATCAGTTTAAAAATCATTCTGATGGTACACTGACTTCTAAGTCAAACATTTTCTGTTTCTTTCCCACATTTCCCTCCGAACGTCTGTTCTGGGAGTAATAATGAGCAAGTACGAAATCCGCGAAGAGGGCGGATTGCTTTACGGCACAGCAACAAATGCACGTGTACAGAGATCCGCTGTAATTACGACAGTGAATCCCACTCACTTAACTGTAGGGGGCTACAAAGTCGCAAAAATATACACAAACTACATACAGTTGCTTCAAGTCTGTCTATTCAGTTCACGCACCCACAACAGAGAACAGTTTTTATAGAATGATAAACAAGAGCAGCAAAAACTATATTAATCAGTAATGGGCAGTGTGATAGTCTTGAGGTAGGCCTATTTTGTCAGGAAACAGAAAAGATGCCACAAATATTACAAAAATGCTTTATTGCATAAACTCTATGCATTTGTCCTGTACATATTTGAATATGTATATTAAAATCATCTATGGGCAGCTTGCAAGAAGCTAGTCTCAACTACATAGCTAAATATTATGCATGCAAAGTATACAGATATATCATTGTGAATAACTGTAAATATGTTAAATTTTTTTTTACAATTTAATGTAGCCAACTGCACCACCACATCACCTGTGTTTGCCAAACCCTAAAGTCTTTTTTTGAAATACAACCCACTTTAAAGGGTTAGTTCACCCAAAAATGAAAATTAGCCCATGTTTTATTCACCCTCAAAGCATCCTAGGTGTATATGACTTTCTTCTTTCAGACGAATCCAATCAGCAGGGCCGTTTCTAGGCATAGGCGAGCTAGGCGGTCGCCTAGGGCGCCACCAGCTGAAGGGGCGCCAATGAGCTCACGTACTGGCTTTTTAGCAGGGTTGTGATAAAGAGTGGCACGGTCACCCTGAAATATGACTGCCGCCCCCACTGGATCCCCCATTATTGGGCTAGAGTACTGTCAATCTGACCATGCCTGTATGCCACTGGATCAGAGTGCTGTCAATTGCTGCCTGATTGTTGCATTTAAAGTTTGCATTTGGAGCGCTCAACAACGACATTAGATCAGCGGGCTCTGTCAGTGCTTTGGCAATGTAACAAATTTTTTTTGCTATGCAATAAAGCTAAGTTCAAAGGCCAATTTAAAATATTGGTACAGTAAATAAAGTGCACAAAATCAGTATTTTGTTTAGGCAGTATTTGTGGCACTTGATAAATCATGTTGCGAGATTTGTCCAAAAGGTGTGCGTTTTTTGCGCCAATGCATTGTTAAATGATCAGCTTGTCATGTAATATTCCCATATAAACTTTAACATCCAATTAAAAAATATTTGTATAGTAAAATTCGCTAATTCACGAGATCAATACATCCTTTATTAGACCGCTTTGTCGAGTTAAAAAGAATTATATATATATATAGGCAATAGGGATTTTGCCTAGGGCATCAAATTGGCTAGAAACGGCCCTGCCAATCGGAGTTATATTAACAATTTTCCTTGCACTTCCAAGCGTTAGAATGGGAGTAGGCAGGTGTTTTTTTCAACAGTCCAAAAGTAGTCAAATAAAGCGCGTGCATCCATCATAAAACATGCCTCACAGCTCTGGGGGTGAATAAAGACCTCCTGTAAGCAAATCGAAGCATTTTTGTAAGAAAAATATCCATATTTAAAATGTTATAAATACTTTTTTCTCACTTCCGCTGACTGTCATACGTGCAAGCCGTTCCAGCGGATGACGTAGGACGCACGCGTCACACACACACCGGTGAGAAGTGACGAACGCGGAAGCGTGGAGGAGAGAGCAAAACAAAAAGCCAGTCATGAATTAGAAGCACTAAACGAGGATTTGTAAAGAAATATGCTTTCGATATAAGCCAAGGGGAGACTGGTTTTCCTTTGGTAAAGTAAGGAAACTTTGCTTCCTTTGCTCCTGTAAACAAACTCGCGAGACTAGCATATCTCACAGGCGCGTGTGCTGCGCATACATCCTACGTCATCCGCCCGGAATGGCTTGCACGTATGACAGTCAGCGGAAGTGAGAAAAAAGTATTTATAACATTTTAAATATGGATATTTTTCTTACAAAAACGCATCGATTCGCTACAGGAGGCCTTTATTCACGTGTGAGGCACGTTTTATTATGGATGCACGTGCTTTATTTGACTACTTTTGGACTGTTGAACAAAAACACCTGCCTACTCCCATTCTAATGCTTGGAAGAGCAAGGAAAATGTTTAATATAACTCCGATTAGATTCGTCTTAAGGACGAAAGTCATATACACCTAGGATGCTTTAAAGGGTGAGTAAAACATTGGCTAATTTTCATTTCTGGATGAACCCTTTAAATAGCCTACAGAACCAATTTAATCTGATTTCATGGGATACTTTGTTCACAACATTATTATCCTAAAAGGCAATTTTACAATATTGTCTTTAAATAATGGCATAAACTGAAATAATTGACGGTGTATATTGGTATAACATTCCATCATTCCTAAAATCACACCCAACCCCAGAATATAATTAATGTGTAATTTTTCACATTCACCACACAATTGTGGAGGTCAAAATCATCTACACACATAGTATATATCATTTTATCAACCCATCCAGATCTTTAGTTGAATGCAAGCTAATGTTACATTCTAGATCAGACAAGGACAGTATGAGGACAAACACAGTGAATGAAGTAATCACGTCCACCACCAGGTGTCGCCATTGTAACAGAATGAACTATCCACTTGCTCCAACCGCACATGGATCAACATTTGAGTGAGAAAAAGGGGTTGGACTAACATTATACCTTTATAATTTCCGTGTATGCACCTTTATTCTCTAAAGTACACCTGTGCAGACAAATATGGCTTTAGTCAGGGGTCTCGGGGGAGAATGGAGAGCTGGCAGACGTGTATTGATTTCAGCCGCCCCCTCAGTAGCCCTGACACAATCTGTGCAGAATGTACTGCTTTAAACTATCATGCACGAACAGAAAACACACATGTAAAGCTCTATTTACAAAGTTCTGCTCATTCACATGCATTATAAAGTGGAAGCAGACCTCAGGAAACATGGTGGAGAACATATACCATTGCATTTTCTAGGTGTCCAGAGGAGACATTCATGAAATACAAAGAGAAGAAATGCATCAGGCACAGAGTTTTAGCCATCGCACCTATGTGAAAGATACAATCATCTTCCAGTATCATTCTTTTCCTTTTTACAATCCCAATATTGAAGATGTGAAGCATCTTCATTACACACATCTATTGAAACATCAACAATGCAGTGCTACGGTGGCTTTAATACAGACAGAGAATGAAATGCAATATGAACATGCACCATACACATAGCCATAACCAAAGATGACTGTGGCTCATGATAAAGTGAAGGACATCTTCAATGCAGCTCAAAAAGGGAGGTTGGTGTAATAAAAGTAACAAAGATTTTTCTAGCAGGTTGATGGGAGTAAAGCAGTGCAAAACAACCCAAGCTCATCCACTAACATGAATCTGAGAACCGTCATAAACCTTTCAGAAATGCTGAAAATGAACAGGTCTCAACGTGTGTAACCCTTAAAAACACTGATAACTGGCCAGAAATGTACCATTAAGACAAATCAAGCGCTTTGAAGTACTGCGAAACCCACACATCTTCACTCATTAGGCCCAGATGGAACCTGTAGACATTTTCAGCTCTAATTTTGTCAGAAAAGATTTTAAATATGGTCAAATGTGTTAAACTGACCTGAGAGTATTACAGTCTTAAAGGTGGCTGAAATCATAATCAAATCTAAAATCTTAGCAGTATATTGTCTTGTTTTAAGAGTGGTTAGATATTTCTGATGGAAAACAAGATCAATTTACCAGAGAAGATATATATCTTGTTTATAAGTTTATAAATATTAATAATGATTAAGTTATATATTATTTATATAACAATATTATAAATTCATTATATAATAATATACAATTATAGTACTTAAAATACAAATGTTTTACATTTTCAAATTTATCTTCTCAAGTAGATATATCTTCTTTTAATCATTTTATCTGTATTTTTGTCATTTTCCATTATCTAAAACTTAAAATAATTCAGAAGCAAAACTGCAAGTTGTAATTTTAAAAGGTCAAATAATTGTGTAAGAATTAAATTTATAATATTTAATTAAATATAAAATTATTTATATAATATTGAATTCTTTATATAATTCCTAACATTTTATGTAATTTTGCAAAGTAAATCTTGTTTGGAGAATGTTAAAGAGCAGGTCATATGGGTTTTTGAAAAATATCTCTTTTGCAGTTTATAACGTAGCTATCCTTAAATGA
>NW_015555720.1:1086793-1129022 GCF_001515605.1 Sinocyclocheilus anshuiensis
CATTTTCGAATCTTTTGCCTGTTATCGCCTGTTATCGGTATACAACACATTTGCATAATCCCCACCTGCCCACGAGTCTGACCTGCCCACAAACGCTTCCGCTAGTTAGTGTGTTTACATCATGTTGAGAAGACGCTGTGTTCAAGGATACCACAGAAATACAATTCGAAACTTTTGTTGTGTGCATGTCATTTTACCAAGGACTGCTTTTCTAATCTTGGCTTTTATCTTTGTTGGCTTCTAATCTTCTTAATTTGGACTAACAAGCTCTCCGAACCACAACCTGTAAGTACGATTGATACGTATGTGTACATTTTCAATCGAGTGCTCAAAATATAAAGTTTTTGTGCTAATATGTGATGTATACCTAGTGCAGCTTTAGGTTTCCAGGTAAAGCACGATATTACTGTCTTACTGAAGTAGTTCTGATAATTCTCTGTGAACCCACTATTTCCTAAGAATGTGCGATTAATGTAGACTGACGTTGTTCTAATTACTTTGCTTAATAATAAAGAATGCAGTGTAGCGCACAGACTTTATAATCATTGTGAAATTGCTGTTTATTTTGCTGCACCAGCAGTTATAGGGTTAAAGCGGGAGAGACGAGCGAGTTAGTTAAGCTGCTGCGCCTGTGATACAGCTGTTCTGCATTCTGATTAAAAGTTAAGACACAGAGCGTCTTTTGTCTGTCGTTCTTCATAAGTGTTCACAGTTTAGCAGCTAAACTTTAGCTGTGGGCACGATTCTTGCACGATTTCGCAAGTGTTTTTGTATTTTATGTAATTATTATAAGAACGGATTGTAGCACTATATTATTGTTTTATGTAAAGGTGCTTTGTCAATGGTAGCACTCGCTAACTTGCTCAAGGAATCCTCTCTGAATATTAGGACACTTTAAAATACCATATGACCTGCTCTTTAAGATATTTTCATTGGAAAATTTACAGCAATACTGCTTAAGAAAAATTACGAAAAATTAAATGTACACCAATGTGTTTACATAATGTAGATGTCATTGCAAACACATATAAACAACATAATTGAATAAAGTGCTGCAGCTGTGATGTCAAAACATAGAAGACTAATTCGCCACAGGTTTCACTGTTGTTTTTTTTTTTCATGGGGTTTTTCAATTAATGAGTAAAATAAGGTCTGTGGTAACCGAAACTTGCTGAAACTTGGAGTTTTGTTGTTCAACATGAACTGCACACACCCACACCCTAAACATTATTTGTATGTAATTACTATGTAGTTACTCTGTAGTTACTTATTACAAACATGTTGTTTTTTTAAATAACTGCTTCAAAATCATGTTTTCATTATGGATGTGTATAATTTATGTTGTAGATCAAAATGTCCAAGTATCATCAATTTAAATTAACCACAGATCTTGTTTTACTCATAAATTGAAAAAACCCATTATAAAAACCCACAGGAAATTTTGAGGGAACCCATGGCGAATTAGTCTTCTGGGTTTTGACGTCAAGACTGCAGGACTCTATATGGTAGATAATTTTACCCAAAGCAACCTAAAATGCTTTCAAGATATACATCCATTTCCTCGGAATTAAACCTGTTTCGCCATGCTGTACCAGTTTGAACAAAACAACTGTCGGAACAAACATGGAAATAGAACTTATGAATGACAGCAGTTCTAATTTTGTGGAAATCTGCACAACTTTCCGTTGTGTTTCAACATTTTGTGTGGGCGTGCTCATTACAAACCACTTCAGGAAAAGCATTAGACACAGGAAGATTGCACAATCGAATAGCAGAGCACATTCGAAATGATGAAAACTATGAGTCAGGCTCATGGATTTTTGGAGCTGACGACTATGGATTTAATTATGGACGACAACGAGCGCTCCTTCCCCGGCCTCCCACCATCCCCTGAGCCAGAAAAGCACTCTGGCAAGAGCAGACATAAATAGTCTCCGGAGTGGATGCTGTAACTTCTCCCTCCACAAAGGTGTAATGAGTTGCCAATTACTTTTGCCTTCCTACATCGACAGCAGGCCCGAACCCAGCAGAAGCTCATCAGCGAATCCCTGCTGAAATATCTGAAGCCACGGAGGAGACGGCGACGGTTTATGAACTCCTGCGTGTTATTGCATTAGGGAACAGAGGTGGCACGAAAAGCAGAAAGTCAGCCCTTTAAAGTCCCTGCCTGAGAGATGAGGCCCCATGTAACATGCTGGCTTGGCTCGCCTCTACACTTCCTGTGTCGCTTGGTCCGCGTGGAGAAGTAACGGGAGAATACAAATAAAAAAAGAATAAAAAGCTCCTCTTTTCAGTAATGAGGTGTTTGGTTTTGTTTCTTGAGTTTCGACAACTTCATCCACAGACATGCACATGCAGGCTCCGCCCCGCTCACAGTGGTGTCGCTACTCCATGCCGTTGCGCAGCATCTGATTGGCTGCGATGAGCATGACGCTGATGATGAAGGCCATGGCGAACGCGCATATCAGGCTCTTGCGCACACACGTCTGCCGATTCTTCTTTTTGGGATGAACTGCAATGACACAAAAACAGCGATTTAGTCTGAGGAAAACAAGCCAGCGATTAGCATATATCGCATTAGTGTCTGAATGCGTAGGTGTCGATTTGCATTCTAGCCGACCGCCTTTCATCTGCCAATCTGACCCATCTAAATAAAGCAGCGTTTTTCACGCAGCTGCGAGGTGGAGGTGTTTTGACCAGGGCTCGAGGTTCACCTGAGCACTTGTGGCGGCTCGGCTCACGAGCGTCTGGGGTGACAGTGGGGTCTGGGCCGAGAATAGAACCAGTTATTAGGAGCTTCTGGGAACACACAGCGAGACAGATTGTGTGCCAGCCTCACCCCGTGATATCATTTTCCGCTCCAGTCTTTCTTCTGGCACAGAGCGCTAGTCAGCAAGTCCCGCCCCCTGCAGCCAATCCCTGGCCTGGTTACGGCAGAGAGGAATCGCGATAATGAGCGAATGTAGCGACTCTTCTGCGTGAGTGTGTGTTGCTAAGGAGAACTTTCGTTTTTGCCCCACTCTCGCCTTTGCAAATGGCAGCAGAGAAAAGTCAAGATAAAATGTCTCGCAGGGAGCTCAGCATGTTTTGAACTTCAAAAGGTCTCAACAGCACTGCAACCCTCTTGTGAAAAAGAAGTGCGCATAACTGTATTGAAAGTGCATGTGTAGTTTACTTCAAAAGTATATTTGTAAAAAACTGTACTTGCAGATAATATAGAATATTATGAAATAAAAGGCCAGTTAAGTGTACCTAAAGAGTGTACATTTTTATTTTATTTCTTGACACACTTAAGTACTTTTAACATACATTTAATACACATTTACATTTAGTCATTTAGCAGATGCTTTTATCCAAAGCGACTTAAAAATTATGACAATAGAAGCAATCAAAACCAACAAAAGAGCAATAAAATGCAAATGCTATGACAAGTCTGTTAGCTTAACGCAGTACACGTAGCAAGATTATATATATATATATATATATATATATACATACACTTAAGTATATACTTAAGTACTTTTTAAAAAGTGCAATTTGTAGGAATGTAATTTAAATGTCCATTTTAAATCCTTCAAAAGTATATTTTTAAAAAACTGTACTTGCAGATAATATTGAAAATTATTAAATAAAAGGCCAATTAAGTGTGCCTAAAGAGTGTACATTTTTATTTTCTATTCATTTGATTTTTTTGACACACTTAAGTACTTTTAACATACATTTAAAACACTTTAGTACTTTTAAAAAAGTGCAATTTGTAGTAATGTAAATTAAATGTCCATTTTAAATCATTTTTTAAAATGATCTTTAGTCATGCTTTAAAGAAGTACAATTATTTGATTATAACATATGATGATATTATTTTAACAGTAGTATGTTGTTTGTTATTACATTTAAAGTTGATTAATTTTGAATGTACTAAACTGCAACTTCATCTTTACAAATGTAATTGCAATAAACTATACTTCAGTTTAAAATAAATGCTTGTCAGTACATTTGTCATTACACTTTAACCATATTACAAAGACCATATAAGTAATTATGAGATTACTTATAAAGATCCTTAAGTCCTACTTAAGTGAGTCAAAAAGCTAATTACATTTAATATAAATATAAACTAAGACACTTTAAATTTAAACTAATATATCTGTGTATTCTCTCATTTCATTTAATTGCAATTATGGAATTTAGTGTTCGACAACATTACATTCAGTTTACACTTAGTTTAAATCTTTTAAAGTATATTAAGTACTCGTATGCTAAAGGACTTTTCGAACTTTAAAAACCCTCAGTACAAAAAGTACACAAGCATGACGGCATTTTATACTGCTGTAAAGTTGCACTTTTTGCTTTTACTTTTTGCATTTTCTTTTCTGCTAGCATCACCAAATGAAATGCTAAATCCCCATTCCCATTCATCTCAATGGCAGTTGTTTGGCTAGTTTTAGTTCAAGAGTTTTAGTTAGCTTTGCTTGTGTCTCTAGATTCATTAACACGCATCTCAGTGTGTGGTCTGTTGACAACACCTAAGCTCGGCCCAGGTGCCACCATGAATGATTCATAAAGACACAGAGGGCTCAACAGAAGGTGTGGATGAGGGTTGCTTTAGCGCTGTGGACATCTGTTACTGCTGGTAGGACAGAGACTTACGCCGTTGGCATAAGGGATGTGCTTGACCCCTGCAATGCTAACACTGTGCTAGCGTGGTCCATACATACTGAACATTCATACACTGAAATCATTCACTAAGTGCACAAAGTAGCTTTCTAATGCCTATTGCTGCATGTGTACTGATTTAAAATTTAAATTGTGGTTGATATTATAAAGATTTATAGGGATTAATAATTATATGGCAGAAACAATAGATTGCTAGTATTCTATTCTGAATTCAGCAGTGGTGTATAAAGTACCTGAAAGCCACACTCAAGTAAAAGTACAGATATCTTACCAGAAAATGACTTTGGTAGAAGTTGAAGTAACCGTTTAGAATATTACTTGAGTAAAAATCTTAAAGTATGTGATATTTATTGCATTTTGTATTTTTTGGGTAAGAATAAGAAGCACTTCATCTGGTACACAGTGTCTTTCATTCCAACATGAAAACATTTCTGGAATCTACATCTGAAGTGGCATTTAGATGTATTTACACAGTTTAATGTATCTCAGAGGGGACATGGATGCATTTTAATTCAGAAACAAAGCATTTGACTGTGTTAATGAGTAAATCACTGAATCATTTATTCAACCGATTCGTTCAAAAAGCGATTCATTCAATAAGTAAACACCATCCATTGCTCAGAGTTGCTCCAGACAGTGGAGTGTGATCTTTGTTTGGAACTATTTTCGTTAGCGAAATTGAGCAAAAACAAGCAATAGTATGTCTAAAATGTAAGTCACTTATTGCATTACTGAACTTGTATAAAATGACCTGGAAATTTGAGTTTTAATAGATTAATAAATCAACATGCGTGCACTCTGTGTGTGATTTGGTGATTACCTAGAAACCTAGACGTTACTTGATAATGTCATCATTACAACAACACTTACCATATTATCGCAGACGATGCTGTGTATCGCACACCCCAGACTCCACATGCATTAATATGAATTATCTTAAGACACAAAATTTGTTTAATATTTTATGCAACACAGTTGGAAAAAAAGTGTCAGAGAAAATAAAAATGTTGTACAAAATTTTTTTTTCTTATTTTTATTCGTCTTGTCAGGATACAATTCGTTTAACATTGACAACACAATAGGGGAAAAGTGTTGCAGAGAGAGAGAAAAAAAAAAGTAGGTTGTACAAAAATAGCCTATTAGCTATTTTTATTGTCTTGTCAAAATACTAAATTCGTTTGACATTTTTCTGTTAACACAGTAGGAAAAGTGTCACAGAGAAAAATAAATAAATACGACATCTTTCATTTAAAATTATAGGCTAAGCAAAATTTCGAGTCGAACGTCCTTCAAGGACAGTGCATCCACACTTTGCTCCGTCCTTATTCTGCTCTGTCACTCATCGATAACCTGCCTGTTCTGTCTGAGGGCCGTATATTTACCACTGTAACGAAGTATTATTACTTCGTTACAATACACCACTGGAATTCAGCCATTGGCTTATTTATCATCTGGTAACAGAACTACTTGATAAGAACTTGTTTGCTGTTTTGCACTGTTTTCACTTATAAACAGTGCTTGGTCTGTGCATATTTCTCTCCTGATTCAGACGAAATGACTTTTTCACAGAAAAATATTTAAGCGAGAGGCAATGGTTTGAAGTTAAAAACGGCTTAATGATGAATTTGTTTTTTTACTTCACAAGACATTAACTGGTGGACTGGAGTGGTGTGGATTACTTGTGTATTATTGTGATGCTTTTATCAGATGTTTGGACTCTTATTTTGACGGCACCCATTCACTGCAGAGGATCCATTGGTGAGGAGTGATGTAATGCTAAATTTCTCAAAATCTGTTAAGTTCAAGAAGCAAACAGAATATGTGACCCTGGACCAAAAAAAAAAGTCTTAAGTCGCTGGGGTATATTTGTAACAACAGCCAATATGGTCAAAATTATAAAATTTTCTTTTATGCCAAAAATCATTAGGATACTAAGTAAAGATCATGTTCAATGAAGATATTTTGTAAATTTCCTTCCCATAAATATATCAAAACGTAATTTTTGATCAGTAATATGCATTGCTAAGAACTTCATTTGGACAACTTTAAAGGCGATTTTCTCAGTATTTTGATTTTTTTGCACCCTCAGATTCCAGATTTTCAAATAGTTGTATCTCGGCCAAATATTGTCCTATCCTAACAAACCATACATCAATGGAAAGCTTATTTATTCAGCTTCCAGAAGATATATAAATCTGACCCTTAAAAAAAATGACCCTTATGACTGGTTTTGCGGTCCAGGGTCACATATGTGTAATAGCGCCCCCTACTGTATAAATACAGTTGTTAAAAGTACTATTCATTTATTAGGTTTAAAATCTTTTAAGTGGAAAAAAAAATTCTGTGGTACTCAAAGTGTCAAATAGGCTGAATATAGTGTATTTGCATCATAATTTCAAGACTCGGTTTCATAAGATGTTTATGAGTTTGTTTCAGGGGATCTCATAATGTAGTGCAGCATATGCTACATTGAGCTGGTGACCCTGTAGATGGCGTGACAACACCCACTCGTGTATCTGGAGATGAGCTGCCCACTCAAAAACCAAACTAGCATCTTTAATTCACTCCTCTGATTTTAATAACCAAATAAGCCTCTAAAAATTGCACCTGACGTCAATAGGCTGTGAATATCACATAGCCTACTGTAAAAGAGCATTAACCCTCCTGTGTATTACCATGAGGATTGTTGTGTTGAGATGAGCCTATAGAGGTGCAGTAACAGCAGTATTATCATGCATGAAACATCAACATCAACCCATATTAGGTAAAACAAACAGACTGAAGCAGAGAAGCCTATAACGAACTCTAGAGAAGCACCTACACACCACTACAAACACTGCTTTTAAAGTTAGATGCTTACATTTGAGTTTGAAGGGTTTGGCTGATCAGAATTACTTTTAGCTTTTAATCCAAAAGAGGAAAAAAAGTTGAAATGAGTTACTTGATGCATCTCATGTGCTTTTCTATTTAATATACTTATTTTTCATTACATACAGTTCTTACGTCTGTCATGTTTATTTGTTTACTCGCATGTTTGTCATAAATAATGACTAAAATCATAAATATTGTAGAATACCTCACTTGATTTTAAATGCATTAAATTGCTAATTCATTATTACAAATATATTTAAAATACATGAAAAACCAGTTTCAGTACAGTAGAAATGACCATAAATGCTTGTCATTACATTCAGTAGTGCACTTTAACCAATTGAAGTAATTAAGATATTAAACACAAAGATTAAGTCATACACTGTGAAATATTTCCACCTACAGTATTTCAGAATTTAAAAAATGTAATTCAGTTTCTGTTTTAAATTTTTAAGTATAATTAAATTGGTTGTACAAGTAATTTCAACTGAAATTATATTAAACCGACTTTTAAAAAATCAAGTTGAATTTCATATAACTAAAAAAAAAAAGTTAAAACTGCTCAACTTATTTTGATGAGATACAGTAATGTAAAAACATAAGTTGCCATTGCTTACTGATAATATCATTTATACAGTGTACTTATATGAGCCAAAAAAAGCACTCCCTAATTTTAAATTCTAATAGATTTTAATTGAACTGCAATTAACATGCAATTAAGTGTTTGCTCTAATAAGTTGGCTACTCTTTTTTTAAAAGTGAACTATATTTTCACACGGGCCACCATCTGCATTTTTTACGAGAAAAAAACTCATGTCATGTTGATTATCATAAATATGAACTAAAATCATGAATATTGTAGTAGAATACCTCATTTGTTACTCCATTTATTTGAAATTATCTTGATATCATAATGCATTTTGTACTGACTTTCTTAAGGACTTGATGTATTAGAATTCATGTTGCGTGACTGGACAGTCAAGGTGATTATCTAGGGCTAATTAATATTCATGAGCTTAGCCTTCCCTACATGGTGACATCACAACTAGCCCACTCTAAGGGGCTATTTATACAACACCTTTTTAAACTAAAAATGGAAAACTTTTTATGGGTTTTGACAATGTTGTCTTTTGTACATGTAAGTTTTCACAAACACCAAGGAAAAACTCCACTGACACACACACACACAATGTAGCAATGTTTACACTCACCTCCCTCAAACTCTGTTTGACAGTTCCCCGAGTTCTCGTTCAAGCTCTCCTCCTCATTGATGATGATGTTCTCGATGTCCTTCATCGTCAGGTGGTCCCGGAAGGCATGAAAAAGGATGTGTTTCAGCTCCTCCAGTGTTATCCGCTGCATGTCAAACTACAAAGACAAATAACACAGGAGTTACTCAAACTCTTCAAAAACTCTTTTATGTTTCTATCAAAGGATATTTCACCTCAATTTTTAAAATTTAATGTTAATTATTTCAGCATTATACTTTGCATTTGTTTGGCTTTCAAATGCCACATTAAAATGAATTTTGCAGTTGAGTGCTTAGATATGAAAACAGCACAGAAAAAAATGAATACAGTCTTTGTAATTGAGGAGAAAAAGTGCATTGATCAGTCTGAACACTTTCGCATGGCATTTGATAAATGGACGTAACACAGTTAACTGCAAGAAATTCAAAGGACATCTGAGGAAAACTGTCATGGGGACTGTAACTTATGATCAGTATTGAAAGTTGATTTTTATAACTCGTATCCAGAGGGCGTTTATGAGCGCCATCCCTTTAATTACCCAGGCAGCATTAGCCCAGAGATCGATTTTTCAGGAGGATGTAAATGAAACTGTGGCGCACTAGCTTAATGCCTTATTTGCAAAGCTGGCAAGTTAGAGAACAAACAGTCATTAGGAACCGCGATACAGTCGGCTACATATTAATACACCACTAAATCATTCAGCCTTCCCTTACAAAACAGTGCAGTAATGGTAATAGCCTACTGTGGTAACTTTACTCACATAATCATATACCAGAATATATTCATCTAATTACCACAGCAGATGTCCAAAAACACATTATTCTGATATTCCTAGTAAATGTTTTAAGTAAGAAAAAATGTCACTTTTCATTGAAACATTGACAAGCACAGTGATAAAATACAGAATGGAAAGCTCCGACTTTGTGACAGGTAGCTCAGAGTACACTTCTGTGGCTCTGGAGAAAGACGCTTGACAGGATGTGCTGCCATTGCAGCTCATGAGGAGAGACAGCAGGATATTACAATAGCTGGCAAGATAATAAATCTGACAAGCCATTAAATATTACAGCCTCAGTATGCTCACCTCCACAGTAACTTGTCATTTCACTCCACTTTAGCAAGTCAGTAAGAATGAGAGCAAAACACTGCTTTGCAATACTGCATGTATGATGCAGTAAACACTTCAGAACAGGCCTATGAATCATGTTATAGGCTACTTGTCTTTAAATCTGAGAACGCACAAACTGAGCATTTCATACAGTAATTCAATGCCTATGAATGTTGACCTATTGTGTCCTCGGTTTATATGACTTAATATATCCACTTTATTTAGCAACAAGGAAATAAGCTTCTTTTGTGTGAGAATTTTGATTCATTAGCCACTTAAATAACTAGTGGAACGACAAAGTGCAGTAAACGGTAAAACTATTTGTGCTACAAATCAGTGCGTTTATGATTAAGATAACACATTAAAATAATATGATAACAAATACCAGTTTGCAATTATTAAGCAGCATGTTTTTGTACATTTACAAAATTTTGTACATTTACATTTAGTAATTTAGCTGCAGATGCTTCCAAACGAGGACAATAGTAGTAATCAAACATAGGTTATATATTATGTAGTAAATAGAATAGAAAAAGAACAGAGAACACTAATGTTAGAGGGTAAAATAAAATAAAAATGTATATATTATATTATATTATATTATATTGTCACACTTTATTTTAAGGTCCAATTAAAATATTAACTATTAACAAACCATTAACTATGACTTTTGCCTCAATAAACTCCTAATTTGCTGCTTATTTTGCTTAGTAAGGTAGCTGTTAAGTTCAGGTATTGGGTAGGATTTGTGTTATAGAATAAGGTCATGCAGAATATGTGCTTTACAAGTACTAATAAACAGCCAATATTTTAATAATAGGCATGCAAATAAGCAACTAGTTAATAGTGAGTTGTTACCTATTATATTATATTATATTATTATAAATAATTAATATATTAGCATATCACTTGATCTAACAGTACACTTCTACAATATGCTGCATGATTTCTGAATACACATTCACGCCCAGAAACAAACAGTGCAGGGTAAGTAATAGATGTTTCATTTTTATTAATGTTTAAGATCAATAACAATGAACTTGCAAAGTTTGGATTCCTGATCAAAAAATAGGGTAAACGATCTAATAGAAAGGGAAGTCATCTAGGGACTCTCATGCAAACCAGCCCTTTAGCATCCAGACAGTAAAGTTGGGAAGCTTCCAGCCACACCAGAGAGAAAGAGTGGGCACTAACTGCATTGATGTATCCTTCGGACAACCCACAGCCACAGAGACGGAGTTGACCGAGGGCATCAGATCCATCTGTTTCCACTGGAGGTCACGAGAGTGGGCAGCAGAGCAGCTCATTAAGAGCATTAAGAGCTAGATAACAAATACCATTTTCTTTTCTTTCAAACACTCTTTCTTTGCTGTAAGTATTTATATATATCAGTAATGGTGGCCGGAATGACCTTCAAGCTTGACTGTCTGTTCGGAAGACAGGGGTAATCTTTGTCGGGATGGTGTGTGTGTGTGTGTTTGTGTGTGTGTGTGTTTGATGGCAATTTTCATACAGACTGGACCTGATGACTTATAGGTCACCTAAGATCTTTGTTTTAAAGTAAGGCAAGGCAAGTTTATTTATATAGCATATCTCATACACAATGATAATTCAAAGTGCTTACGAGTAAGAAAAGATACCTGCAGGTTAAAAGAACCATCCACAGCTTGGCAATATTATGAAAACCAGAGTCAGATATATAGAACAATAGATGGAATAGTTGAATGATACATTGATAGATAGAATAGATCGACAGAGAGATGGATGGATGGATGGATGGATGGATAAGGTGATGTTGTGTCCTGTTGTGGGACGGGTATTGGCCTGCATTGAGTTGTCCCTATATACCAGCACAAGTGAATCGACAGCCTCTATTCACCCCAAACATCAGGCCGCTTAACAGCAATTAGTAACACATTAATGGAATCTCCCTGCTGCTGCAGGAAACTGACAGCTGTGGTCATTGACCCGGTGCTCCAGCTCCACTACAACACCACATACTGCTGCCTCTCTATAAAGATGGACAAGATGAAGAGAATAGGAGTGTCTGAACTGTGTGAGGAGAGAAAGGAAGTAAGTAGAGAGATAAAAGAGATGTGGATGAAAGACAATCAGAATGTGTTTTAATTTAAAGTAAAGAGTCATGCTCTTCAACGGTTTATCCAGCACGAAAATATATACAGAGTTTAGACAAAATAATGTGAACACTCATTATTATTGGTGTTAATATAATTTTTGCTGGCTACAGTGAAAAACAAATGTTGCAATTTCCTTTTATGTTATCTATGCTCTCTAGGTTGTATATCAATGTAGTATAAGTTGTGGTCAGCAGTGTTTAGTACAAGCCGTGGGTGAAACAGTGGACGTGTCAGACTCCCAAAAAGGGAAAATCATGGAAGTCAAGTTTAATAGGAGCGTCTGTAACCTTAAAGGGATAGTTCACCCAAAAATTAAAACTCTGTCATTAATTATTCACCGCTGTGTCGTTCCTAACATGTAAGACCCTTGTTCATTTTTGGAACACAAATTAAGATATTTTTGATGGAATCCGAGAGCTTTCTGACTCTGCATAGACAGCAATGCAACTGACATGTTCAAGGCCCAGAAAGGTAGCAAGGACATCATTAAAATAGTCCATGTGACATCAGTGGTTCAACAGTGGTAATTTTGTGAAGCTATGAGAATACTTTTCCAACATCTCTGAAACAACTGACATATGCTTTTATTAGGGATGGGCAAGCTAACGTGTTATTATCGCGCTAATGCATTAATTAATTAACGCCGACAATTATTTTATCGTCCATTAACGCAGTTTTTTTTAATCATTATTTTGAAAGTCACTGCTCACTGGCTCTGAATACACATACAAACCATGGGTCAACAAGAGGGGTGGGAAGTTGATCAGTACTGGTTTGGTATAGACGTCATCATGCGTCTCAACCAATGAGAGCATTTGGGGTGGGCCTAAGACTGCTGCAGCGCTCACATGAACGCTCCCGATAAAATTATTTAGGCTAAGCATCAACATTCACAAACCACTGTTCACTGATATTTTTAACAGAAAAGCAGGCATGGACTGCTGCGTGCATGGTTTGGTATGGCAGAATATGACAGCGCTCCCTTTATTATCACTAAAAAGCTGACATCTCAGTTCATCGCGATCTCATAAAGCTCTGTTATAACACAATGAATATATGAATATATGCACAACAAATCTTCCATAATGTCTACACTTCGCGTGTTATAATGAGAGGATTCGTGAACACGCAATTTTCAGCACTGCACAATAACTTTTGAGCGGTGAGTGGATTCTTACTTAAACACCTTTGATTGGCCATTGTGTTCCTGAAATCAACAGATATCTGTGATTGTCTACATTGCTCAATGCTGCAAACACGTGGTATAAATAGAAACTGCCTATGCTTGCACATGTTAATCATTTTATGTTATATTAGTTATTCTTGTTGCTTTTGTGCAATAGATGAATAACAATTTATACTTTTTTAGATATTTTATATTTATATATTTCTATTTTGCGGGAGTCCCGCGAATCATTTTATTCTCCTGCATCCCGCTCACACACGAGTCTCTACCTGCCCGCATCTGCACTCGCCCATCAAGTGTTGTCCCGCGCCGCACTCTGTTGCATTGGGTCCCACGGTAGTCTCGCAGGAGTGCAGGTCTCTACTCGGAAGGTGCCTGTTATAATCGCGGCTCTGGACTCTGAGTGTAACTTGTTGTTGTACGTTTGTTCATATAGCAGTACTTTAAAAATAAAAGTGTGCAATACAATACTTTTGAATTAATTATTGAATGTTGTGCATAATGCGGTTAATCGCAGAAAATCATGCGATTAATCGTGATTACAAATTTTTATAGTTGCCCAGCACTAGTTTTTATAGACAACATTAAATTGAAGACGAAAAGATTAAATGTTGTATGAATCGATTCTTGGATTAAAGGCAAATGGTGATAAAACACCAACAATACTTCTGTAATACTCTGCACATCATACATTTGGACTCACTGTCTAGCACTGTGCCCATGTCTGACAGCCATTTCATTTCCACCCATCCTCAAGTCCCACTTCAGGGGAATGTCAGTAAAATATTATGACGCTCACGTTCTCAAGCCCAAGGGAGTTTTTGAGCACATAATGAAGAGCGGGATACTTTATGTCCAGCCTGTAACCTGGTTTTTATCCGTCCCGCTGAGACTGTCAACATTTCAGCTTTAGCACCACACACACTTGTCCATGAAAGTCACATGACGGATGTCCTCTTTGAGACACGGTGACACAAGAAAAACTGATTCATTATTCCTCAAATGGATAAGTATCAGTGCATCTTCAGACTTTTTTTGCATTTTCAACATTTTTGTCCTTGTAATGAAAGTCAGTGGGGTCCAAAACAACTTTGACTGTGTGAACAAAAAATATATACTGTATATATTTTTAAAATAGTTTCTTTTAAATTTTCTGATTCTTTCATTAAATGATTGATCATCATAATCATCAGAATCATTATCAGTAGAAAGTAATTCATACAAGTTTGAATTGGCATAAGGGTGAGTAAACTTTTATTCATTTCATTTTTTCCTTTAAGTTAGCATTAAAAGACTTTACGCTTACACTTTAAGACTTCAAAATGGCTCTTTTATTCATTATATTCTATAAATGACAGTACTTTGAGTGTATGAGAATAAACTGATGACTCTGCAAGATAGTTATCCATGAGGCATTGTACATGCATAAAGTACCCAGGTATATTTATAGCAGAGAGCCACTTTAATCTAAGAGAACAAGTCTTGAAAGTAGCTATAGATACAAGAGAGTTATGATATGCCATACGGTTTGACTCAGCCTTATTGCTAGCATTGGGTAAAAGAGATTAGATCGTCCTTGTTGTTGAAACAACAGCTTGGCAAACAGTATCGATCTCTCAGCAGCCTGACCATGTTAGAATCGCTTTGGCTATTTAGGTTTCTATTAATCGAATCCTGTTGATTATCAAAGCTAACAGCCTTCATATGTTCAAAAGCATACAGCATGTGCACCGGTAACACTTTGTGGACTGGTGGATGGGTTACTGGCCATGCCTCAGGCTGGGTGATAGCAAAATGATGTGACCCCATTGCATGTGTACACTGTTTAGCCTTCGGCAGCCATTAGTCAAGACATCTCCCAGAATCCCTGCTTCAGCCGGAAGCTCCGGTTCTGCTGGAAAATGACTGGACAGATGGTTTGTGCCAATGGTGAAAAAGATGACAAAAACATCACATTTAAATTCTCCTGATGTATTAATCAAGGTTTTTAGGATATCCTCTAGTTCTCTAGAGTTCTCACTTTTTACTGTCAGACATCCAGCACAAGTCTTCTGCCGCTGTCCCATGAGTCTGTGCTGACCAGAATGCAAATGATCGTGTCCTTTCTGTGGTATTATTGTCTGAAATGGGGAACAAAATGCAGGAGGCAGAAGATTTCTATAGCGTACATACTAGCGGCTTCATAAAGGACCATAGACTGGAGTAATTGAATCATCATCTCCTCATTGAGTTTCATTATGTCTGCTGTCAGTGGGACCATAATGAAGAGGAAAAGCTTTATGTCACAAAAGCAATACAAGCCAGTTATAAGGCATTTCAAGGCTCTAAACCGTTGTTTCATTCTGCTGTGCAACTATTCAGATGGTTATGAGCCGTAGAAGAGCTTTCAAAATGAAAACCTGCATAAAAGCAAAATCATAAATGAGATCTCTTTAATATCTCAATTGCTTCTCCTATAGAAATGAGATAAAGAGAGAGCAAATTGAGGATCTTAAGTGTTCTGCTCTTCTAGCATCAAAAAAGTGCTCAGATATACAGTACCTGGAATCATATATATGAACATTTTTCATCAAATATCTCCAAAACTGCTATCCACATTCATCTTATAGCATATTTATCATATTTGGTTCCCTAAAGATTTGTTCTATTAACTTAAGTACTTCGGTCCAAAATGTGTGTATAATGTACTTTAAATACATGACAGTCTCTCCAACATCCTAAAGATGACTGGTTATATTTATATTTCAGGTGTAACAAAATATATGTTAATTTTCCAAGCGTATTCTTGCCAAAATGGTGATTGCATTAAGAATTCCATTATTTAATTATCTAACTCAATCTCCCATTTTACTTTAATGTCATATACAGTTTTAGCTTTAATTTCTAGTAATATTATATATTAGCAAAGTAGATTCAATTTTTATTTATTTCTCTTATTAAATTATCTACTTTGCTAATATTGTTAGCTAAGCTTTTTGTTAGCTTGTTAGTTAGTTGTTAGCTAAATATTGTATTTTATTGTAGTGGTCTACACTGGTATTTTTTTAAAGTAAACATTTGAGAAACATTTGATAATGAAATAAAACAAAACTGAGAGCTTCATTACATTTTGTCAGCTATGAAACAGACAGAAATAATTAATTATATATTTGCAATACATTCGAGTGAAGGTTTCTAAATAAAATACAAAATATTTTTTATAGTTTTCTTTAAAAATAAATAAATTGAAAACCTTGCAATGAACATAAACTTGTATTATACTATTTTTCTGCAAAGTTTCATTTGAATCATAATATTATGAAAAGTTCTATACAAATACATTTGAATTGAACTGAAAATGTTTCTCTTATATTCTGACATAGAAACAAGATAAACTATTAATTTTACGTGCCTTTAATTTGCAAAGTAAATATACTCCAAATAATATTTGATATTTCAATTATTTATTTTTGGTTTTAGTACAATGACAAATAAAAACCAGTCATTTAATTTGGGAGAATGTTTGTCCTTATAAGCTTTCTATTTATTTAAGAATTTATGTATATTATGTATGTATGTACAGTAAGTATTCATTTTGCACAGTACAAATGAATTTTTATAAATTATCAGTTATTTTGTGAAGGGGGTCCCACACAAGGGGATCATCATATAATGGATCCTTGTTGTTAAAAAGTTAGAAAATCCCAGCTTTAAATAAACCAGACAGAGATGTCCACAAAGTGTCACAAACAAATACTGTAAGCAGATGAAAACAGTATGTAACTGTCACTTCTCTTGTTTTCCAACCGAATCATTTGGTGGAGAATTACAAACGGATTCAGGACTCAGCACGTCTTTCCAGCAGCAGAGAAGCATTTGTCAGAGCGCCAACATCGTCCCATTTCCATATCTGAAATTAAAATGAGCTCCACAGAAACGCCAGTGTCCCTTTGACACACTGCTTTAATATGCACACCCTGCTGCACGCAATAAAGAGCAAATACATTGCACCAATACAATACACAATTTATACAAACTCGCCGGCTGTCCACCTCTTGCGTTCTGAACAGCATCAACAACAGCATTTCAAAAAGAATGAACTATGTGATAAACAAACAGAAGGACCTGAATTAGGCTAGATTATTTCTTGTATGTTCTGACATGACATGAAAATTCATCAGCTGCACAATATTAAAGGAATATTTCATCCACCAATGAAAAATCTCATTTACTCATCCTCATGTCGTTCCAAATCTGTGTGACTTTCTTAATTAAAGAAGTCTTAATTTCTAAATGAAATAGAAGTTTTCTATTTGAATATATTTTAAAATGTAAATTATTCCTGTGATGCAAAGCTGAATTTTCAGCATCATTACTCCAGTCTTCAGTGTCACATGATCCTTCAGAAATAATTATAATATGCTGATTTTCTGCTCAAGAAACATTTATTTTTATTATGAATGTTAAAAACAGTTGTGCTGCTTCATTTTTTCATGGAAACCATGATTTTGTTTTTCAGGATTCTTTGATTAATATATCTTGAACAGGAATATGTTTAAACGAGAATATGTTTTAACACTGAATCTTTTTAAGAAATTGTTTTATTCATTTCACAAACTGAATCTGAATGATTCATTGGAATAATGTGGTTCTTGGGTACAACATAATAACTCTATTCCCAGCGTTCAACATGCCCAGGCTTTGTCAAGCTTGCTGAGAATACTGAAATGTTCAAATGGGAACGTTCTCCAACTTAAAGAGATAATCGTATCTAATAATAACCAAGAAAAATTGTGGTTATTTCCGCTATGCGCTCTGTCCTGCTGGGGAAGGCTGTGTGTAGGTCTGTGCTTGTGCATACCTGATTGTGTGTGTGTGTGTGTGTGTGTGTGTAATGAGTGCAGTGCTGTCATTTTCTTTGTGTGTGTGAGTGACAGCTGCCGCACTGGGGTTGTGGAAACAGGCAGAGGTAGGAGAGGTTTGCTGATTGCAGAAGGAAAAGCTCTCAGCCCATTCTCAATATTTCATCCACCAATGAAAAATCTCATTTACTCATCCTCATGTCGTTCCAAATCTGTGTGACTTTCTTAATTAAAGAAGTCTTAATTTCTAAATGAAATAGAAGTTTTCTATTTGAATATATTTTAAAATGTAAATTATTCCTGTGATGCAAAGCTGAATTTTCAGCATCATTACTCCAGTCTTCAGTGTCACATGATCCTTCAGAAATAATTAAAAATAAATAAATTGAAAACCTTGCAATGAACATAAACTTGTATTATACTATTTTTCTGCAAAGTTTCATTTGAATCATAATATTATGAAAAGTTCTATACAAATACATTTGAATTGAACTGAAAATGTTTCTCTTATATTCTGACATAGAAACAAGATAAACTATTAATTTTACGTGCCTTTAATTTGCAAAGTAAATATACTCCAAATAATATTTGATATTTCAATTATTTATTTTTGGTTTTAGTACAATGACAAATAAAAGCCAGTCATTTAATTTTAGAAAATGTTTGTCCTTATAAGCTTTCTATTTATTTAAGAATTTATGTATATTATGTATGTATGTACAGTAAGTATTCATTTTGCACAGTACAAATGAATTTTTATAAATTATCAGTTATTTTGTGAAGGGGGTCCCACACAAGGGGATCATCATATAATGGATCCTTGTTGTTAAAAAGTTAGAAAATCCCAGCTTTAAATAAACCAGACAGAGATGTCCACAAAGTGTCACAAACAAATACTGTAAGCAGATGAAAACAGTATGTAACTGTCACTTCTCTTGTTTTCCAACCGAATCATTTGGTGGAGAATTACAAACGGATTCAGGACTCAGCACGTCTCTCCAGCAGCAAAGAAGCATTTGTCAGAGCGCCAACATCGTCCCATTTCCATATCTGAAATTAAAATGAGCTCCACAGAAACGCCAGTGTCCCTTTGACACACTGCTTTAATATGCACACCCTGCTGCACGCAATAAAGAGCAAATACATTGCACCAATACAATACACAATTTATACAAACTCGCCGGCTGTCCACCTCTTGCGTTCTGAACAGCATCAACAACAGCATTTCAAAAAGAATGAACTATGTGATAAACAAACAGAAGGACCTGAATTAGGCTAGATTATTTCTTGTATGTTCTGACATGACATGAAAATTCATCAGCTGCACAATATTAAAGGAATATTTCATCCACCAATGAAAATTCTCATTTACTCATCCTCATGTCGTTCCAAATCTGTATGATTTTCAAATTTTTTTTTTTTAAGTCTCTTCTGCTCACCAAGGCTGCATTTATTATGTTTTCTACTTGAATATATTTTCAAATGTAATTTAATCCTGTGATGGCACAGCTGACATTTCAGCATCATTCCTCATGATCCTTCAGAAATAATTATAATATGCTGATTTTCTGCTCAAGAAACATTTATTTTTATTATGAATGTTAAAAACAGTTGTGCTGCTTCATTTTTTCATGGAAACCATGATTTTGTTTTTCAGGATTCTTTGATTAATATATCTTGAACAGGAATATGTTTAAACGAGAATATGTTTTAACACTGAATCTTTTTAAGAAATTGTTTTATTCATTTCACAAACTGAATCTGAATGATTCATTGGAATAATGTGGTTCTTGGGTACAACATAATAACTCTATTCCCAGCGTTCAACATGCCCAGGCTTTGTCAAGCTTGCTGAGAATACTGAAATGTTCAAATGGGAACGTTCTCCAACTTAAAGAGATAATCGTATCTAATAATAACCAAGAAAAATTGTGGTTATTTCCGCTATGCGCTCTGTCCTGCTGGGGAAGGCTGTGTGTAGGTCTGTGCTTGTGCATACCTGATTGTGTGTGTGTGTGTGTGTGTGTGTGTAATGAGTGCAGTGCTGTCATTTTCTTTGTGTGTGTGAGTGACAGCTGCCGCACTGGGGTTGTGGAAACAGGCAGAGGTAGGAGAGGTTTGCTGATTGCAGAAGGAAAAGCTCTCAGCCCATTCTCAACACTTTCCTCCATTTCAGAGAGCGAAGGAATGAAAATGAAATTCTGAAGAGGTGACGTGGACGTATTTGAAATAAAAACAATGAGGAAATCAAAAGAGCACGGCAGAAACAAAGAAAGAGAGAGATTGTGAAGGAGGGAGATAATGAAGCATAGAACGCCTCTACTGATGTTGAGCTTTTTTGGATATTCAATATGGCATTTAGCATCAGACCGTAAGACTAATCAGACGTTTCTGAGCTAAATTAATGCATTAAAGAAACAAAACTGCCAGGTACCATTATAGCAGCCCTGAAAGATGAACCTACTGTACTTATCCAAGAGAGCAGCATTTCTCGCCAGAAATTCTTATCATCTGTCATCATTTACTCACCCTCATGTCGTTCCAAACCCATGTGACTTCTTTTCTTCTACATTTACATTTACATTTAGTCATTTAGCACATGCTTTTATCCAAAGCGACTTACAAATGAGGACAATGGAAGCAATCAAAATCAACAAAAGTTCAATGATACACAAGTGCTATAACAAGTCTCAATTAGCTTAACGCAGTACACGTAGCAAGGTTTTTTTAATTATATAATAAATAAAAACAAAACAGATAGAACAGAAAAAGAATAGAGCAAGCTAGTGTTAGAGGCCTTTTTTGCTTTAGTTAATTGTATAATAAATAAAAAGAAAAGAAATAGAATAGTTAGTAAATGAATAGAGTGTAAGTCTAAAAGGGGCAAGTTTTTTTTTTTTTAAGAATAGAATTAGAATAGAGAGTGCTAGAGTTAGAGGGTCAAATAAAGATGGAAGAGATGTGTTTTTAGCCGATTCTTGAAGATGCTGCTCGGACTGAGTTGGGCAGGTCATTCCACCAGGAGTGAACATTTAATGTAAAAGTCTGTGAAAGTGATTTTGTGCCTCTTTGGGATGGCATAATAAAGCGCCGTTCACTTGCAGAACACAAGCTTCTAGAGGGCACATAAGTCTGAAGTAATGAATTTAGGTAAAGGGGTTCAGAGTCAGTGGTGGCTTTGTAGGCAAACATTAATGCCTTGAATTTTATGCAAGCAGCTATTGGTAGCCAGTGCAAATTGATGAACAGAGAGGAGTTGTGAAGCATGTTCCGAAAGAAAGGGCCTGATCTTCTTGATGTTGAATAAAGCAAATCTGCAGGACCGGTCAGTTTTAGCAATGTGGTCCGAGAAAGTTAGCTGATCATCAATCATAACTCCAAGGTTTCTGGCTGTTTTTGAAGGAGTTATGGTTGATGTGCCTAACTGCATGGTGAAATTGTGATGAAACGATGGGTTTGATGGAACCACAAGCAGTTCTGTCTTGGCAAGGTTGAGTTGAAGGTGATGGTCCTTCATCCAGCAAGAAATGTCTTCTGTGGAACACAAAAGAATTTTGCAGGTTTCTGTGCTGTTCTTTTCCATATGGAAAATTAATGGGGTGTATAGGGCTATATAGATTCAAAAAGCACCATAAAAGCATCATAACAATAGTCATTGTAATCTTTATTTCAAGTCTTATAGCCATATAACAGTTTTGTGTGAAAAGCATACAGAAACCACGAGTGTTAAATCTTTATGGAAAAGAGCAACTTCAATTCATAAACTATCAAGTCACACAGGTTTGGAACAACATGAAAGTTATAGTTTACCAAAAAATGATGTAGATGGGTTTGTTTCATGAATTGCACAGATTCTGCAAAATGTGGCATTACATCTGAGTCCATCAATTAGTGTCTAGTGAAGTGAAAATCTGCATAATGGTGCTTGATCTCTGCATATTTCTCTCCTGATTCAGATGAGACAACGTTTTTCACTGGAGGAAGCAATATTATGGATAGAGGACTTGTATTTTAACTGGAAGCAATGAGTTTGTTAAAATTGTCTTGATGGATTTGTTTCTTACAAACATGGAGTTTTTCGCTTCACAAGATGTTAATTGATGGACTGAAGTGGCGTGGATTATTTGTGGAATATTGTGATGTTTTTATCAGCTGTTTGGAATCTCATTCTGACGGCACCCATTCACTGCAGAAGATCCCTGATGTAATGCTAAATTTCTCCAAATCTGTTCCAATGAAGAAACAAACTCATCTACATTTTGGAAGGTCTAAGGGTGAGCATATGTTCAGCAAATATTTTTATTTTGGGGTGAACTATTCCTTAAATTGTCAGTTTTGACAGCTTGTCAGTTTTCCAATAGAAAAGGCACTTTATGACAAAGCCCATGCATCACACAATCTTCCATAAGGCATCATGAGTTAAACAAAAGAAAATTGTTACATAATCATTAATGACCTGCATTGACATGCATCACATATTTCCTGGAATGCCAGTATAGTTTTTAGGCTGAGCCGAGGTGTTAGTTAGTTGCCATGGGGGTTTTGATTCCAGGTCATTTCACTCCATCTAACCCCATTGAGAAACATCAAAAAGAAGAAAAGAATCATGTTCACTCAATTTCTGTGCCCTTTTTCCTATAATCAGCCATTCAGATGTTATGCAGACGATATCATTTGTCATACATTGCAGCCGGCGCATTACATCATCTCATGCAGAGCTAAAAGACTATAGAAGCTTGCCACTGACATTTTACATTCATATGTGGGACGCGTTTGACAGAAGATTATTACTAAGACCTTTCTTTTTGCAGGTAGGCAGCTCAGAAGCACAATTACCCCCTTATGCCAGCCAGTCAGGAATGGAGGGAGCCACATCACAGTGAGCCACTGCAGGCCATTGCCATGTTTCAAACTTATAACCTTTGCTTATAGCGCAAACCTGCATTATTTCTATGTAAAGTCAACAAAAATCTAAATAGACCCTGTTTACTTCCTAAAACACAGTTTCACTCTGAAATATGCAACATTGTAAAAGAAAAATATGTAAAACTGCTTTATGTTGACTTCAAATGTAAAATGTATACTAATATCAGAGCCATTAACTGCACATTTCATATGCAAACATTTGGGGTCGGTAAGATTATTTAATGTTTTTGAAAGAAGTCAAGGATGCAAGAATGCATTTATTTGATTACAAATATAGTAATATTGCAAATTTAAATAACTTTTCTATTTTCAAATATTATATATTTAAATTCAATATATATAATCTATATTTAACACTTAGTCTTCAGTGACATTCATTTTTATACATGAAATTAATTTATATATATTTAAATCTATGTTAATCTCCTGTCAAATAAAAACATAACATGGCCCCATGCAGGAATACAGAGGAAGAGGCAGTATATCAGTATTTTGATGTAGGTACACAGGTTTGCTTTAATGTCTCAGCTTAGCTAATGTTGTTCTTAAAGACTGTCACAACAAGAATATGATGTTGAGCATCATGAAGGTAAAAGACATCCATCTGTGCGCTGCCTTTGAATGCTCTGCCTTTGTTCCTAGCGAAACACCGGTGGAACCGACCTTTTAAGGGTTTGTTTAGTTAGCTAAAAGCAAATAGTACAAGAGGCAGTTATCTTTCAGTATTTTGTAGTGTATAATGCAGCACTCAGGTTATGGCAACCATTTTTTCTTTTATTTGATGGTGGGGTCAAACACAGGCTTTCTATAAGCTACACTTGACTCTTATCAAAGTCAGCACTTGACAGCCAAGTATGGGTCGGAATAAGTGCTGAATCCAGCAGGCAAACGGAAACACAAAGAACCTTTCAACTCCATTTAAGTCACTGCACTGTTAAATCTCAAACTGATGATTTTGTATTGATAAAAACCAACTACAGACTTCATTACCTTAACCAGTTCACCTTTGCAATAACAATACATTTATAACAAGATATATAACCTTTTATATGTCTTAAAGGGGTCATATGATGCAATTTAAATTGTTCCTTTCTCTTTGGAGTGTTACAAGCTCTTGGTGCATAAAGAAGATCTGTCTTTTTAGCAGCATCATATGACCCCTTTAATATATTATAAATATATATTATAAATATCACAATTTTGGAACTCAAAGATAATTTCACAATTCAGTGAAAATAGGCATTTAAAATAATGCTATAATTTTAAATAAATGAAATAAATGTAAGGAAACTGCAGGGGGTTGGTGAGATGAAAAACTAATAATTAAATCATAAAAATGTAAAGCTGAAATATATTGTTTTAATATAAAACAATTCAAATACGACACTTAATAAAAAGATACTTGTTTACCTCTACGTCATGTGACTGACCTCAGGGCACTGTGAACAAGCAAATGTTTTGTTAAATTATTGATATATTAACTTACTATATATTTCAAGTAAATATTTTAGGTCAAAGGGGTTTGGCTGACAAAAAAAAAACAGTTTGGGAATCGCTGCTCTAATCAAAATGGGTTTTTCCTCTGTCCTCAATATCACTTTGAATAGTGTCAGTCTTGTGTAAAGTCCCTTTAACCAACAAAAGCCACTTTCTTACTGATCTTCTGATATCATTATGGAGGGGAAATAGTAGCAAAAACATCAGTAGCTAATAGATTTGATGAATTCTGTCAAGTTGATGACCTCTTGTATCCTAACCCTAACAATGACTGTTCATTTTCATACCATTGTGTAAATAATCAAGTTTAAGTGGCTCAGCTAGACAAGATCATATTTCTGAAAATCGGCTATTTAAATAAATACTTCACATTCTCAATTACTGTGCAGTCACTTCAAACCAATTCATCATAATAGAGTTTCCTGTAGCCACTTACTGTCAAAAGAGTGGGCTTAAAACACCCAGAAGAGTTCTCCAATCACTACCAAAACAAATCAATGTGTTTGTGCTTTATTCCATTTCCTTTGATTGGTTAAGGGAACAAATAAATAAACAAAGTTACCGTCCATCAGAAAAAAGTCATTAAAAATGAATGGGTGTTAACTTATGAAAGTCAAAGATCCTCAGAAATCTCTGGTGTTATAATGTAACAGCATTTGAACATTTTCAGTGAGCTGCGTTTTGCAGAAGTGCTGAGCTCGACTACAGCTGATGGCCTGTGACCTTACTTGTATAACTTCACAAGAGGAGTCCGTGTACAAGCACAAAACAATTACACTGGCAAATTAACATGTTCACACACCGCCAACTCCAGTGCAGTAAGAACGGCACTGTTAGATGAGACAAAAGAGACAAAATGCAGTGAGTGGAGACATTTACAGTACCTACCATTGAAGTTAATACATATGGATTTATGGAAATTTACTTTATCAGTGGCTCCAAAAATATATGGACACGTTTGTCATATATAAATATGAATTCAATCAAATGTCTGGTGTTATTTGCTTGCGGATGCCACTTAGTTTGATATTATGTTATTTCATGCAACAACATTCTGACATTTTAAAATGTGACTTAAAGGAAAAGTTCACCTAAAAATGAAAATTGCTGAAAATGTACTCACCCTCAGGCTATCCAAGATGTAGATGAGTTTATTTCTTCATCAGAACAGACTTGGAGAAATGTAGCATTACATTACTTGCTCACCAATGGATCCTCTGCAGTGAATGGGTGCCGTCAGAAGGAGAGTCCAAACAGCTGATAAAAACATCACAATAATTCACAAATAATCCACACCACTACAGACCATCAAATAATGTCTTATGAAGTGAAAGGCTGTGTGTTTGTAAGAAACATTTCATTTCAAACTGTTGCTTCCAGTTAAAATATCTATAATATTGGTTTCTCCAGTGAAAAAGTCTTCTCGGCTGAATCAGGAGAGAAATATGCACAGATTAAGCACCAATTACAAGCCAAAACAGTAAGCACCAATTACAAGATTTTAGACTGTATTTTGGTTTAAAGTTTAAATGCCTTAATGATGGCACACAGTTTTTCACTTCACAAGACATTAATTGATAAACTGGAGTCGTGTAGATTACTTGTGGATTACTGTGATGTTTTTATGCTGCTCATTCTGATGGCACCCATTCACTTCATTGGTGAGCAAGTGATGCAATGCTGAATTTCTCCAAATCTGTTCCAATGAGGAAACAAACTCGTGTATATCTTGGATGGCCAGAGGGTGAGTACATTTTCAGCAAATTTTCATTTTTGGGTGAACTTTTCCTTTAAGTGTCCAGATAATTTTAGGGAACACATCTATTACATAGCAACTTTTAAAGGTTGCCCGAGTGAGAAATCTGACACTGTGATGGTGAAGACGGCCCACCTATCCTCCCAGATCACACTTATGAGGCCCTTTTGAAAGCAGCATTTCAATACATCTTCTTATGTCACTTCACACCAGTGAGGCGAAGAAACAGCCTTTAGAGCCAATCATCATCTCAGCCTTGGTCAAGCCTGGAGCGCTATTTATCAACATCCTTCAAGGACATCCATTCCCACTGAACCCAAACCATGGTAATATGACTGACAGGTTTATAAGATTCAGCACTGTCTGAGAATAAACCAAGCACACGTAAAACTGCACTCATGCTGCAGGACTCATTTGAGGTTATTGATATCTAACATTTCAGCATTTCATAACAGAAAAATCATTTGTGATAATAGTTGTAATAAAGTCACATTACAGTGAAGCGAGTGCATTTGGACAATTAGTCGCGGCTGCAAGTGTGAGAAAAGGTAAGTGTGTCATAAGTGTCAAGTTAAAAATGGTGACAAGGACTGTAATCACCTGCCACCCGCTGCCTCTCCTTTCATATTTTATTCCACAGATTCTCATAATTTATTCCACCTACACGACAATCTCTTTATGTAAGATCCTGCACTGTGCAGTCTCGCCAAAAATAATGTTACATATTAGTTTTTTCTGAATGCTTTAAGTTTTTAACATATGTTAAGAAAAAACTTTTTTCAAGAGCCCACAAATTCTATATGCTTATATAAAAAAAAAAAAGGTTTTATAATGAAACAAATTATACAGATGATAAATGATAATGATATATATAATTTTTTTGATTCCTTTGCATCATTACATTTCTGCCCTTATTTCAAAAAGGCCAATGCAAGGATCAGAGTGATATCAGTTTTTTAATGTGTTTTTAAATACTACAGATCCTGTCTGGTCTGCTTTTCTAAGTTGTTGCCATTTTGATGGAAAATCTAACACGCGCATATTGAGTTAAATAAATCTCCTTAATATTTAATAGGGATCAACAAATCTGAATCAAATGCATACTCCTGACGAAGGAAAATGGCTCTATCTTTTTTCCCTTTCATTTACAAATCATGTCGTCTACTAAATAAAAGTGCCTGCAGTTACAGCTATAGATCATTTATTTTAATATTGCAGAAAAGATTAGGGTCCAGAAAGCTCCTCATGCATAAACAATAAGATTATTTAAATTTTCTGATTATTATAGCAATAAAACAGGCACAAGTCAACGTGCATGCATGACAGGGGTTTAGCGCATCACAAAAATTGGTGGCGTTTCTCAGAAACACCCAAAGACCTCTAAGCGAATATCAGTTTCATCCTCTCTGATCTCCGAGGAATAAAGCATTTGAGGTGTTTTATGTATTGGCATAAAATCTTCCTGGCAGTTCCAGAATCTAAATTAAATTAAATTATTAAATTAAATAATTAAATTAAATTAAATTAAATTAAAATGCTAAATACTGTATGTTATAATATTATTATAAAAATAATGATGATGATATAAATAGGGTATTCAATCACTTAAAATCTGTACTAAAATCAAATCATGCAATATGCTAATCCATTCATTTATTTATAAAGTCCCTAATTGAATATAATTCAGAAATTATTGCTCAGTAAATCACTGAATAAACAAAAAGTGGCTTCATATGTCAACATATTGTCTTGTTTTGTTTATATTTTATTCAGCATAACTCTATCCTTGGTTTACAGTCAACAGCATTTTTGACAGCCCTAATATAAGCTTTAGCCTGAGCAAAATTGGATGGGGAGTGACAGATCATTTGCTAGAAACTCATTCGCTTGCGCAATCATATCAACACATGATCACATATGAAGATTGCAGCTGGTGTGCTGCCAACAGGAATCGAACGCCTCAGTCTTTCAGACGGGACATTAGTTGTGACACACTGAGCAATTGAACTCTAATTTTCTCATAATTTCTCATTGAGAGCTCACGATGATCCGTCATTATCCTTCGGCATCTCTTCGACAAAATCCTTGTCTCATTAGCGAGACGCAGTGTGGTCTCCCGCTCCGGGGCATATTAACAGACCTGACACACTCTTGTAATTAAAAGCCAGACATAGGAATTAACTCACTAATCTGAGCATGATTTGCACATTTCAGATTTTTGGACTTCAACTGTGTGCCAGTTTAAGGATGTGTGTATCAGTCATCCTCTCAGATCTGTGAGGAATAACGGCTTTGAGTTCAGTCTTTAGTATCGATAGATGTCCTGGGCTTCTGAGACTTCATGCTGTGACACACAGCAGAGTCTGCATTCATGCTTTCAAACCAAAGGTTTCTTATGCTGTAGCAAAGAGAGGTACAAAGAACAAGAAAACAGAGGGCTTTTGGTTTTAAAGAGATAGTTCATCCGAAAATGAAAATGAATTAATCATTTACTCGCCCTTATGTTGTTCTAATGCTGTTCTTTTTGTCCAGACCACAGAAGGAGAAATTTAAAGAAATGTATTAACAAGTTTGCCCAGAAAAAGTAGCCTACGTCAAATGTATGTTTTTTTTCACTCCGACTCATCTGAAATACACACACAAAATATAATGTATGTAGCCTATCTTTTCTGAGATTAATATATCTGTTGTTTTGGTCACAACAAGAAGTTATCACATTCACATCTGTCAACTGTTAAGTCACTATTAATTATATGGACAAGCAGGACATTCCTTTAAATATCTCCTTTTGTGGTCAGTGTACGGCTATAGAACAACACAAGGATGAATGACAATTTAATGATTCATTTTCATTGTTGGGCACTATCCCTTTAAGCAATGCATGTTTACCACCTTAAAAAGTGCAGGTTCACCCAAAAATGAAAATGAAGTTATATTAAAGTAACATAAATGTGCTACATATGTATGACTCATGCGCCCTCTAAAGACATATGATAGATTTGTGTGAGAAACTGACTGAAATTTAAATGATTATATTCACTGCTAATCGTCTCCTCCAGTGAGCTGTCAACAGCTTACTTGGATCATCGAGTCAGTGAGCTGAACTTTACTCTTAAAAATAAAGATTCTTTATTCACTCTGAGGAAAAAAAAAAGGTACAAAAGCTGTCACTGGGGCAATACCTTTTTTAAAAGGAACACTTTTGTTCCTTTTAGGAACTGATATATACACTTTAGGTGCTAATATGTAACTTTAAGATACCGGTATATGCACCCTTTAGTTACAAAGGTGAACCTTTTGAAAAGGTACCGCCCCAGGGGCTGCTTTTGTACCTTTTTTTCCTGAGAGTGTTGGTATTGATGGTTCCATGAAGAAACTTTAACATCCACAGAACCATTCCATTCCACAGAATGTTGATGGAAAAAGTTCTAGATTATTAAAACATGAAAAAACATGTTTCTTTTAAGATCTGTTAGCTGAAAGGTTCTTTAGGGAAACCAGAAATGGTTCTTCTCTGGCATTACAACAACAAAAAAAAGCTTTTAGAACCTTTATTAGAGTGTTTACAATCAGATTCAGATCTGATTTAAAAGAATGATTCATTCTTTCGAAACTTTTCTCATAAACGTGCCAAAGTGAGGTAGGGTGGATTTAATTTCAGTTTGTTTTTTATGCAATGTTATCATATGACTTCAGAAGACTTTAATATAACACACACATCATATGAACTATTAATATACTTTTACGGTCTTTAAAAGAGCTTGCCAATGTAAGTCACCAATGTACTTTGCTTGTATGGAAAACAGAAGCTTGGACATGACTGAGGGTGAGTAAATGATGACAAAATATCCATTTTTGGATTAACTATTAAATGCAAAGTGCAACATTTGGATGGAGATTTTGGACATTTGGATGAAGTGCAGCATGTGGGCACATGTACTACAAAGCTGTTTAACTCTTTTACTCTCCAAATGCTTTTATTACTCTCTAAATCATTTTATTTATACCCATTTGTTTATATAAATCTATGCTGATTTGCCTTTTTAGATGCTTTTAGCTGTAGCCTGAAAACGGCTATTAGTTGAGGAAATGTATAGTCACTGATACAATGCCACTGTTTTTCAATGCAGTGAACAGAAAGATTCTGCTTAGTTGTCAAACATCTTATCTAGATAATCATCAGATTATCCTCAAAAGTATATACCATAAGTATGTTACCGTTAAGTGGCAAAATATGAAATAAGTGCATCGCAAATCATCATGATCAGAAAGGTTTACACGACTGGGAGCATATAAATTATAACATTATGAAATTCTTGTATCTACTGATATAGTATTTTGTTTTTTTCCATTTTAAATTTGCAATATTTAAATTGCATAATAATATAATATCTAAACTTTTAGAATATTAGAAATTTTAAATGTAAAAAAAAAAGTATTATAAAAGTATTATAATATTTGTACATTTTAAATTAAATGTAAATTTTTAATTGTATATATATACACATATACATAATTATATACCTGTGTATATATATATATATATATAAAATTATACAATATAAAATCTATCTGTATATTTAAATTGTATATTTATAATACTGTAATATAAAATAGTATAATATTTTTTAAATATTTAAATTGTGTATAATTTATATTTAAATTATATCATATTTAGAAAATAACATATACAATCTATGTATCTATATCAATCTATTCCTTTTTTTCTGAAGCTTAGTCAGTGATACCTTGTCAAAAAATATATTTTATACCCTACTTATTGAAAGAACATCAGAAAGTGCATATTACAAACATAAACATCCACACAATAAAACAAAGTACTGCAGGTACAGAAGCTGCTCTAACAGAGACACCAGTAAGTAAAGTATGAGCCAGCTTTGACTGGAGAGCCACTCTGGTGCATGAGAACGCTGAAGCGATGTTGCACTGATGGAATAAACCTGACGCAGCAGCACGGCGGAAAATAAATACTTTAGAGCAGAGTCCTCTATGAAGTCTGGGGAATGATTCATAAAATATAATTAAAGCTCTGACAGCAGCAGAATGCTTCAAGATAACCTCTGTTGTCATGTTTCAGAGGAAGGAAGCAGCTCAGGCTTCTCAGAATAGAGCACTTCTACAGCAGTGGATCTCAACCGGTGGGTCATGACCCAAAAATAACCACAGATCTCTTCTGGTAGGGTCAATAACAATGGGGGAAAAACTATTCTAAATGCAAATAACATGCAGCTAATCATATTATCATGCAAATCTAAGATGACAATTAGAGACACAAAGTATCTTATGCTCACCAAAGCTGCACTGATTTGATCAAAAATACAGCAAAAACAGTAGTATTGTGAAATATTATTTCAATTTAATATAAGAGTTTTCTATTTGAATATATGGTAAAATGTAATTTATTCCTGTGATACAAATCTGAATTTCCAGCATCATTACTCCAGTCTTCAGTGTGACATGATCCTTCAGGAATCATTTGAATATGCTGATCTGATGCTCAAGAAACATTCTTATATATATCCCTATATACACTTTCCATATATTTTAGTCACTGCTTGTCCAATGTCAAATATTACTCCCAAAGCTAAAAGCATTCGAGGAGCACTGCTGCAGGGAACTGTCCCGTCCTCTGCTGACATACACCAGGAATAGTGAAGGCACACAGGAAGTGTCTCTACCAGCACTGGCTGGAACTGGATATATAACAGGAAAAACATCCTTCATAATGGGAAGGTTGATTCATCCTTCACACGCAGATGATGGATGGGGCCGCCTCAATGATTCTTTCCCCTCACAGGGGGAATGAGCCACTCTTGGGACTAGATTAATTTAGACAGATACTGTAGCACCGCAAGATCAAACGCTCCATGTCTAAAACAACAAAAGGACACATATCACTTAAATTAACAGTGAAAGGAATCATCACACTGAGCGTATGCTAACAGTTTTTCTAGTTTACATGATTAAAAATCATGTACAGTATATGAAAGCAGCTAGAGACCTTTTATCTTAAGCGCAACTATTAAAAAATTAATAATTTTAATTAATTAAAATAAAGCTAAAATAAAATATTAGAAAAACTTCACCTAACAAATACAAAACTTATATTTTTCTAACAAAAATAAAAAATGTTGCCTTGGCAACTAACTGAAAAAAATCATAATAATAATAAAATGCTGAAGTAGAGTAAAAGTCGAAAGTATTAAAATTACAAAAATGAAAACGGAAATAATAATAAATTAAAGCTAAATAGAAATTAAAAAATGAATGAAATGACAAAAGCACAAAAATTATTAAAACAAACTAAAACTGAATATATAAAATTAACACTGATTCAATATATGAATAAATACTATAATAGTATACAGCAAATTATACTAAAAGAACACAATACCACTAATCTTGTAAGATATTTTAAGTAATATTTAATCACATATTCAAACTAATTTTGTGTTTACTTAAACACTTTTGGTATTTCATGAACTCAAAAGTATATTTCAAATATATAAAGACCTATACAAATATATAATGTCTATATTTATATATATAATATATTATATATATTTATATATATATATAATATATAAATATTTACAGCATGCAGTGTGGAAACCTGTGAAAAACAAATTTATTGCCATTCAAGCATTCAGCATGTGCTCATATAACAGTGTTTTTTGGTCAAGAGGGGTTCTGAATACCCAATATAGTGATAATATCACATTGATAATAATGAGAAATGTTTCTTGAGCATCAAATCAGCATATTAGAATGATTTCTGAAGGATCGTGTGACACTGAAGTCTGAAGTAATGATGTCACATGAATAAATTACATTTTAAAATCTAATAAAATACAAAACCATTTTAATAATATTCACAGTATTACTGTTTTTACTGTATTTTTAATCACATAAATACAGCCTAAGTAAGCATAAAAGATAATTCTTTCAAAAACATTTCAATTTTTAAAAACATTTTTAAAATCTTACTGACCACAAATAATAGTGTATGCAATAATTTCAATCATTCTAATTAACTACATACTGTAAATAAGCAGGATTTTTAAAAAGTAAAATAATTCCACAGAGCATAAAGACAAGCAGATGCTGTTACAGAGGTGTTTGTTGCTATGTAATGATTTGGGATAACATAACAGACATTTATTTCCATTTTATAAGTAGTCAGGGTTAAGGTAATGTCTATTACATATCTCCCTGATCGTGAGCAATCTGGCCTCTGTAATAAACACGGAGTTGTCAAACTCCTCCGGGACGGTCCCTCCAACGGGGCCAGCCAAGGTCACGAGCACCTGTCTCAGCCAAGTGGGGCTGGCATGGGCTCTGCTTCATCTTCTCCAATATCATCACACAGCACTCCATCACGATCCAGAGACTTCACTAAACCCACAGGGATCCCAGACCGCGGCCAAGCCAAACACTTCTTCACCCAGCTCAAATCAGCCGAATACCATTCTTACAAACCACAGTCTACACATAAATGTCGCTAATGTAACAATATCCAGAAATGCACCAGCCGTTCGATACCTCTCATTGATGTTATTCTGAAAAACAAGCATCACACTTGGGCCCTGTGATTTCTGTGATGCAGTCATATCCAGTCAGGCCCGTAACCAGCTATGAGGCCACCGAGGTCCGAACCTCTGTAAATTTTTCATGTTCAAAAATAAAATTTGTTCTTTGAATGACTACTTTGCTGTTAAAGGGTTAGTTCACCGCAAAATGAAAATTATGCCGTGTTTTACTCACCCCCGAAGCATCCTAGGTGTATATGACTTTCTTCTTTCAGAACATGTATAATTCAGTTTAGACATTTTGCAAGAATGTTTAGCGTCCCTGTTATGAAAATGATCGCTGCGAGACGCTGGCGGAGTGAACGAGGCTTGAGAGGGAGAGCCAGATCCAGCTATTATAAGCGTTTTTGGACTTGTTTTTCCACTTAATTTAACACTTTAGAAAGTTAATAAAGTAGGAAGTTTCCGTTTAGAGTAAGCGATATCTTTATCTTATCTTATTTGCAAGAGATTGGAAATAATTTCGGTTTATTCTTGTTTATTTTTAGTTTTTTTTGTTTGTTTTAGTATCAATATCTGGCAACACTGCATCACCGGCACTTAAACTGAAAGCAATCAAATCATCCCTCCAAAACATCTTTCACAAACATCTACATGTCTGTCACCTTTAAAGTGTTTATAGTGTATATAATCAGTTGTATTTGTAGGGGTTATTACAACACAATTCTTTAACACCAATTCTTTAACATCAACCCTCCCCCCCACCCCACCCCGGACCTCACTAATTTTCAAAGCCTGGGTACGGCCATGTATCAAGTCATAAAAACTGAATTTACTGTATAACGCGGAATGTCACGGAATATGCCAAAGTTTGGATGGATATATCAAAAGTAGGTCATTACACTTACATCAAAACGTGACTAGTGTCTGTGAATATTAACGCATAAATGCGGATTCATTTATGACACACACATACTGAAGCATGTTTTCAATCTCTGCTGCCTCAGTATACGAGTACATAAACACATGAACATAATCTCTAAACTGCTCTGAGAGTCACTTCATGAGCATTTTACCGTTTCTTTTGAGAAAAATTATCGTCATATCATAATACAAGCAGAAAACCTTAAGTTCTTTACAGCAACCCGTCAAAATAAAATATTGGTTTAACTTGAAGAAACCGTGACAGAAATATTACTTAATGTAATGATAGTACTGCTACTAAAAATAAAATTATTATTAAAACATTATTTTAAAAGGAATATTTACCAGAAAAATATATTTACCAGAATTTATTCAGCAGAAAAATGTAAATACACAACACAGCATTTCTGGAAAACTAAAAGAATAAATAAATTAAATAATAATAAATTGTTTTTTTTTATATAATCAATGAATTAGAGATGCTTTTGATTATTAATATTTAATGAAACCATTAAAATGGAATCCAGAAAAAAATGAAGGAAAAGAGAATTTGGCAAAAATAAAACAGGTAAAAATAGCTGTTTAATATTGGAGGTTTCATGATTTCAGTTAATTAGACATGCTTTTGGATGAACACAATTTAATTTAACCATTAAAACAGAGTCTAGAAAAAATGAAAATGGGAAAAAATGTAATCCAGAAAAATTAAAATGGAAAAAATGGAATTTGGGAAAAAATAACATGGATTTCATAGGGCCCTAATCATCACACCAATAAATCAGCTTATATAATGTTCAGTCCTGCACAGCCACCGGTAAATTGTCCTCCACGGCATCTTACCTGCCAGAATATTCTGTCGATTGTGTTTCCAAGGAAACCTTCCCGCGTTTCAGAGGACAGGAGCTTCGGTCCGAGTATCGTCATGAACTCATCAAAGTCCACCTGTCCATCACCTGAAAAACAAATTAACGTCAGAATCCTGCTCACAAATCCCAAAAGCTATATTTAAAATTGAAGGCATCATTTTATGACTGGAGACATTAAAGGAACACTCCACTATTTTTGAAAATAGGCTCATTTTCCAACTCCCCTAGAGTTAAACAGTTGAGTTTTACTGTTTTCGAATCCATTCAGCCGATCTCTGGGTCTGGCGGTAGCACTTTTAGCTGTAGCATAGCATAGATCATTGAATCTGATTAGACCGTTAGTATCTCGCTCAAAAATGACCAAAGAGTTTCTATATTTTTCCTATTTAAAACTTGACTATTCTGTAGTTGCATCGTGTACTAAGTACTAAAAATGAAAAGTTGCGATTTTCTAGGCCGATATGGCTAGGAACTATACTCTCATTCTGGCATAATTATCAAGGAACTTTGCTGCCGTACCATGGGTGCAGCAGGTGCAATGATATTACGCAGCGCCTGAAAATAGGCTTATTGGAAGTTACCTAGCTGGGGACTATTTATACGGCCTAGAAAATCGCAACTTTTCATTTTCCGTCAGTCTTAGTACACGCTGTAACTACAGAAGAGTCAAGTTTTAAATAGGAAAAATATAGAAACCCTTTGTGGTCACTTTTGAGCGAGATGCTAACGGTCTAATCAGATTCAACGATCTATGCTAAGCTACAGATAAAAGTGCTACCGCCAGACCTGGAGATCGGCTGAATGGATTTGAAAATGGTAAAACTCAACTGTTTAACTCTAGGGGAGTTGGAAAATGACCCTATTATCAAAAATAGTGGAGTGTTCCTTTAAAGGTGAGACGTGTCATTTCTGAGCCCCTAGCAATATTTTATAGGTAGTTGCTAGGGTGTTGTTGGTTTCTAAATTGCCAAAAATGTCCGGGTTTTGGCTTTGTTTTTCATATTTACATGCTTTATAGTCCTCAAACATTATATATATATATGCGTATTTGTATTGCTTTGACAATTCTCTGTAGATCACACCTTCTTGCACGCCACGATTGGTCAATTATGTACAATACCTGCATGCTATTGGTCAAACTACTTTTCAGTCATTACACTCTTAAAAACATTGGTTCCAAAAGGGGGGTTTTCACAGTGATTCCATAAAAGAACCATTTTGGGTTCCCAAAATAACCTTGTTGTAGTGAAAAGTCCTTAAAATAACCATTTCTTCTTACTGGGAAGAATATATAAAGAACCTTTTTTTCCCAATATAATGAACATTTAGTGGTTCCATGGATGTTTGAGGTTCTTCATGGAACCAATGACGCCAATAAAAAACTTGTATTTTTAAGAGTGCAGCTTCAGCAAGTATTAAAACGATAAGAATAAACAGCCAAAACAGACATTTTAGGCAATTTAGAAATCCCGACCAGGACATGTCTGGGGAAAAAAAGACAAATGCTCATAATTTTTGTTCATAAGTATTGCTTTAGCAAGTATCAGTAATAATTATATACAAAAGAAATGAATGCCAAACACCTCTACTGCCAATCTTACAGACGAGAAGACTCAATCATTAGTTTGAAATTAACATATAAGATTGTTGGAAACACCACAGGGCCACACTGGGATATGATGAAGTATATTAACATTGAAACACACTCACTTCACCTTTAAGAGAGTAAATATATGATAACACACCATAGCTAAACAGACTAACACATCAGCTGTTATGAGCAATCAGTCTAAAAATGAAAAAAACATTTAAACATGCTTTCAAAAGTGCTTGAATGAGTGTGACCTGTGCTTGCAGAACTACTTATTGGCTTCCTCAGACAATAGCGCTCCTGAAGATGACTCAATGTGACAAACTTTAGCTGAACTCTGAACATTGATGTGAATCATTGGATTACATCTGCTGGCCGCATTCATCTGATGTCTGGCAGTTCGGCTCACTGCAGGTGACTATGGCCAGGGATCATATCTCTTGAATATACAGATATGCTGACAGTGATGAAGGTCAGTTGGAGTCATTATGATTTTTATCCCACATGTTTTTTTTTTTTCAAATGAGAGCCCATCACACTATGTACTTGATACTATGTACTATGAACTTCAGAAGCAGTATTTATTTAGGAATACTAAAGAAGGTCAAAACCTTAATAACAATAACGGAATGTAAAATACTTTGCTATCAGGCAGCAGTGTAACAATTTAACACTGCTTGCAACTTCTCTCATTTCTCATCTCCCCACTTAATTCTTTTTGGCTGCTAATACTACTGAGATAGTCACATTATTTAGTCCCATTATGTGATTTTTAGAGTCTTTCTACAATAGCAAAATATATAATAATTAAAAAAAAAAAAATATATATATATATATAATTTATGATTTTTAAAAAATTATTTGGTAGTATTTATGTAAAGCAAAATATTGTAAAATAAAACATATTTTGTTCTTACATGTTAGGTCATGTGGAATAAACATACCATATTTAGCTTTCGATGAAATTTAGATATCTTGCTTTTACTTTTTCCCTTCTAAACTTCTGAGAATGTTTTTGTATATGCATTTTCTGGGGGGTATTCCAGAAAGCAGGTTCCCTTTCAGTCGGTCACTCTCGACGTCACGTCGGATGACCGACGAATTGGGATCTCGCTTAGAGAGACAAATCCACTTAGAGTGTAAACTAAACGAGCCAATGCACATTGGCACGCGATGATTATGACGTCTCCGTTCCCTCCTTCAGGGAACGAGGGTTACCATACGTAACCGAGACGTTATGTGACATTCCTGGTATGTTTAAGTGCATGTAAGCAGATAAACTCAGCTTTCGGTTCCAAAAACTGAGGTAACTTTTAGGGTATGTAAGTAGCCATAGCAACTGTCTGAACATAACCTGCTCCGGAGTAGGTTATGTTTCAGGGTTAGTTTACTTCAGAGCTATCAGCGCATGCTTCACCTACTGATGAGACTCCAGTGGGCGTGACAGATTGTGCACAACATTGTATATTATTACAATACAGTTATGTAATATACTATATACACAGATATAGATATAGTTGTATGATATGTTAAAGCATTTTATTTTATTGGCATATATAATAGTTATCTGTATAAATTATAAAACACTATTATGACAAGGTAATGTTTAATTTATTATATTATATATATTCATTTCATTTTATTGTCATCTCACACATCATCGATCGGCATTTTCTATGATGTATTTCTATAATAAAAATACACATCTTATATGACTTATGATATAATTAGCATCAAACAAACAATATAATTCTTATTCTCAAGGATTAAAGATTAAACGGAAAATGATTTCACAACCACCAGTTAGGTGGCGATATGAACCAAGTATGCAAATAACCTTTGAACAGAAGAAGAAAGAAGCAGCATGGCACGCTTTTTCTTAGCATCCGTTTCCATAGCGACTCGTCGATTCGACGCTCTGTTGAGAATGTCTTGCGTGTTAACCAGGAACATGGGTTGAATGAACTTACGCTCGGATGCGTTTTTGGAACCAGCATACCTCGAGTAAGCAAGGTTTGGGTTAATCAACCGAGAGTTCAGGGTTTAGCAGATAGTAAGTTAACCTTGCTTTCTGGAATACACCCCTGTTCTCTCCTGTTATGTTGTGACATTTCCCCTTCAAAAATAAAGGATTGATCGTTCTTTTTTGGAATAGTTCACCCAAAAAATTAAAGTTCTGTCATAATTTAATCACACTCAAGCTGTTCCAAACCTGTATGAGTTTCTTTCAGCTGTTGAACACAAAAGAAGATATTTCAAAGAATGTTGGTACCCAAACAGATGCAGGTAGCCATCGACTTTAATAGTATTTTTCTCCAGACTATGGCTGTCGTCAACTGTTATGATGACAGAAGTTTCATTTTTGGGTGACCTATCCTTTTAAATCATAATTATTAGTATTTGTTATGTTTACACTAGGGCTGCACGATAAATCGCATGCGATATTTAATGCGCATCTTGTCAGAAAGCTGGTTCTGTAATCAGCGGTAAATCTCCATCACCTGCGGGCTTTCACATTGAGCAGCATTAACTACACAGAGCCGTTGTTCACTGACGAGCTGCGCAAAACCACGTCCATATTCGCGCGAATTTTTGCGCAGCTCGTCAGTGAACAACGGCTCTGTGTAGTTAATGCTGCTCAATGTGAAAGCCCGCAGGTGATGGAGATTTACCGCGGATTACATAACCGGCTTTCTGACAAGATGCGCGTTAAATATCGCATGCGATTTATCGTGCAGCCCTAGTTTACACCTAAAAGCTCAATATTTCAACTATGTTATGGAAAATAGTTTTTTCCCCCTCAAAAATGTTAGCACAAATAGCTTTGGCCGTTTGCTTTATGACAAAATATATATCTTTGTATTCATAACCAAGAGCTCATGTATTTTATTTTATTCTCTGAAACAGCATATATGTCACTGATGTTCATGCTCATGCTGTTTAATATTATAGATTCATGGCTTTAGGTTCAAAGTAAAAGAGTCTAGTTCTCTGATCCTGATAAAATGTCCTCAGACGACTAGGCAAAGACTCTGACTCACAAAAATAAAAATAAAAAAACTTGATTAAAATGTGATGACAATTTTATTAAAGCAGAATTTAGCTGTCATAAAAATTAATGTGGGGCCCTAATCTAAAGTGAACAGCCTGAAATCAAAGGTAATGTCCAGTTACTGTTTTAAGACCATATGCTAATGAAGCAGGAAAATATTACTGCTTTATTAATTCATTTCCACTTAAACTCCTCGTACAAAAAAAGAGAGTCTTCGCAACAGATTCACTAAAAAATATGTCAGGCCCAGAAGCCTGTAGATTAGTTCTGCTGGCTTAGAGGGATGAAACTGAAGCAAATTGCTTTGAGAATTAAAAACTCAGTAAAATAAACATGGTGACAATTCGACAATCTTTCATGTCCAGAAAGTGTAGTAGCTGAATCTTTATGAATATGAGTTAAAATCAGAGCATCATATACACATGGATGCTCCGGTCGAAACTCACTGATATTATCAGATCTTCAAACATTTGCGATTTTTATATACACTATATATACACTACTGTTCAAAAATTGGGAAACAGCTAAATAAATGTGCATGTCATTGAGGTATAAAAATATCATTTCTGCAATAAACAACTAATAGAAGTCAATGAAAATTCCCACCAATGACAGCAAAGCAAATGTGTGTTGGTGAGTAGAGGAACTCACCATCCATGTCCAATCTCTGCATGATGATTGCCAGCTCCACTTCACTGGGCATGTACCCTAGTGAGCGCATGGCCATGCCAAGCTCCTGCTTGGAGATGAACCCATTGCCATCACGATCCAGGACCCTGAACGCCTCCCGGATCTCTGCCAAGACAAACAAGTGTGTGACTCAACACCTCAGGTGGCTTCCCATCATAAGACATCTCACTGGTCGTCCTCCACTGAGCAATGATTGCAGTGATTTGCCACCTTCTCTGCACCTGTTATTACACCAGTGGCGACACACACTGCTGTGCTGTTTCTTTCCTCAATACGCTTGTCAGATTCTTACTTTACTGTTCATTTCACTGCTGAAAACAGCACTAAATATCTGAATTTTTACCAGCTACACAAACACATCTTAAGGCCAGGCTTTTTCTTTTGATATCTGCTCTACAGAGGAGGACTCTGCCTCTGAAATGCATATATATCTCGAAACGTGGAGTCGAGGGGTTGGCTCCATCAAATGCATATTTTATAAACGATTCTTCTGCGAGGAGAAAACTTGTGGCAGCAAAGGATTGGTGTTTTAAAATAGAGCTTGAGTGTCACAGCTCTGAAGAACACTACGGTTGCGCTGCATGCTCGAGCACACAGCAGTACATTGGGTAATTTTGCCTACGTATAATGGCATTTGAAGTCAAGCAACCTGGGAATTAACACACAGGAAACAAAAGCTTTGACGACACGCTGCTCTATTCTCATCCATCTAAATCAAAACTTAAGACTGCACGTTATCACAGCAACAAGTTATGCAGCTATGCCAGGGTCACAGCCTATATAAAATTATCCTTTTGATGAGAAAAAGCTATTTGAAAAATAGTATATGATTTTATTTTATTTTATTTTTTTTTTTAAACAACAAACGCTAAATGAATAATTATTTTGCCTTTTCTTTTTTGATGTATCCTGGACAGTATGACTGATAGGCTACTATACTATTTCTATTACAATAATTGTATTCATTGAACCCTAAATTCCATTAAACACTAAATTAGGGTTCCTAACTTCCTAATTTTTTAAAATTAATATTAATTATTTTTTCCATGACATATGCAGTTGTTTCCATCCAGACTAGGGAATTTTTTTAACAATTTTATAGTGAATTTAGAGATTTCTGTTTGATTTCCTTTTTCAAATTCTTTGTTGGGGTCATATATTCAGTTATTCATTTGATAAGACAAAAAGCAATTTTAAAAATAAAATGTGCTTTTTATATTAAAAACATCATCAGCAGCAGCAGCAACAACATAATAATAATAATATTAAATAATAATAATAATAATAATAATAATAATAATAATAA
>NW_015555720.1:1129089-1133572 GCF_001515605.1 Sinocyclocheilus anshuiensis
ATAATAATAATAATAATAATAATAATAATAATAATAAAAGACCAACTGGTAAATTATAACAATCATTTTTATTGAAAAAAAAAATGTTTGTTAAGAAATAAATTAAACAAATACAAAATTAATTAATTAAAAAAATAAAACAACCAACAAACCAACCAACTGGCGAACAATTATTTATCCTTATCCTGAACAGTGTGAAATTTTTAAAAAGAATTTCCATTATGTTTTCCATTATATTTTGACATTACAATATGTTTTCGGACTGAGGAATTTGTGAACAGTTTTATAGAGATTTCTGGGTCTAATTATTTGAATTACTAGATTTAAATAACTTTCTAGAGTACAAAGATCTCCAATAAGACAAAAATACCCTGAGATTGGATTACTTCTCAATGGATGATTCAATGCCCTTTCTCTCCTTGAGGAAGACGATTTTGAAAAACAATTAGCTAGTAATATATACTATCCAAAGAATCCCAAAGCACTCCTCATTGAACAGACTGATGTTATCAGTCATCAAATTTTACTCTACAAAAGGGCTCATGAAAAACTATATCTAGTGAGATATTGGAATGCTTTAGAGCAAAGCATGACTATAAAAATCAATACTGACAAAAGAAACACACATTTACATGATTTTTAAAACTGTATTCATTTCCAAGACCTTTCCAGTTGTGAAAATCATTGAAATTCCCTTATATTTACAGTCAAATAATCTGCATCTCAAACCAAATCAGGATCAATCAGGCAGATGAGGTACCTACTGTACATAACAATAAGCATTGTCAGAAGGACAATATCGCCAAAGATATTCATCAACCATTACATGTTTTATACTGTCACAATTACAGCCACACAAATGGCTTTTATATCAATAGCTATGGACATTTACACTGACAGTTATGTTTCAGAGCCAATTAAGAACATCTGTCTTAGGAAAAGGAGGCTCATAATTGTTATTCCTCACAGACACACACACATGCAAGAAGACTTTAGGAGCGCTGCAAAGTGTTTGCACAGTAAAGGCATTAGATTTGTTTTTGTTAGAGGCAAACTCATGAATATATGCATAAAGAGTCTGTTGCGGATGTAAAGCCTGTTTGAACACAACCTTCAGAAACATTTCGTCCTCTCAATTCTGGCTATTTGTCTGACAAGCACTGTTCATTTTAGAGATGAAAATGGCAGATGATGTAATAATCAATGTTCAGATCTAATACCTGAAGATACAATGAGATTATGCAAAGATATATAATAGAAATGTCTTTCTTTCTACAAATGTGCTCTTGGTATGGCTACAGACTTTTACAAATCAAAGACAAATTATTATTCAGCAGTTTGCGAGCATAATGCTCCTCTTAAAGGGATAGTTCACCCAAAAATGAACATTTATTAATTTACTCACCCTCAGGCCCCTGTAATTCATAGCCTCAAGCAAACGGTCTGGAATGATGTTCGGTTCACGAGCGAATCATTCTTTTGAACAAGTTCACCAAATCTGACTAAACCGCCTGAAACAGTTTGTGACTCAAGCGGCACAGATCTATAAGTTACTCAATCAAAACTCACTTTCGGATGTGCCCGACAGTCACTCCGACTGGAAAAATGAGCCAAAGTCCTGATGTATATGATCCTATGATGCCGGTTTTTGCCAACTCATTCAGTGCTCCAGTTACTCCACCAAAACTGAGTAAACGGCTCCGACTCGGACCGATGAGCCAGTGATTTGTGCAGGCGGGATCCAAGCACTTCAATAAATGGGCAAAATGCGAGTTTTTATGGTTTCTCATTGTTTATGTACAAAGGTGAGCTGATGAAGTTAATGCTTTAAACATGTAAAACATCCACGTTACACATCATTATTAGGTGCAGTTTAAAAATATCATTGCGTATACATTACGTAATTGTGTGATTATGTAAACAAACTGGCAAATCGGTTATTTGAACCAGTTCAAAGCTTCAAAAGAACCAGTTTGCAGAAAAGAATCAGGCTTCCCTGTTTGCCTGAGGCTATATGTGACCTTGGACCACAAAACCAGACATAAGGGTAAATTTTTTGAAATTGAGATTTATACATAATCTGAGAGCTGAATAAATAAGCTTTCCATTGATGAATGGTTTGTTAGGATAGGACAATATTTGGTAGAGATACAACTATTTAAAAATCTGGAGGGTGCAAAAAATTTAAATATTGAGAAAATCGCCTTTAAAGTTGTCCAAATGAAGTTCTAGAACATCTGGGTTGTGCTGTTCCGTTTGTTAATACATTTTAACCAATGATTCCTAATTGCATCTACTTCCGGAAGGCCAAATAAAGTGCTTTTGCTTTCGCACTGAAACACACAGCGTCTCCCTGACATGGCTGCATCAACACGACTGCTGTTCCTGAAACCACGCCTTCTTTCTTTGCGTGCACATTTGGGCGGCACTATGCTAATATTTCCACATAGTGACGTAGATATGTGGGGGCGTGTTAGAACGAGCCGTTTTAGGTAGGCGTGGCTGACTCTTAACTTTTATAAAGAATATCTCTTTGGATTTGAGACTTTAGTCTTCGCAACTTTACAGATCTTCTTTATGCACCAAGAGCTTGTAACACTCCAAAGAGAAAGGAAAACTTGAAATCGCATCATATGACCCCTTTAATAATCAAAAATTAGGTTTTGATGTATTTATGGTAGGCAGTTTACAAAATATCTTCATGGAACATGATCTTTACTTAAAGGGGTCATCGAATGCCTATTTTCCCCAGTTTGATATGATTCTTTGGGGTCTTAATGAAAAGTCTAAAACATACGTTGGTTAAAATTTCTCAATGGTAGTGTAAAACAACACCCTTTTACCCAGTCAAAAACAGCTCTGTTTACAGCAAGTTCCTTTAAACGCAATGAGCTCTGCTCACCCCGCCCCTCTATCCCGAGCTGCTCTCTGAGAGACTGTAAACTTAAGCCGCATTCATCGTGAAACTTGCTAACTAGCACATTATTAGGAAAGGCGATTTGCAAAGATTCATAAAAAACCTTATACTCACTTCTAGGTGGGGCTGGGTCACGAATGATTCGCGCAAACATAGTGATCCGAACGCATTTAGGTAGATCGGGGGCGCATTCTCTTCAAAAGCGAAAGTAATTCAGCACCTCAGATGTCGGGAGTAAATGACAACTGCTATGTTCATTATTACATCCAACAACAAAACACGTCAATCGCTTAGGAGCCATTGTTGTCTACAACCACTCCAGCGTCGAAACAATGACGGACTGTTGACAGCTCACTCAGGGCAGAGCTTTGATAAAACCAAAGACTGACACCACTGTCAGTCAACAGTCGTGGGAGGGGCCTGTGCAGAACTACGTCATTATGCCAAGAATCTGAGATTGGCTTGATATGAGAAAGGGGTTTGGATTTATCGAGATGTTAAAAAAAGCACTGGGTGGATTTTTATCATTATAGGGTGGTTGTGTACACACTGCCAAGACACATGTCAGATGACATTACCTGTTCTTATGTTTCTTACTACCCACAAACTGCTGGTAGACAGACAGACAGACAGATAAATACAGAAGACAGACAGATAGATAGATAGATAGATAGATAGACGTGCACAGACATTTTGAGGGGCAGGGGCTCAAATGGAAAAAAGGGCACTTCTCATATTTATTTAAAAAAAAATTCTAATCAAAACGTATTAGGGGTGTGCGATATTGAAAAAAAAAAAATCTCAATATTTTCTGGGATTTTATTGATAATTAGATGATATTTTGCTGAGTGTGTTATTGTGCTGATATCTTAAGGACTGCCGTGGACAGCTGACTCCTAAAATATTTTTGATATTCTTTATATTCTGTGTGGTGATCAGTTCACAGCAGTGATAGAAATTAATATTTTCCAGTAAGTTTAAATAGATTTTTACCTTTTAAATGAAATCAGTATTGACAAAATCCATCTTTGCAATGCAGAGAAAACACAGAAGCTGCATTAGAAGGGGCATTTAGATGCATTTACACACTGTTTAATGCAGGACATAAATGTATTTAACCTGCAGTTATAAATGGATTCATACGGTTTTGATATTTTAAACATAAAACGTTGAATACTGATATTTGAAATTATAAAAAAACAAACAAATGAAAAGATACTTTAAATGTGAAATTAAAACCGCCAGTAGGTGGCAGCAAGTCACAAACACCGTCATGTTGCTCAGAGATGCAAATTGGAATTATATTTGTTGGCGAAATATACCAAAAAACTTCAATATTGTGTCTAAAACGTAAGTATCTTAATATTAAATTCTTGTTTATTGAACTGCTGTATAAAATCAGTATCACATTTGTAATCATGCTGCTTTTTGGTGGAAAAAACGTCAGTCTTCGCGTGATACTGATTAACTGTATGAAATGATATAAATATACACATTTCTGCCCCCATATCTTGAATTTTGTGATCATTCTAAATGCATTTTAATAAACTGAATCATGCAGTGAAC
>NW_015555720.1:1133630-1150283 GCF_001515605.1 Sinocyclocheilus anshuiensis
GTAATTAGCTGTAAATTCGAGGCACAGGTAGCTTTTAGTCTTTTGTTCATCACCACCACTCACCTCCACACCAAGACAAACACAACTGGAAAGGGAGGGAGGGCTTCCCTTCTGCAGCTCTCTGCCTGATGTACATGTGCCGATCAATGTGTGCTACACTGCTGTGCTGCGCGGAGGGGCGTCGAAACTCGACAGTCTCAACATTTCCCGACCCGACCTGATATTTAGATGTTTTCTTAGTTTGACAGGGAAAGCTGTGCGCAAACAGAAACACACACACATGCGCACATATAGCTATACATATATTAATTTATCCCCCCAAAAAAAAAAAAAAAAGACACTCCCCAGAAAAAAAGGGCACTTTCTCTCGAGGAAGAAAAAGGGCAGGTGCTCAAGCCCGCTTTTATGTCTATGTGTGCACGTGCATGGTCACATATATTACATGTAATTGTAAATAATGTTTGTAAATAACATGTAAATGTAAATAACATTTAGTTTCTTGCACAGACCAAACATTTTGCTTTGTAAGACCTCAATATATCGTCAGGAGCCACGGGTATTAATTTTGTGTTGCCTTTACTATGAAAGTGACGGTAGCAGTTAACTTGCATTTTATGAAACACCAAGGACTGTAGTTTCAGCTAAAACATGTTGCTGTTCTACTGAAGAAAAAAAAGTCACCCTACATCTTGGATGGCCTGAGGTTAAGTATTAACAGCAAATATTTATTTTGGTTGAAAAATCCTTTTAACATCTGGGAAACCTTGCAAAAACTTTTTGCTGCATATCAAATGCAGATTCAGTTAGATTTGTTCTGCATTTTAATACAGTAAGGACTCCAGAAATCCCGCCGTTTCTCTAACACAAGAGTATCGCTGTGATTAAGATGCTAGGCTACAGAGTATTTGCTGACCCCTCCTGATACGATCAATACAACTTCAGCAGGGCTCCAGCAGCTGCATTTCCCAGTTTGGACTGTTTCAGAGCAAAACCAACAAAGTCAATGACTTGTAGCAGCTCTGTATATCTGCAGATGCCCCGCGGTGTTAATATGTCACTTAAGCATTAATTTTCAGGCCTCAAGGGTTAAATGTATTTCTCTTCATGAGCTCCTTTCTGCTGACAAAGGCAGTGTTAATTGATTAGCGCTCTGCTTCACTCGCCCCGATTCATGATGAAGAGTGTTGGGCGGGACGTGTGCGGCTTTGATCATGATTTTTACACAATTTCTCACTTTTGATTTATGATTTAATGCCTGATTTACATATAAAAACCAAAAACACTTCAGGGTAACACTCTGTAATAGCCTTCATTAAAACGTTATTAATATAAAATTATATAATTCTTAAGGGATCAGTAATTCATTCTCATTCAAAAATGAATATACATGAGTACATAAATCAAAGTTAGATGACACTATTTATTATCCATTAAACACATAGGCTATCTAATAATATAATATAATATAACATAATATAATATAATATAATATAATATAATATAATATATGTTTTTTGTTTGCTTGTTTTGCCTTGCTCATAACTTTGTTCAAAACTATTAGTTACTTACCATCACATTGACTTTTTGAACTGGGTTTGCAGAAATATTTGGTTTATATTAGTGGCAAGACGGGCATTATTTAGCATTTTCACTTATAACTGTATACAATATGCTGCTAACTTTCCTCAAAACAATTTATTAGCATGTTGTCCCAAAACTCAAAATTTAATCCTGGCATTTTTAAATCAGACATTTTTGAATAATTTTTCACAGTTTTTTTTGTGGTTGCTACCAAAGCATTACTGTCACTACCGAAAATGTGCTGTCACTACTGAAACATGGGATGTTTTGTCAAAAATTAGATGTTATGACAGTTTTTGGTTCAATGTACATTCAAACTAATGAATCCTTAACTTGGAAATCAGTATCAACTTTTTGCCTTTTACAGAGAAAAATTAGGATTCAAAATACAACAAATCTCATAAATTACACTTGAAATATTGTTAAAAAATGTAATTGTCATGGATTTACCCCTGAAAATGTTTTTGTAAAATAGCAAAAAATATATAGTTACAATCTAGATGAAAGCAAAATCTTAATAGGTCAATATAACTCTTCTAATTAAATTATTATTAATGTGTTTCGGTAGTGACAAATTTTGGAAGAGGACAAATATTCCAAAACGTTCTGAAAATACAATATGAGAATTAACTGCACAATTACTAGAAATACCTTGGATATTATACAATTTGCATACATACAAATTTTATGGGAAAAGACAAATTTTTCAAGACGTTTCCAACTCTGACTTTGGACCAATTCTGTAGAATGGCCCATATACAACGCCTTCAGAATGCTTTTTTTTTTTAAATAACCACTTAAATTTCAGTCTGTTCCTAACAAAAAGCTATCATATAACTTCAAAAGACTTAAAAAAGTTGACCTTTTTTTTTATTTTCATGAAAACAACTATACATATACACAAAGAAAATGTATTCATTTTTGAGTGAACTATTCCTTTAATGAAAATTATTATAAAGTGTCACTCAACGCTGAATAACCAATTGGAATTTTAAGTCACACTCACAAAATGTGGTTAAACGTTTTACCTTAAATAAAGTGCATAGTATTTGTGTTAATGTCTATAAGTTCATTGCTCACCATCTAGTTCCTCCACGGTGATGCTTGCGAGCTGTTCACTATTGCTGTGTTCGGACAGTGAGCGACTCAAATAGTTCCCCTTGTACAGCAATCCTGCCGTCACATGGTGGAACGGCATCTTCTCCCTGAGAGATAGAGCGAGCAGAAGAACATACTTAACCAACCAGACCAAAAAACACGGCAATGATTTACACAAATCAAGATCCAAGATCCACATTAGACTATGATAGAGCATGCTTAAGTTGATTATATGAAAATGATCATTATTGTCTCATGAAATGTCTCCACGGAGGGCTCATCCGTTATCACTTTGTTCAGCAGACATCAATGTACTTCCAATGTTCTGCTGCATTATTAAGTGAAGATCTTGTTGTAAAAGAATACAAAGGCTGTTTCTGTGCATATGAGGATTAAAGCTAATGAAACAAGTAGCCATAAAATGGCAAGCTATTAAAGCTGAAAGTGTACACTGGCCCTCTGAATTACCCTTGTGTTTGTGAACATATGGGTGGAGTCTTTAGTGTCTATGAAAGCAGTTATTGTTTACAGGTGTTTATTTAAGTGCCATAATATTCCTGCTGACACATGCAGTTTTCACCTTTAACAACTGCGTTTTCTCCTATATAAACTAGTGGTCTAACAATATGGGTTTTATAATGGCTGATACCAATAACAAGAGACTAGGGTGAAGGATGGACAACATAATGCGGATATACTGTATACATAATACATAAATACTGCTGTTTAAAAGGTTGGGTTTGGCAATATTTTTTTAATATATTTGCTCACCAAGGCTGCATTTATTTGATAAAAAAAAATACAGTAAAAACAGTAATATTGTGAAATATTATTACAATTTAAAATAAATGTTTCTATTTGAATATATTTGCAAAATGTAATTTATTCCTGTGATTGAAAACTGGATTTTCAGTAGTCATTAGTCTTCAGTGTCACATTATCCTTCAGAAATCATTTTAATATGCTGATTTACAGCTCAAGAATCATTTATTATTATTAACAATGATTAAAACAGTTGTGCTGCTTAATATTTTTGTTTAATCTGCGAAAAATATATTGTAACAATATTTATCAAATATTTTGTAATGTCTTTACTGTCATGTTTTATCAAATGAATGTTAAAATATTCATTTATAATATATATATATATATATATATATATATATATAAATTAAAATATATACAAAGTTAAGTTTTTGAATTTTTTTTTCTTTTATTTTTTAGCTTTTTTTTTCTTACTGGCCCCAAACAATGTGTGATTTTTATAATATGATCTAAAACATGGTAACACTTTGTTTTAGTGTCCTTCTTACGTGTTACGTGTACTTACTATAGTGATAACAGTGAATTATGCATAATTTTAAGCAACCAACTGTAAATCAAATGCTAACCATTTTGTAAGTACATGTTGTTAATAAATATTACTCAGTATTTAATTTTATAATTGCACTGTAACAAGGACACCATAAAATAAAGTGCAACCAAAACATTTAAAAAAAAGTCAGTAATTAAAAATGACATGTTCTTAAATAAAGCTAGATTAGATTTTGTATCTGAAACTATGTATAATGACCATTTCTGTTCATCAGTCAGATACAGGTCAATATGATATTCTCAGAATGGCTACATAATGGACAGTATATTGATCCTATCACTAATATAAACTGAATAATTCTGCAAACTCAAAACAACAGTCATTATACTAAACAAATGTATGCAGAGTTCAAGAAGTCAGCATAACAATAACCACAAATCAAACTGGAATTGCTCTTTATATGGAAATCTCTTGTTTCTCAGATTTCATGGTTAGCATGAGCAGAAATTCTCTATTAATCATTCAGCAGAGTTACAGCCATGGGAATCATTTTAATAGAATGGCGTCAGATAGAGACGTGAGACAGAGTTTCTCTCAGTAATTGGGCTCCGTGTTGATTAGTATGAAGTGAGTGCCTTTCGAAAATGTGAGTTTTAAAACGGGCTTGAGTGTCAAAAGTCCACTCAAAATGCACATCACTCCACATCCTGCAGGCCGTTTCACAGATCAAGGATTCTGTGCATATCAAGAACTCCCACAAACAAACCCACTGAAGGCTTTACTGTAGTTCCTGGCTCAAGGCCCATGTGACAGCCGCCAACCATGCACTAGCCATTATTAAAATGCATTCAAAAATAAATATAAATCAAGCTTTCAACAATGTAAAATTGTCTAGATTAGGCAGCTCAAGAATCATTTATTATTATTAACAATGATTAAAACAGTTGTGCTGCTTAATATTTTTGTTTAATCTGCGAAAAATATATTGTAACAATATTTATCAAATATTTTGTAATGTCTTTACTGTCATGTTTTATCAAATGAATGTTAAAATATTCATTTATAATATATATATATATATATATATATATATATATAAATTAAAATATATACAAAGTTAAGTTTTTGAATTTTTTTTTCTTTTATTTTTTAGCTTTTTTTTTCTTACTGGCCCCAAACAATGTGTGATTTTTATAATATGATCTAAAACATGGTAACACTTTGTTTTAGTGTCCTTCTTACGTGTTACGTGTACTTACTATAGTGATAACAGTGAATTATGCATAATTTTAAGCAACCAACTGTAAATCAAATGCTAACCATTTTGTAAGTACATGTTGTTAATAAATATTACTCAGTATTTAATTTTATAATTGCACTGTAACAAGGACACCATAAAATAAAGTGCAACCAAAACATTTAAAAAAAAGTCAGTAATTAAAAATGACATGTTCTTAAATAAAGCTAGATTAGATTTTGTATCTGAAACTATGTATAATGACCATTTCTGTTCATCAGTCAGATACAGGTCAATATGATATTCTCAGAATGGCTACATAATGGACAGTATATTGATCCTATCACTAATATAAACTGAATAATTCTGCAAACTCAAAACAACAGTCATTATACTAAACAAATGTATGCAGAGTTCAAGAAGTCAGCATAACAATAACCACAAATCAAACTGGAATTGCTCTTTATATGGAAATCTCTTGTTTCTCAGATTTCATGGTTAGCATGAGCAGAAATTCTCTATTAATCATTCAGCAGAGTTACAGCCATGGGAATCATTTTAATAGAATGGCGTCAGATAGAGACGTGAGACAGAGTTTCTCTCAGTAATTGGGCTCCGTGTTGATTAGTATGAAGTGAGTGCCTTTCGAAAATGTGAGTTTTAAAAACGGGCTTGAGTGTCAAAAGTCCACTCAAAATGCACATCACTCCACATCCTGCAGGCCGTTTCACAGATCAAGGATTCTGTGCATATCAAGAACTCCCACAAACAAACCCACTGAAGGCTTTACTGTAGTTCCTGGCTCAAGGCCCATGTGACAGCCGCCAACCATGCACTAGCCATTATTAAAATGCATTCAAAAATAAATATAAATCAAGCTTTCAACAATGTAAAATTGTCTAGATTAGGCTTAGAGTTAAAGTGGCAGAGAAAGCACAAATGACCACAGCATTTTACTTACAGAAGTTGAGTGTTTATGGGTTTTTCTATATCTGATGCTAATAATGATATCTAGAGAGTAGGCTGGCTGATTTAATACTGATATACTTTATAACTAATAGGTTTGTGGCTTTTTTTATAATTTATTTTATTTTACAGCATAACAATGACCCACTATATATTTACTATAAACTTCATTATATGTATATAGAATTTTGTCTTATTATATACCATTGGATTAAATAGAGAGGGGGGGGGGGCGGTAAGATTTTTGTCTTTTCTCTTATGTTCACCAAAACTGCCTTAAATCAAAAGTAGTAAATCGGTAATATTGCAAAATATTATTACAATCTAAAATAATTATTTTATATTTAATCATGTTAAAATATATTTTATTCCTGTGATCAAAGCTGAATTTTCAGCATCATTACTCCAGTCTTCAGTGTCACATGATCCTTCAGAAATCATTCTAATATGCTGATTTGGTGCTCAAGACATATTTCTTATTATCATCAATGTTAAAAACAGTTGTGCTGCTTAATATTTTTGTGGAAACCATGACACATTTTGTTTCTAGAATTTGTTGAAGAACAGAAAGTTTGAAAGAACGGCATTTTTTTGAAAATAAAGATCTTTTGTAAGAATGTAAAAATCTGTATTAATACTTTTGATCAATTTAATGCATCATTGCTGAACAAAAGTATTAATTTCTTTCAAAATAAAAATCTATAAAATCTTACTGACCCCAGATATATACTCAATAAAAGCTTTCATTAGACTACTGTATTGACTGGAGTCTTCAACTCATGTAAACTGATTTAAAAACATTTTCCAAAAATGCATCTGACCTTACAAATCTCTCTCTTGTCTGTCATGTTATGCTGATTTACTGAGATTTACTCCCTTCAGCAGAGCTAAAAGCAGCCTTTCCTTCAGACTGTGACGCTGAACTGCTGGTGTCCTGTACAGGAACTTAAAGCTCTCATGGGGACAATGTGGTCACCCAGCAGGTTAAATACCACCAGACTGTCAGCAGAGAGCAAGAGAGAGAAAGAAAAGCCACTTGAAGCAGCAGTCAGCATGAAGGGGCAGGAGGTTCCAGATCACAGACTACGCTTTGGGACGTGAGCCCACAATCACAGTATGTGCTGGGCTACAGCCAGTTACCAAATCAGAGTAAAACACATACAGCTTGAGCTCGTAGTAGCAGTCTGCTGAAGGACATATCCCATGATGGATGGCACGCCCTTGTAAAATATGGATGCTGCCTTGGGACGAATGTAGTAGACTGGGGTTTGCTTTAATGGGGCAGTTGATTGGGATGTACAAAGCCTTTAATGGCCTGAGAGTAGCTTAAACTCTCTCTGGTTCAGGTCCAGAATGTCTCTATCAAATGTGGAGATGTAAATGCCTTCATTTTTACTAGATCTAACACTTGGGCTACAGCAGAAAGATTCCGTAATTAATAACAAATAGAATGTTCAAAAGAGTAGAATTGATTTAAAAAAATGTTTTTTTTTAAGTTGTAAAACTCTCTCCTGACACTTTTGATCAATTTAATGTGTCCTTGCTAAATAAAACTATTAATTTCTTTCAAAAAAAACAAAAAGAAAATCTTACTGACCCTTTACTGATTCTTTTCTTCAGCGGAGTTCTCATTAATCTACCATAAAGCTTAATGTCTGAAATGATTAATAAAAGTAAAAGATTATAATTAGCCTTTGGTGGAATGTTTCACGCCAATGAATTAATGTCTGTAATTATTTTTTAATGTGAAAGCTCATTAATACCAAATATTTTGCTTTTTATTTCTCCATCTTTACAGGGTACTGTGTGAAGGACTATAAAGCACCATATGTCAACACTTTGCACAAGTAGAGCTGAATTGGCCAAATAAATCATTGTCCCTGAAAGGGAAAAAGCACAGATGAACTGTTTATGTGGGCAATTTTAATTAAGGTAATTATCACAGTGCCTCCAGGTTCATTAGCATTCAAATCAACTTCTTGTTTTCTAATGGTCCCACTTTGTTGATGGTTGATGTATTGCTGCTTTAAATTAGCTCATGAAATTACTCATAAGTCTTGCTATACATGCAATTAATTTTTATAACTGGCTAACAACACACATCACAATTATAAATACACATTTTAAATGGTAGAGAAACTTAGTGAGGAAAATGAACTTTGCTGTCCAAAACGGTTTCCTTTTGACTACACAAGACATTCTAGGATGACATGTAAAAACGAAAAAAGCAAGTTTGTCTGCAAAAACATATCTCTATGCATTTTTATTACTGTATATATCCAAACCCAGAATCCCTGGGGCTAAGCCTGACAGTCTGAGTATGTCCAAGGGGAAAGTATGACTACCTGCCGTGCTTTTCACATGATAAACTGCCAAGTGTAAATGACAACTGCATAAAGCCAAAGGGACTGCAATTGGCAAAAAAGTAAGTTGAAGTGTTTTAAAAAATGCATCAGTTAATCTGGTACATTTTAAAATACTCGGTAGTTTGTTTTAATCAAAGAAATGTAGATGGGTAGTTGACCAATAACACAGATGTGAACATTTAGATTTTATGTTAAAATTCACATACAGTTATACATATAAGAGCCTAGATTTTCATTTATATACCCATTTTATATTACATTATACACTATTCAAAAGTTTGGGGTCAGTTAAAAAAAAAAGAAGAATTCATAATTTAATTCAGCGACGCTTTAAAAAAACTATTTTTCATAGTTGTAAATATTACAAAGATTACTTAAATATATTGTACATAAAATAGTCATTTCTTTGTAATTAATTGTGAAATTTACTAGGAATTTCTGAGTAAAAATTGTGAATCTTCAGTGAAAGATGCATTAAATTGATCAAAAGTGACATTAAAGACATTTATAATGTTACAAATGACTTCTATTTCAAAAATCAATGCCATTCTTTTGAACTTTCTATTCATCAAAGAATGCTGCAATAAAAATTTATCACAGCTACACACAATATTGGGCAGCACAACTGTTTTCAACATTTATAATAATAAGAAATGTTTCTTGAGCAGCAAATTAGCATATTAGAATGATTTCTGAAGGATCATGTGACACTGAAGACTGGCGTAATAATGCTGAAAATTCAGCTTTGCATCACAGGAATAAATTAGGTTTTAAAATATATTAAAATATATTTAAATTGTAATAATATTTTACAATATTCTACCGTTTTTACTGCATTTTTGATCAAATAAATGCAGCCTTGGTGAGCATAAGAGACTTTTCAAAAACAAAAACAAAAATACAGACAAATTTACGGCAGTTTAAATATATATTAGATTAATATTAACAAAACATTGTTGGCCAGTCGGCACATCTCTCACTTAAATAGTCCTGGATAAAAGTACAAATGTTCAATGTAGTCGAAAGGTCATAGAACCTGCATTTTTAATGATTATACAGAATTAGATCGCAGTTTTTTAGTCCAAGTAACGGTTAAATAGTTTTAGGTGCAGTACAGCATATCACATTATAGGACACTGGTTGACATGTAATGTCAACTATCCATTGCAAACAGAGTGTTCTGTTCTGGAGGGATAATGAAGTGTCTGGACATAAAGAGTGTAACTAAGAGGTGCAGGCAGAATTGATCACAACGTGTTCAACTGAGGGCAAAACTTTCCAATCCAGCAGTGCCACATCACATTCTAAGTTTCCTAGAAAACAGCCATCGAATTGCAATTAAAAATCAAAAATACAAGCATAAAATGCATTTCTTAAATGCCATAAAAAGAGAGATAAATTCATTAATTAATAAAAAACTGCACTCAGCCATATCTTCCTGTTCACAAGAGTCAAAAACATTAAATGAACAAGAAAAGGTCTGCATCCTTTAATCAAATCACAGGGCGCAGTGTTTCACAAAGTCGGTGCAAAAAAGTCCAGTGTCAAAATGTCATTCCACATCATGTCAAAATAATCCAATCTTAACCGCTTACAAAGGCAACCTCCGGTTCGAAGGACAGACTCGAGCATAAATACATTTCAAGTTATTAAAATCAATACAAATCAAGCCAGTGATCACACACATACCAAAACAGAAGTATCAAAGCAGGACATCTCATGCTCATCCCACTCTCATTCAAGCAAAAACATGTGTAACATTAAAATCAGAGCACATACCACCAAAAAAAAGCAGCTTTAAACATTCCCTACATGCCAAAGTGTGAAAGCAGCAAGATCCCGGGACGACAGCAGTGGTCCCTGTTGCTTACCCATACAGATCATACTCTACAGGATACTCAAGCACAACAGGCTCTGTCCCGGGACTGCTCGGGATGCATGGAACCTCTCGTTCAGACCCCTCCGCCCGAGGGTCCGGATCCAGATTGGTGACCTCCATCTGACGGCGCACTCCAGGCTCGGAGCACAACTGAGCCACAGCCTGACTACGTCCCAGCGCTGGTCCTCTCCCCGAGCAGCATAGAGTGCCCAGAAACCCCTGGTTAAGATGTCAGCAGCCCGGAGCAGGTAGTCAGTCATTCATGCGTTCATTCATCCCTTCAGCCGGTCAGCATCTCCCTCATGTCACACTCTGGTGTCATCGGTGGGCTCATAATAACAGTGGCTCGGTGACATAAGTAGTCCTGCCTCTGCACCTCCGTTGAGAGCGCACACACACACACCTATGACAGACACACACACACACTGCTGACCAGCCCCCCGGACCGCACCGCCACTCCTGTTCTTTACTTTTTACTTTTAGTCATTTAGCAGACGCTTTTATCCAAAGCGACTTACAAATAAGAAAAAGTAATTAAAACTAAAAGCTAAAACTCTATAAATACTATATATATACACACATTTAAGAAAATAAAAGAAATTAAATAAAAATGACAAATGCATACAACAACATTTCAAAACTAAAACATTTAAATGAAAACAAAAAAATAAAGCTAAAAACAATTCAAAAATATTAAAAGAACAAAAGGTAGGAGTATAATAATGATTCTAACATAACACTAAGCCAAACACCAAAAAACAACTACATATGTGTATGTACAGCCACACACATATACATATACATATACATATATATAAATACATTATATATATATTATTTCATTTCCATTTTGTATGTTGAAGTACTGAAATAACTCAAAATAAATAAAACTAAAACTTAATAAAAAACCTATATAGACATAATAAAAAGAAGTGGAAAGAGGAGAGATAAAAAGCGATACTTATGTCTGTTCTCTCACACTGCACACGCTCCTCCAGGTTCTCTAGTCATTAGCATGTCCATCACTTTTTTTCCCTGAAGGGGGTGTTGGCTGGGCACCACCTGACTTGTCAAATGAGACTAAGGTGAATAATTTGCCCTGAAACTGCCATCTGCGTGCCAACAATGAAATATACATGTTGTTTGTGTTTTGCACAGCTTTTGGGAATAGACGTCCATAGTAAAAATAATAAGTAACAATATTAATACCAGCAATAATAATGATTAATCATTTTAAATAAATTTTAAAATAGATAAATATAAAAAGATAAGGCATCCTTTAAATTACAGAGTAATACATAATATAATAATAATAATAATAATAATAATAATAATAATAATTAATCCATAGTAAAAAAAAAAATACCAGCAACAACTGCAGCAGTAATAATAATAATAATTTAAAAATAAAATAAATCCTTCAAAAAATAAGACATACTTAAAGGTAAACAGAAAATTATTACTTCTAATAAACTAAACTAATTAAAATAATAATAATAATAGCCTAATATATGAAATAATATAAAAACATTTATTATTATTATTATTATGATTATTATTATTATTAATAATAATAATATCAGCAGCAGCATCATCATCATGGTTTACAATGTTTTAATAAATTAAATAATGGATGTTTAAAATCAGTAAAAAAAAGATTAATAATTTAGCACGCCATGATGAAAGTCGAGTTGTATATGACAGTAAATAAATCATAAACCTTCCGTTTGACCGATCAGTCCGTATAAAACAACAGGTGCGAAAATGTAGGCTGCAGTTTATGAAATCATGCTGCCCATCAAAGCCTTCATGTCACTCAAATTCACTTCAAACGTTTGATTTATAAACTCTCAAACACACGCTCTTACCTTTAGTGGTGATGATGGGCGGTCTTTGAAAGTAATCCCTCAGATCCCGATGGGCTGATGATCCGAGCCGATGTTGCTACAGGATCCAGAATTATTCCGCTGCCGAAATCTGGATCATGGATTGTCGCTCAATTGTGAGGAAATTCTCCAGATCTCATTCGCGATTATACACATTATTATTTTTAGCCATTTGGTGCGAATAGCAGTGGACAGTGGTCCTTATCCCGATTGTTATCCGAAAAAAAAACAAAAAAACCGTCCGACTTCCAGGCGAAAGCAATAAAACCAGTTGTACTTTTCCTCCAACTCCAGTCAGCTCTAATGAGTCCCTGGATTCTTCAGTAGCCTACTTCCATGATCTTAAGCGAATTCCAGCTCATAATTCCCGAGATAAATTGATTCACATCGCAAAAAGCTGCTCATAGATTTCGACTGCCACACACACACACCCGAGCCTCATAAAAACAATCAATAAACATCGCTGTCAAATCAGCAGTCCAGCTGGATATTGTTGCCCGCGAGCTGTTGGTGGGCATTAACAGTCACAAAACAAGAAATAGCAGGTTCCTTTGAGAAAGAAGCAGATAGATTCCTCACAGAACATGAATTAACCCATAATACACTGACTGACTGAGTGAGTGAGCGCTGTTGGAGTCATTAGTCAGCGGGTCCAGCCTACAGCTACTGTCATTCATCCGCAGGTGAGCGCCGGATCAGGTGCAGTCATTAGAGAATATCACTTCATCAGCAGCGAAGCGACCTCACTGCTATTTTTACATACGAGGAAAATACTTCTACAATGACTTTCAAGCAGACAGCAAAGCCCTAAATCTATCTATCTATCTATCTATCTATCTATCTATCTTTTTCAAACATCATATGCCCACCCATCCATCCTTTCATCAGCCATCCTTTCCCCATCCAACCATCAGCTCATATCATCTATCCATCCATCCACCCACCCACCCATTCATCCATCCATCCATCCATCATCCTATTCATCTACCTGCACATCCATCTATCAATCTATTCATCCATCACCCCATTCATCCACCCATTTATCAATCAATCAGCCCATCCATCAGCCCATCTATCCATCCATCACCCCATTCATTCACCCATCCATCCATCCATCCACCACCCCATTCATTCATCCATCTATCCATCACCCATCCATCAGCCCATCTATCCATCCATCACCCCATTCATTCACCCATCTATCCATCACCCATCCATCCACCACCCCATTCATTCACCCATCTATCATTACCCATCCATCCTTCCATCCACCTATTCATCCATCAATCAGCCCATTAAATCCATCCATCATCACCCCATTCATTCATGCATCCATCCGACCAACAGTCAACCTATCTGTCCATCAGTCCATCCATCCACCCACCCATGCACCTCCACATCCATCTATCCATCCATCAGCCCATTCATTCACCCATCTATCCATCACCCATCACCCAATCATCCATCAATCAGCCAATTAAATCCATCCATCACCCCATTCATCCACCCATTTATCCATCAATCAGCCCATCCACCCATCACCCCATTCATTCACCCACCCACCATCCATCCTTTCATCCATCTATCCACCCATTCATCCATCAATCACCCCATTCATCCATCCATCTGAATATCTTTGTAAGTAATAATATTTGATAGATATACAGTGACAAGGGAAAGACACTTTTATTGTTTGAAAATTAAAAGAAATAAGGCATTGTTTGGCATATATGATATACATGCACATACGCAGTAACATGTACTAATCCTGCAAACATCACGTGACTAATTATTCTGCAAACACATGAATATTATGTGATGACAATGCTGATTGGTGAATGACAACACAAGAACACACACAGTCTCAAGCCCTTCACTGGTGATATTCTGAGCTGTGACATCAAAGAGAGCAGGGGAAATATAAGACCATTTAATGCTTTTAAGCACCCTACAAAAAAATTTTCACTGGTAAAAAAAATCATCTCTAGTTTTTAATAATATAAGGGTTCATTTTGAATGGCCATTATTAATGAGGAAAGATATTTTTAGACCGGAGAGTATGTAGTTAATACATCTACTAGCAGGGCCACTAAATATATTTGAACATTTAACGTGGTTACAGTACTGGTCTATATCTTTAATTGACCAAACTGCAGTGGTAAAATATTATAAGCTATCAACTAATCATATTTATATGAATTGAATGAAGAGCAAACAAATATGAAATGCGCACCTGCCTCGTCACTCATTTTACAGCAATCAGTGAGTAATCAAAGACTTCAGGTTAGTACAGAGGCTTCAGGTTTTCAAGGTAAAGAATGCTATGAATAAAATGTATTATTATTATTTTTTTATTTAACATGAATTGATATCAATTTCTGTGGCTAAAGCAATCTTTCTTTTTCAAAGAGTAGTCAGCTGTGCCTGGACAGAACTGTAAAGGAGTGTGTGTGTGTGTGTGTGTGTGTGTGCAAGAGGAAAGCCAGCACACACCTCAACCCTGGAAACGTAATAAGTGCTGATAAGAAAAAAGATCAGGAAATGGGTAGAAAATAACACCACCACAAACACACAAGAAAACATTTCAGTAAGGAGCAAAGCAATCAGCACAATATGAAGCCCCCTTTCGAGCGAGTGAGTCTACTCATTCATCGAAGCACACAGAGATCATGTTTACCAGCGTGAATAAAAGAGCAGGCTTCATGATTCTGAGTCACAGACATGATAAAATGAATGGTCAGCCTGCGATGCTTTATAATGGTAATGCTAGAAAAACACTCTAATACGAAGTCAGATTTTTCACAAACCATAAAATTTTACTTGATTTAATAAGTAACGTCTAGCTTAGTGAAGATTAATTCACATTTTGCTTCAGGTTACGATATAACTGAAATAGCGACAGATATTTCCTGTATTGTGATGTATATATGAGACTGAATTATTGAAAATAACAAAAATGATTTGGATAAATCCATCGGTTTTTGATTGAACAGAGGCAGATCTGAATGACAACTTGCAGTTGATTATAAGAAAAGGACAATGTTTATGAGGGCGAAATTATTGAAGAAGTCAGACATACAGAGAGAAGTTTGTGATTTATTGACATCTTGATTAAAAATTATGGTTAAAAAAATGTAAGTAATTAAGAAAAAAATGCTAAAAAATAAACATGCGTGAATGAACCATTCACAATATGATTAAAAACATGCATTTAGAAAATAATTTTCAAACAAATTCCATGTCAACTTTAAAATAGTGTTCACAAGCACTTATATAAATTAAAATAGTAAAAATACAATGAAAGAATACAAAATAGAACTAAAATAATAATACAATACAAAGAGGAACAATAAAATAAAATAAAACAACTAATAAGAAAAAATGAAAACAAAAGAGAATCAAACAATAAGAATAAATATATAAAACATGGCACATCATTCTCTTAAATGTTATATATTTTCTCATGTTTATTTGTCCATTGTCTATTGCTAAAAAATAATATTAAAAAAGTTCTTATTTATTATTTAACTTTAAAACAACAACATATATTATAATTTAGTTAGTCTAATGGGTTTAAAGGGATAGTTCGTCCAAAAATGAACATTTTGATATTATTTCTTCTGTAGAGCTCAAACAGTTGACGGTAGCCATTGACTTCCATATATGTTTTTACATGCTATGGATTTCAATGGCTACCGGCAACTGTTTGGTTCCAAACATTCTTTAAAATGTTTTCTTTTGTGCTCAACAGAAGAAAGAAACTCATACAGGTTTGGAACAACTTGGTGATTTTTGGGTGAACTATGCCTTTACCTCACAAGCAAGCAAAGAGATTCTTCAGGTTTTTTTTTTTTTTTTAATTATCTGGAACCTTTATTTTGAAGCTCAATAAACACCATATATGGTAATCTACAGTCCTCTATAACAACTAACACAAATGGGCATGCAACAATCAAGTAGCATAGAGAAATTTTCCTATCCATTGATTGTTCAAAAGATTTCTAAACTCACACGCTCCTCTTCACAGTGAACATCCTGAGCATGTTATGCAGGGCCGCTGGTCAAATGGGTGCCTTAAGCAGGATTGTACTGTTGTGCCCCCCTCCCTCAAATATTATGGAAGTAAAAAAAACCCCACCTACTATAGGGGTCAAAATAAAACTTTAAAGGGGTCATATGATGTTGCTAAAAAGACATTATTTTGTGTATTTGGTGTAATGAAATGTGTTTATGTGGTTTAAGGTTTAAAAAACACATTATTTTCCACATACTGTACATTATTGTTTCTCCTCTATGCCCCACCTTTCTGAAACGCGTCGATTTTT
>NW_015555720.1:1150311-1151961 GCF_001515605.1 Sinocyclocheilus anshuiensis
TTTTGGAAGGCCAAACAAAGTAGTTTCGCTTTCACAACAAAACACACAGCGTCTTCACGACATGGTGGCAGCGACAATACTAGAGCGAGAATAAAAGTTATGCCTTCTTTCTTTGCTGAACATTTGGGTGGCGTTATGCAAATCTTCCCACATCGTGACGTAGACATGTGGGGGCGTGTTAGAACGAGCCGTTTTAGGTAGGCGTGGTTGACTCTGAACTTTTATAAAGAATATCTCTTTGGATTTGAGACTTTAGTCTTTGCAACTTTACAGATCTTCTTTATGCACCAAGAGCTTGTAACACTTCAAAGAGAAAGGAAAAATTGAAATCGCATCATATGACCCCTTTAATAAAATGTAAAAGTAAAATTGCATAAAATAAATAAATTGCATTATTTACAAATTACAAATCTAGACAGTTACCTATGGCTATGATTTTTTAATAAAGTTGTCTAATTGATTTTATAGTCTCAAGCATTCAGAAATCACGTAAAATAAAATTAAGCAGTTTTACTACGATAAATCCATGGTTTATTTTTGTAAGGGTTGAGATTGAAAGGGTTTCAGAAAAATGAAAGATTAAGTGGATATTCGAATTAAATGTTTGGTCAATAGCCTATTAAACAAGGATTTGATTGCCCTGTAAGTGTAGCAGCAGCAATTACCAGGCCTTTGGCTCCCTTTGCAGGCATTTGTAATAACATGTAATGTACATAAATTGTTTATTTTGTATTACATTATGTATTTTAACAGTGTTATTCAATGAAATCATATAATTATTAATTAACCAACCATTATTGCCTCATTGTTTTTATATAATGCATTTTAAGTAATTTGAAAGGCTATTGTTGGCGTAGGTCTTTTTTATAATCACAAAAAAATTATAATCTTAATACTTCTTTGTAAATTATTATTTGAAGTAACAAAACCATGATTAATTTGCAGTTACCATGACTACAAGAACCATGATTTTTGGTTTTATTCGTGTTAAAACCATGGCTAATTTTCATAAGGTAACATGGAAACTCAGAGAGAATATTAGATTCGTTGGTGGTGGTGAAATTATTACCGACATTAAAACACGTTATTAACGTCAACAGCCAAAAAAGTTTCACAGGATTATGAATGTGCCTGAAAAGTGATGCACGGGCTTCGTTTTCACCTTTTTTTTTCTTCTTCTCTCGGCGCCGGATTGCTGATGTCTTTTCACAGGCATAGTATTCCATCAATTATGATCATTTGCATTCAGCCGCAAACATGAGGTGCGAGCAGTCGTGAAAGTGGTTGCGGGAATGGTGCTTGGCACGTCACTTTTCTTTTTTTTTCTTTTTTTTGAGCAACTGGGATGGTGCCACCCCGGGAGTTGGTCCCCTACGCAAACCGCGTACTCTGCGTATAGGGAGCGGCGGTACTGAATTATGATAGGGTGACCATACGTCCTCTTTTCCCTGGACATGTCCTCTTTTTGGACCTACAAAAATGCGTCCGGCCATGATTTCTTAATTGCCCAAAATGTCTGGGATTCCGTTGTTTTCTTAATCTCGCTCCCGCTGAATTTCTGACCATTGCCGCCTGCTCCCGCAACATGTTTCGCTCCCGCGATTTTCGTGTCCACTCCTTTAAACATTCTAATATTGTATATTTTGGCAC
>NW_015555720.1:1152353-1180024 GCF_001515605.1 Sinocyclocheilus anshuiensis
CCCAAAATGTCCGGGATTCGGCTGTTTTCTTAATCCCGCTCCCGTTGAATCTCTGACCATTGCCGCCTGCTCCCGCAACATGTTTCGCTCCCGCGATTTTCGTGTCCACTTCTTTAAACATTCTAATATTGTATATAATTTTGGTGCATCAGGGAGCCGCTCTCAGGATGCGGTGTATTTAAATATTTTTGAATGAGCGTTTGCGCTGTTTACTTTCACTTTCGATTCAGTGAAAGATCAGATATTTGTCAATGAGCTCAGGATCTGTTGAACAGCAAATACTCAAGCATGGTCTTTTCAGTCATCTCTGCTTATTCTCGACCTGTGATCAGTCAAATCTGACTCCTGCAGCTCTTGTTGGATGCAGGGTTGCCAAGTCCGCGTTTTTTTCCACAGAATTGGGCTACTTTTAAACTGTTGCCATGGGTTGATTTTCCCAAGTGGGTTAAAGGTTTGAAATATTGCATAAATTACACTTGACTGAAATGCTTGTATTGAAACATTTTGCATTCTACCTATGATAAAACTTTCATGGACTTCTACATTAACTGTTCCCTCCTGGTGGAATGAATGACCTTCCTGGTGGAGTCCTTAAAGGATTAGTTCACTTCTGAATTAAAATTTCCTCATAATTTTCTCACCCCCGTGTCATCCAAGATGTTTGTGTCTTTCTTTCTTCAGTCGAAAAGAAATTAAGTTTTTTGAGGAAAACATTCCAGAGTTTTTCTCTATATAGTGGACTTCAGTGGGGTTCACTGGGTGGAAGGTCCAAATTGCAGCTTCAGTGCAGCTTCAAAGTGTTCTACACGATCCCAGATGAGGAAGAAGGGTCTTATCTAGCAAAACGATCTGTCATTTTCTTAAAAAAATTACAATTTATATACTTTTTAACCTCAAACGCTCTACTTGTCTAATTCTGTGTGAACTCTGTGCATTCAGGTTCATGACAGTTAGGGTATATCGAAAAACTCCCGTTCTAAATCGTCCTACATCGCTGTTTTACCGTTTTTTGTAAAGGGCGTTTGACCTTCTTTGCACGTTCACTTTGTAAACACAATTATTTTCTTTTTATTTATAATAATGACCTCACACTAGCATTATCTATTATTTTTCTGTTCTATTGACTTTTTATTTTTATTTAAAAATTACCCTCTAACACTAGCATTCCCTATTCTTTTTCTATTCTTTCTACTTGTTTTATTTTTATTTAATATAAAAACAAAATAAGCAAACAAACAAACAAAACCTTGCTACGTATACTGTTAGGTGAAGCCCCACCCTTGTCCCCGCCCACGAAACTCGCCCCCTACTGTCCTCTTTTTGGAAAACTAAAATATGGTCACCCTATGTTATGACCCATCACATCGGACCACATAACTAACAAAACGCAACAGAAACCAATTCACTCAATCTCACGCACACGGCACACTCAGTGATATAATGATGTGATAATTAAAATCCCCCTCATTTCTCGGCCTGAGTGTCCTCTAAATTCTTCCACCAGCTGACTCACAAACACAGCGGCTGAATCAGTGACTCACATACACTTCGTGGAGCATGCTGGGATTTTTCTCTAGACATCAGTCACAGGGGCACAGGATAAACTGACCTCAAAGTTAAGCCCGAAAGGAACCTGACAACCGGCTGATATTGATGATACTAAAAACGCACTTCTCCAAAGTGAAGCTTAAACTTTAGCGATATCATAATCTTAAACGGAGAGAACATTTTTAATACTAGATTACCTGTCATATTACGCCGCTGAATCGGGAAACTGCAACGAAAGGTAGAGTTTATTGGTGCTGAAAAATGACTTTGGTTATGAAATAAGGAAATCACAATGTTATTTCTGTCAGGCCGGCGGTGAAGATTTACTGAAGCATTAGCCACTCCAAACACACTTGCTTTTTACCTGTCTCTGGAAATGTAGTAACTGTAGAGTGATGACAAGCTTTTTATCCGGTTTAATGCTCTTCTCAATTTTGCTTCACAAAGTGAGTCTGTGTCAGAGCGTGTGAAAGAAATGAAAAAGCGATTCATTCATTCTCATTAGCCTAAGTAGAGCAACCTGCTATGCTCCAGCTAGCGCCCAAACACAGCCAAAAAAGTAGTGTGCTTATAACTTGTTTTACACAGCAGTGACCAACCATACTTTTTCCCCCCCAAAAAATCTGCATGTCAAAGGAACATGAACGTGAAATTTTCTCATTATTTATTCACCTGATTTTCTTTCTTAGAACAAGTAATTTATTTGTATTGCGCTTTACACAACATACATTGTTTCGAAGCAGCTTTAGTCATACAGAAAATCATGATGTTCATAATATCTCCATCTCCATGCCAAGTCGCAATTAGCAGATTAGGGCAATAATACAAATTAAGTAGTGCTGTCAAATGATTACTCGCATCCAAAAGAGAAGTTTTTGTTTACATATAGTATATGTGTGTGCTGTGTAGCCTATAATTAGGCTATTAAATACACACACATGCATGTATATATTTAAGAAAAAATAAGTTTATATATTAAATATATGTATAATATAAATTATATGAATATAAATATATACATGTAAATATTTTCTAAATATATGCTGTATATGTGTGTGTGTATTTATATATAATAAATATACACACTACAAACATATTATGTAAACAAAATCTTATATTTTGGAAGTGATTAATCATTTGAAAGCACTAAAATTAAGCATAAAATAAATATCATTTCATGCGAGTATACTGTATGCACATGGATAAAGTTGGACATATTTATATATCCTTTAGAACTGTGCAATACAGTTACGTTTTGCAACAGTCAAGCAGTTGATATTTGCTAAATAGTAAATATCGCTTTACGTGAGTATACTGTATGCAAAAGAAGTTGGATATACTATATTTTTTTACTTTATATATAGAACTGTGCCCTAATATAGTAAGGAACACAATAGGAGATATTTTGAAGAGTGTTCATGCTGCTGTTTCCATACAATGAAACTGAATGGGAACCAAACATCATACAGTTCTAGAATGACAACAGAATGAGTAAATGATACAATTTTAATTTTTGAATGAACTATTCCTTTAAATGTATCAGTACTGACCCAGTTCCTCATACTGTTCATGCACAACCACCCAAAACTCATGACAGCACAGCTGAATCCAACACTTGAAACGATGCAAAGCTAATACCTTGCAAAATTAAAGGCAACCAGGTGGAACATGCTGTGTTTTCACAGGGAAATTGTATTATTATGAAGGATTTGAGGGATAAAAATATTTGTGAGGGATGTAAGTCTGAAGTATGGATGGAATATTGCGTTTGTTGGGCTGAAGAGAAGATAAATGACACACAGGTGTCTCTGAGCTCTCCATTACACACTGGTTAATAGCTGGCGCTCTGCTCACTGAGGCTTTACTGGTCTCTCGCTGTGTGTGTCAACACGTGTTAAAGACACGCTGCATCTTTGTTAAAACAAGGCCATCTTAACGGAATAAACCCAAAAACTGAGTTAGGGATGGGAGAAGCATCAAGGCCAATAATCACTGACATTGATGGCAACACCGATACCTTTTCATTCAAACAAAGGTTGTGATTTAAATAGGTAAATGGGTAATTATTTAAATTTAACATAAATTCAACTACAAGATCATTAACAAAAATTCAGGCTGATAATGGTGCAAGAAGTGGAGGATTTTATTCAGGACAGGCTGTGTGTGAGTCAACTACACGGACAGAGACCCTGTGGCGCATGAGGACACATTTAGGTGTGATACTGTGTCAGCTGGCATCAAGCTGTCCCTCTCTGCCCTAAGAGCAGCTACATTTCCAAATGCTAGCGCACTCAGATCTTCCTAAAGAAACACTTTTGTTATTATTTACTCACTTTTTTTTAACTTATTCTTCTGTGGAGTACAAAAGGAGAAACCCTGAAGTCTGGCCAATCCATGCAATTACAGAGAGCGGAGACTGAGGCTTTTAAGCTTCAACAGTGCCACAAAAGTACTATAAAAAGATAAATATACTCCACATGACCCTATAAATCTATATTCCAACTGCTCTCAAATCATACAATAGATTTGTGTGAGCAACAGACCAAGTTACTTACTGATAATCTCCGCCTCAAGTGAGCAGTTAACTTGAGAATCGCTGTGACCGTATTGAGGTGAACTGTTCCTTTAAGGATTCCAAGGGGCTGTGAAAAGACGCCAGTCTTCACACAAGGTCTGTAATCAACAACAAACTTCACAATCTCGGTCTCAGCAATATCTTGAGAAAAGGAATGAAACCATAAGCAAAGAGTATAAGAAAACTTAATTAACATTAATCACTGCTTCAGTTAACCAGAGGGTTCATTCTGGATATTATCATATTAATGAATTTAGGCTGAAGTACTTCAAAGAATGTAATTAAAAAACAAAACACTGCATTGCCGAACCATGTCCAAATATCCATGTCAAGTCAAAACAAACAAAAAGCTAAATAAACTAAACAAAACAGAACAAAACCCAAAACAAAAACTAAAAAATAAAACAGAACAAAAACTAGAACAGAACAAAACAAAACAAAAAACAGAGAAGAACACTACCGAACAAAACAATAAACTGTAGTACCATAGTTTTTATTTAGGTTATTTTTATTTAAGACTGCTCTTGTTTATGCTGTTTCATGACTAAGCGCTGTGAGCTGGCCTTGTGCCTGCAGGCCATTTTTACAGTGTGCACAGGCAGTGATGTTGTATATATCCTTAGTCATTCACATATATTATTAGCCCTCTTTCACCGATCAGGACCCCTGTGATGGCAAGAAGACCAGAGGTTGCCATATAATTAACCTACTGTATGGGCCAGTAATGGATCCCAGACACACATTCATGTATTCACTTGGCATTTTGTTTATGGGCATTAAGGTGGATTATGTGCTATATGTGGAATGCATTGTGATTCACTTCGTGTGATAAATATATTAAGTTGATTTTTAATTAAAATGCAAATCTTTCAGCAAAGAAACATCCATATGCCAGACAAAACTGCGTTCCTTGCAGCCGTGAAGTTAATTGACTCATATCAGTTAATAAGGGAATTAGTAGATATGATTCTCCTATCATTATTGATGTTGCTCTTACAGAAAGCAAACAATGAGAATTAAAGGGATAGTTCACTCAAATATGAAAATTACCCCACGATTTACTCACCCCCAAGCCATCCTAGGTGTAACATGACTTTCTTCTTTCAGACGAATACAATTGGAGTTATATTAAAAAATGCCCTGGCTCTTTCCAAGCTTTAAGCAAGAGATTTTGAAGACCAAAAATGCATCCATCCATCATAAAGAGTATTCCATACAGCTCCGGGAGGTTAATGAAGGCCTTCTTATGCACTTTTTTTTTGGGATTCAAAATGAGAATTAAAGGGATAGTTCACTCAAATATGAAAATTACCCCACGATTTACTCACCCCCAAGCCATCCTAGGTGTAACATGACTTTCTTCTTTCAGACGAATACAATTGGAGTTATATTAAAAAATGCCCTGGCTCTTTCCAAGCTTTAAGCAAGAGATTTTGAAGACCAAAAATGCATCCATCCATCATAAAGAGTATTCCATACAGCTCCGGGAGGTTAATGAAGGCCTTCTTTGGATGCACTTTTTTGGGCTTCAAAATCTTGAGCCCCATTGACTGCCATTATAAAGTTTGGAAGAGCCAGGACATTTTTTTTAATATAACTCAGGTTGTATTCGTCTGAAAGAAGAAAGCCATATACACCTAAGATGGTTTGAAGGTGAGTAAATCATAGGGTAATTTTAATTTTTGGGAATAAAATCACTTTATCACTTAAAAGCAACAGTTATGAAGATGAATTTAAAGGGGTCATATGACGTTGCTAAAAAGAACTGTATTAGGAGGGCGTGGACGAGTCTTAACTTTTTTTAAAGAATATCTCTTTAGGTTTGAGACTTTAGTCTTTGCAATTTTAGGGATCTTATCTATGCACGAACAGCTTGTAACACTCCAAAGAGAAAGGAAAACTTGAAATTGCATCATATGACCTTATTTTCCACATACTGTATTGTTTCTCCTCTATGCCCCGCCTTTCTGAAACGCGTCGATTTTTACAAAGTCTATCAGTCTGAAAAGCGAGGTGTGCTGTGATTGGCCAGTTATCCAGTGCGTTGTGATTGGCCGAATACCTCAAGCGTGTGACGGAAATGTTACGCCCCTTACCATACTGTGATGCCGTGTCCCGACGCGACGAGACAAAACCAATAAAACCCATTATAAACGAGGCATTTGTTGCATCCAGTGGGGACATAATTACGGATTATAATGACTTATACTCTCTTTTTATGCGTTGCGTTGCGTATCGCGCCGCGTAAACAAACCATGTCTGCATTTGTGATCGGAGAAACGACAAACAACAAGTGCTATCTCCACTTTGCGTCTCAGAGCAACTCTGTAGTAGGTGAGAGCTTTGAGAGCTGTTGCTGTCATTTTAAGCAACTTCCTTTTTGGCAGAGGACAGCTCAATTTGGCTCCAGCTCCAACAAAAATCTGTCTGTTTGACAAGAAGCCCAGAGCTTTGTGGCTCTCAGCCACAAAACAGAGCTGCCATTGGCTCCTGACCACCTCGGTTGTTAAGGCAGTGGGTTAGTGTTGGATTCAGAGAAAGGTAGAGAAGCAGCAGTGATGGCCGTGATTCTGCCAAGTAGGACATGTTCCTGGATCAGCATCTTTTGTTGGTCCTGGAACAGCATACCTGTCAAACATTCCAATCCATAGACCCAACCATTAACTATCACTACTGCACACTACAAGACAAGCTTGTCTAGTCGATGAAATCAATGATGGTAATGGTGTGTAACCATTTTAAACATTGGCTTTTTTTCCCCCCAGAGTTTGTTCAGTGTTTTTTTTTTCTTTTTTTCGTAAGATAATTAAACATACTGTTGAAGAAAATACGATTGTAAAAAATTCAGGATTGCACTAAACATTAAAATACTGTCGGGACAGACAAATGAAAGCATAAACTAAAGGTAGATCATGGATGGGATATTATATAGTTACATGATGAATTAGACAATATTTCTTTCCCATATTCAAGGAAAAAGACAAAGGACAAGGACTGACTAAAACAAGTAAAAGCCTTTAAAAAACACTACTTCTTGTTCTTTTATCTTTTAAATGTCTGACTATTCTGGGACCAAAAAGGTCCCGATTGTTGAAGTGCAAGACATTTAGTGTGCACGTCTGTGAGACAATCGAAGCTGTGGCACATCCTATGAAACATTTTTACTTGAAAACAAGTTCCAATCAACAAGTAAAAGCCTTTAAAAAACACTACTTCTTGTTCTTTTATCTTTTAAATGTCTGACTATTCTGGGGCCAAAAAGGTCCCAATTGTTGAAGTGCAAGACATTTAGTGTGCACGTCTGTGAGACAATCGAAGCTGTGGCACATCCTATGAAACATTTTTACTTGAAAACAAGTTCCAATGACAAGGCAAAATGTTGATGAAAATCTAAATCTGATGACAGGGCCACAAAGCCCTTGAATTTGTGTCTCAGACCTTCCATGTGCCTTTGAGCTGTCAATTGAGTTGTCAGTCAATCCACTTGTTATGACAACACATCAAAACACAATGTCAGCTTAAGGCCATTTTCTCTGTTCTTGCTAGTAAAAATATGCCTACTGTCTGTATATATATATATATATATATATATATAATTTATTTTTTTCTCGCCTTGCACGAAGAATTCTTAAAAACGTTCAGTGGACAGTAGGACTGGAGGCTTAAAATCGAAGCGGAGACTGAGGTAATGAGACTGGAGGCTCATGCTGTTCCAGTACAGCTTGTCTCTTATCCCTCGCTCTGTGAAACCCATTCGAGGGACTGAGGTTTAGGGTGGCATAGCCGAGAGAACTCATGACGGGGAAATCCATTAGTAATAGAGGCTGAGATAGACACTGTGAGAAATTAAACATTTGTTTAGGCACATTAGAAAGAACATGTACTTGAATAATTCCAAATTCCACCATATACAATTTGACCATTCACAAAGACCCGCCCCCTACTTACTTGTTGCTATGTCTGTCAAGCCATGGTGCTCTCACGCCACACATCATGACCTCATAAAGTTAAAAATACATTGCGGATCAAAAAGGAAACTGACAACGCGTCGACAGACAAGACAGAGCAGGCTACTTCTAGTATGAAACAAAATCTTATCTTTTAAGTGGTCTTCCACATGGTCTTAAAGAAATTCAAACAATAAATACCGCTTTGTGACTCTTTAATGTGTCGTGACTTGTGACTGATCACTGCAGCTCCTCAGTTCAAGCGGCACGTGAACCAATCGTCTTTTCATATTTACTTAAAGGGGTCATGAACTGAGAAACCAAATTTCCCTTGATCTTTTGGCATATAAGAGGTCATTGTACTATAAAAACATCCCGTAACTTTCAGAATCCAAAACTTTCTCGTTAGTCTAAAAACAGCCTATACTGAAGCCAGTCTGCCAAAACTACAGCTTGTGGAATGTACCACTCTATGATGTATAATAGTGTGGATAAACACCGCCTCCGCAGAAGAACAATGCCTGCTTCTACATAGCTGCCTGTTTAGCCCTGCCCACCAATTTGCGCATGTTGTGTAAACGTGAGATGCTAATCTACTCTCCTGTCTGATTTGTTTTTGTCGGACAAAATGGCGAATTCGGCGTTATTGGTCAGATCACCCGTCAATCAAGCTCCCTGCGAAGGGTCATTTCCACAAAAAAATGTGTACAATATCCATACAGCACACAGTATACGGTATATGTATACTGAAAAGAATATGCTCTTCTTTAAACATTGCCTTTAAACGAAACATAAAAACCACTTCCAACATAGGACAATATAAAAAAATTAAACACATAGGACATTACCTGATGTACAGTAAGAAGGGGTGACAATCCAGTCCTTCACTCTGTGAACCTGACTTGTCAAAAATGTACACATTTTCATGGCATTACAACCTGTCAAAGGAAAAAGCATCCAAATCAAAACATCTTTTATATATGATGTTGCAAAAGTCAACAGACAACTTCACAGAAATAACCCAATTAAATTCAGATTAAAATGCCCTCATGGACTACAAAAAGAGTGTGTTTGGGTAGTCCCTTCGGGTGGCTAAATTGACTGAAATGCACGAGGAAGATAGTGTATCACATTAGCCTAGATCAGCGCGGCACCTTTTCACAGCGGTGTGAAATAGCTTTTCTGTCACTTGTCACAGACCATTACACATCTCTCTGTTTCTGTTATGTTTAAACAACTAGGAGACAAGGCACTTTAAAGGCTGTAGTTTAAACATTCCGATAAATCCGGTGAACTTTCAGCTGTAAGTGCTCTCAGTGGACACCAACTTTTGCTAACTTGTCAGAATCCAGAGACAGTAGAAGTCATTGTGAACTTAAAGAATAGGATTGCAGCTAGTGTTAGCCATGCATTACATCAAAGTGTCATAAAAGTGTGGAGCTGAGAAAAAAATACTTGCACATTTATATAACAGAGCACATTTATAAGTGCAAATAAAGTAAGAATATCCCAATTTGACTTCAGATGAATGTAGCATTACCAGTTGACTCTTTACTTTGAACAGAGGGACAGAAAGCGGGAAACTCTGTCTGGTCTTAATATTACGCCTCTCATCCGTCACTCAAGACCGCTTCATTCAGTCGCAGAGCTGTGAAACGGCTGTGACCTAGTTCACTCAGCATCAAGCACATTCCCATCTCTTACAATAACATTCAAACTTCTGTAGAACACCATAAAGACAGTTTTAATAAGACGCCAAGAAAGCAGCTACAACAAAACTCAATTTCATTTGCAACGCACCTGCATGTGCATGAATAACAAATGCAGTTTGGAGATACCTTTTGGGTGTATTCACAATATCAGTGTAACCCAATAAAGGACAAACATCAGGTTCATAACTGCATTACAACATTTTGCAAAACAAAAAAAGGCAAAGAATGATAAAATAATACAAACAAAAACAAAAACCTGTAGTGACATTTGACTTGATGTAATCCGTCAACATTGTGTAGAAATACCCAAGACAAAAAACAAAAAGACAATGTAAAAGGTAAGAACTGCAATTTCACATACCAATGTCTTGAGTGGTTGTTACGGAGATATTTATGGAGCAGTTCTGATTCCAAATAGCTTTCAGCTGTATCATGGGCCAATCCGTAAGAACTGCTCCATTCAAAGTCCCATCTGACTCAACTGCCCTCTAAACGTCTAAAAGAACGCACAAATCACAGTTTGAGGTGACATGTTATTAACGTAGCTAACTATAGTGATATTTTTCTTTTGCAGTTCTTTCCTCTTGTGCACTCTAAATTTAGGCCCTAAGGTGGTATGAATAAATGAAGCCTTAAATTCAAGTCACTTGTTCTTCCGGTCTGTCCACCTGATGGTTTTCTTACCAGAGTTATTAGATCCAGAGCTCAGAGTGAACAGGACTTGGGAATGAAATTCTTTATTACTGTGATCATAACTAAAAACAGCAGCTAACATTCATTAAAAGATGCATGAAAAAAAAAAGAGTTATCAAGTATCTGCAAGTATATGCTAACCAGAATTTCATCCCTAAGGAAAGTCTTGGAGAGCAATCTGAGCCTTGGCTTAAATAATAAAAAGAAAAGTCTTAATCTATGGGTGCAGTCAATCAGGTCATCTATTCCATTTATTAAAAATACAAATTCCCCTACAGACTTAAAGTAGGAAAGCAAAAGTAACATCAGCACCCTGAGATATCTTTGGTCTTATTCTTTCTCTGGAAGCGTGTGTCCGAGGGGTCAAATCCCCTCTCTCGGGCCCCAAAAATGGCCCAGCTGGGGGTCTTGGCCATATAGTCCATCGCTGAGAAGCTCTTGGTGCCCCCACTCTCCTCGTATTCCTGAATGAGCTCCTGGAAGCGTTCGTAGTCAATCCACGTCCACCACTCCCCGTCGACTTTGAACTGCAGACACACAGGAAAGAAAAGAGGTAAGAAAGACAGCAGGTGATAGAGCACTGTGTTAAATAACACAAAAAAAACGGACACACAGGTGAAGATTGGACTGAGTCTCCCTGCCTGACAGGTGTTCACTTTGACTAATGAGGTCTGATGGTGTTTTCCAAGCATGTACACTGCCAACTGGGCAAAGCTCTGGTACTAAACACCAAGGCAGGTGCAAATCAGAGGACGAGGCCAAAGGAAGTTGCTTTCGGAGAACAGAGTTCGTAGTCTTTAATGACACAGTCCCAAATGACACCCTCAGTCCTTGAAGTCCTTTTTCAAGTTCATACTTGAAATGCCAGCACCTCAAGAGTGAAGCTGCAAACTAGGCACTCTTCAGAATCAAAAGATATCAAACGGGACACCCTGCAATCTTCACGACAAGTGTAGAAGGTGGCAGGGTCCACATGAAGAATGTCATTTGGGGTGCAGCCAGTGATGTGCTAAAAGTATAACTCACAAACTTGCACATCGAATTGAGATGCAGAACCTGTGGTCTCCATCCACACCTTTCGAGCAAACCATGTGTTTCAATCAATCTTACACAATCTTGACTCTCAAGCTTTGGTTCTATGTCAGGGTGTAGGCACAGCTTAGTTCTGCTTGTTTTCCCACCCTATACATTTAATCAATTTCCATCAGCACCTTTAAACCATTCTCCGACACACAGGCATAAAGAGTCCTAGTGGGGAGCTGCACTGATTACATTTCACACTGCACTGATGAGATGCTGTACTGTGATCCATGCTCAGCATGGTGATGCAATCAGCTATAGGTGCCAGGCTCCTGTTCCTCTCATCTCTGGACATGCTCTTTCTTTCCAAGACCTCCTCGTTACCACAAAATAGATTCAGCTGTAGTATATTTTGCTCTGAGGACATTGCTGAGGTGCCTGATTGGGTTGCTGGAGACTAGGGTCCAGGGAAAAGCACTTCAAAGTGAAAGTGAAGTCTTGAAAGTAAGAATAACTCTTTCACGGGAAGCATGCTTTCAAGTCAAGACTTGAGGAACCAGAACAGAACTTGGAATAAGAAGTCTTAGCTGCTGCAAAGTTGTTGTTTGGACAGTTCCTGAAGAGCTCTGTCCAAGCTAACAAAGCTGTCAAGAGTGGATCAGACCACCGCAGGCTCTCTTGAAGACAACCACTGTCCAACTTGCTGAAAGCTGCCCGCTGCTTCAAAGACAATCTGGTCATGTGCACCACAATTGAGAAGCAAACATACCTTCCCACTACTGAAAATGCCAAGACCACCACTTCCTCTTAGTGCAGTGCCAGGAATGTGATCTTTGTCCTCGTGTCATATTACCTATGTTTAGCTGCTTACCTGAAGCTACCTAGAGGCAGCCTTGAAAGCTATCTCTGCAGTCAGTCTGTAAGGCCTTAAGCAGTTTGCATCCTCTGGGGAACCTTCTTCCTCAGCTGCATGTTTTCATTACTGAGTAATTTGCTGAGGCGAATCACTCCATATCCTTCTCACAGATACTCAGCAGTCAGAAGATGAAGGCTCCCATGGGTCCCAACTCATCTCTCCGGGAAGGCCAAGGATACATCCCCAACTGCTTTAAAGATCTCTTCCCCTCCGTGTCAATTTTACACACATGCAGTTTGGCTCAGCGTTCTCCTATAATACTCACATTAGGAAACAAGGTGTTTGGAAGTAACTAAAAATAGCATTGCTACTAGATTATTTACACCTGTAACAACTGAGCAAGGTGACTGAGCAATAATCCAAATCACTCATCTCTCTCCCAAATTGTGTTGGGAAGTCCAGTTTATTTTCTGTTCAATTTAATGGAAAAAACAACAAATAAACAAAGTGGGTCTTCCAGTGCCAAAGTCAATCGTTTTAAATGCTACACATTTATTTATTCATGACAACAAACTAAATATTCAGTTTAAGATTTGCTAAAAATTAGTGACAAATTAAATGCACAATATCGACAAATAAGATTTTGATAAGTGATATAATTAACATAGCATAATCAATTTGCAGCTGTAACCTTAATATCCTAATTTTTTTGTGCCAGATAAATATCACAAAGGGTAGCTGAACTATAAATTATGAACTTCTAACTTGGCAAGCTATTGTTTCAAAGTAGCTTCCTTAAGTAGAGTCCAAAATGGAGAAAACAGACAGGAATACTCAACTTTAGACGCCATGTAAGAGAGGGAAACTGGCAGCCCTTTTATTTTCGGAGTGCAAGACTATCCACATCTGCTATGCCAACAGATGGCCATGCATTGAGAGAGTGCACTTTAAGGCTTCATTCATTTGTAAAATTGCTTCTGCACAGCTAACTGGGAGCACTAAACATATGAAGTCACTATGCAAATGTGGTTTTGGGACGCCACATCACCCAACACAGATTGCAGCCCCTCTTTCATTCCCTAAACACTATAAACATCCCCCAAAATTAATGATGGTCTTGTCTGTACGGTGTGCTGCGGGGCTTCTACAGTCTGGTGTATTTACTGAGAGACTACTGGGACTTTAAAGTTTAAATGGGTAATCTTGTTTACGAATGAATGAATGTTCATAGGGCCAGCTAAGGCTTTTTAAAAAATGCAACATGCTTCAAGGCTACATCTCTTATTAGTGGTGCTTGCTAAGGCAAGCATCTCTATTACTATTGCTCATACTTAGGGCTGAAAGTAAACCTGAAGTATTAAATTTAGGTGCACAACTTGCTCTGCACAGATTGTGTTATGAACATGAATAACTAAACTGTTCTGCTTGCTGAATAGAAATGTGCTATTACTTTTCTAAATCAGGATGTTAAAAGGGAGAAAATATCCCAAAGACTTACATTGAAAGAGGGACCAGATTTATATCTACTGGCCAGAATATGACAAGACATGTTAGAAAATCAAGCTTCTTCTACTTGAACTCTTGATGGATTTAAATCCTCGTTTAACTCTGCTTTACATGCTTTAATTTCCTTCCTTCCTCTAGCTCAGAACATGGAGAGATAGGGAGGGCTTTATGAGGACGCAGTGCTCTAACTTTATGAGAATATAAGCTGTCAGCTCCACACAGTGAAGAGCTGTAAATTCATTCAGAGGGTTTTACCTCGTCAAGAACACTGCGGATAAAGGGTGAATGTTTTCAACCCTGAAATAAGAAAAAAATGAATGCGGCAGCTAAACAAAGTCAATGCAATGAAATGCTGTCGGTGGCCTTCCAAGGTCCAATGTGAAAAATGGCTTCTTATTACAAGAACAATGGGCCTTTTTAGCACCCTCGTGAGTCACGGCCGAGCCGAACGGAAACTGAGAGTGAGTCCCTGTGCGGTTGGTGGTGATGTGGTGAGGAATGAATTTTCACATTTCACAAATTCAATGCCTTTTCATTTAGACGTCTGTCACAGGCAATGCAAAGAGAGCTCTTTAACATGCATAAAGCAGGGACAAAAACCTTGCAGAGGAAGGCAAAGCAGCTCGGAGCTTGTGTACTGGGGACTGGCTTTATCAGTGTGTCATTTGAATTTCAGAAGCAAGACGGTATAACTGCTGAAGACTGCAAAGGTGTCAGGATCATTTGGATAAAATGGGGGTTTGCATTTGAAGTTTTCACATTACACCCTAAAGCATCTTCCTCAGTGAATTATGAGATGCAGCTCCACCCACAAGGAGTGACATCATGCATCTAACCATATATAATTGGTTAATAATGGCGTGAGGATGCTGAAAGGCTGTATAATCTTCGTCCAACAAACCACACACCTGTGAAAAGTCCTTCATTAATCTTTTGTTGCCGTTATTACTGTATTGGCACTCTTATCTTCATAGGTCTCGCATCCAGCCTCCTAAGCTGCCCACCAACAAACCTCTTCGCCTTGTTTCCAAACACTTGATGGTAAGGCAGTGGAGGACCGAACACCTTCTCATGCCTGTGTGGGTTTCAGTGGAGGTTGCTCTGGGCACTCACAATGACTACGACTCTCCAATACTGCAGCTCATTTACAGCCGTCGTGTTTATAGCTCTGCATGATGAGACAAGAAATGAGTGGAGGGGTTTTAAAGGATGCAAACCGGTGGACATATGCAGTTACAGTCCCTTATTGCATGTAAGAGTGCTCTCCATGCCTGAAGAGAAAAAGGAAGCTGAATGAATTAATGGGATATTTAGAAATCAAGTGAGGAGCATGTTCAGCAAAAGGAAGTAAACAGCATGGAAATGAGAGGACAAGAGAGATCTGGGGCAGTATTAGACATCTGTTACTGCAAGAAAAAAAAAGCTCAGGAGGGGTGTCAAAAATGATGTACAATTTGAATTGTTCCATAACAGTATTTCAAAGCACAATATGGAGTTAACTGGGTCAAATAGGGAGTGAAAGATGTTTTCATAGTCCAAAAAAAAAAAACAATGATAAAGAATGAAAAACATCTTAAAGCAATAGTTCACCAGAAAATGAAAATTCTATAATTTATTTACCCTCATGTAACACCAATGAAAGAAGATATTTTACTTTTTTATACCCTCATAAAAGAAGATATTTTGAACAACATTTTATGTTATTAACTGGGTCAAATAGGGAGTGAAAGATGTTTTCATAGTCCAAAAAAAAAAAAACAATGATAAAGAATGAAAAACATCTTAAAGCAATAGTTCACCAGAAAATGAAAATTCTATAATTTATTTACCCTCATGTAACACCAATGAAAGAAGATATTTTACTTTTTTATACCCTCATAAAAGAAGATATTTTGAACAACATTTTATGTTATTCTATATTATGAAAATCAATGGGGTCCAAAACTTTCATACTCCAAAAAGGACAAAGGATTGTGTGACTCCTTGTATGAACGTCAAACCTTGCCTAGCGGCCACACCTTATGATATTTGTTCACATGATGTGCAAAAATCAATGAGGTTTGATGTTCAACAAATACGTTTGTTTGTTTGATGCTAGCTTCTTTAGTTATTTTCATAGAGAAAACCATACTTGAGGTATTACACATTAAAACAGAACTAAAGGTATTAAACTAAAAGGCCAATTTTCCCAAAAATTAACTAAAAATTTGAATCTAAATTCAAAAACTACATTTGAATCAACTTGGTTTAAAACATTGTCAAGGGTATCAACAGAGTAAAAAATGAGTGTCCTATCCTGCATCATGAGTACATGACTTGTTGCCAACGATTATTAAAAGAAAACGTACCCATATGTGATGAAGTCTGTGTATGAATGTGTATTTCGATCTGTTCATCATACAAAGTGGCTGTGTCGCTTCAAAAGTCAAACTGTACTGATTAATGTTTACACCATCTTAGCCATTTTATCGTTTAAAGATAAATGATATATCGTTCAAAAGCAGCTGAAACATTATTCAGATAATCATACAGTTTGGAATGACATGAGGGTGAGCAAATGATGACGCTCTGCCAGTCTTATCAGGTTTAAGCTGGTCTCCCTAAGCAGGTCTTCAGATTGTTTTTTCCCAGCCTGGCTGCAGAACCCCTCTAAAACCAGCAAACATCACCTCAAAAGACTGCTTTCAGATGTTTTCAAACAGGGAAAGCACACAAGACTTTATGTTTCTTAGTAAATGAAATACCCCATTGTGTGTTAGAATGGAAATATTCACCATCGAATCACATGCAGAAATTTATGGTACTTGATTTCAGAATACAAACAGCAAATCATAAAAGGATACTGAAGCACCATATAACACTTGCACATAAATATGTTTTTTGTTTGTGAGAGAAGAACGCTGGTAAGGGCTCACTGCCCACGCAAACCATTAGAGAAGCTGTCACAAGAAACGAATGTAAAACAAGAGTAGCTGTAAGAATGACTAGCGCGGTGTCAGGAGACAGCATAAAAATGCAGGAAGGAAGGTTTAACCCTTCACCTGAATGGCAGTTTAATGCAAGTGCCCATATCAATACTTTTTCAATGACATTTACAGAAATGGCAGCGGTATCTTTATTTGTAACAGCTTTAAGTGGTTTGAGTCAGAAAAAGGAAATTACAGTATGAGCTCCGTTTCTACGAAACGCAGTGCAGGAGTAGAACAGCAGCTATATGAACAGCATGTCTGTTCAGGATTACCTTGTGGTGCGCAAGTGAAAGACAGTTGGAGTGCTCGTGTTCGCAGGCAATTTCATAGTCTGGGAGCAGGTTGGCAAGCTGCTGCACGAAGTAGACGACCTCCTCGTGCCAGGGTACGTTGGCCATTGTCAGGCTACTGGCTGAACTCTCGCCACAGTATGTCACTCCCTAGAGGACAGGCAAAGAGACAAGAGGGACAAAACTGTAAAATTGGACATTTAAATTGTCTAAGTCACAAACACAGCATGATAAAATCTCATCATAAAAGTATCAACATAAAACAGACACAGTTCTTATTGGGTTTGTCTTATTGGATAGGTATGTAAGCCCGTCTCTGCCTCTGAATAAAAAATAAAAAATATAATTGCGACTATCTCACAATTCTGACTTTTCTCGCAATTGCGTGTTTACATCTCTCAATTTTTCTTTTTCTCCGAATTGCATGATACAAACCCGCAATTCTGACTTTTTTTGTCAGAATTGCATGATATAAACTCGCAATTCTGACTTTTTTGTCAGAATTGCATGATATAAACTCGCAATTCTGACTTTTTTGTCAGAATTGCATGATATAAACTCGCAGTTGAGAGTTATAAAGTTAGTATTGTGTGATATAAACTCGCAATTAAAAAACTTGCAATTCTGACTTTTTTCTCAGAATTGCAAGTTTATATCTGGCAAGTCTGACTTTATAACACGCAAATGTGAGTTATTAAGTCGTAATTGTGAGATATAAACTCGCAATTCTGAGAACACAAGTCTTTTTCCCCCCTAGAATTGGACTTTACAATTCGCAAATGCGAGTTTATATCTCACAATTCTTACAAAACTCGCATTTGTGAGAAGAAAAAAAAATCTGAATTTTTCTCTCAATTGTGAGTTTATATCCCGCTATTCTGACATTTTAACTCGCAATTGTGAGTTTATATCACGCAATTCTGAGAAAGACAGAATTGCACGTTTCTATATAGCAATTCTGACTTCATTTCTTAGAATTGTGAGTTTATATCTCACAATTCTGACTTTATAACTTGCAACTTGCAACAATCTCACACATCTGAGAAAAAAGTCAGAATTGCGAGATGTAAACTCGCAATTGCGATAAAAAACATCAGAATTGTGAGATAAAAACACACAATTACCTTTTTTATTTTTATTCAGTGGTGAAAACCGGCTTCCATAGATAGGCCACTTTCTTCTGTTGTAAAATATGAATACACATCCTGCCACCTCACAGTCCGTTAGCATCTTTATTTCAATTTAATTAAGTCCATTAGTAGGGATTCACAATATATCGGTATGATAATGGTTTCTGAATAATAATTAGAATTTTTTTTTGTATTGAATTTATTAAATATTCTTTTTATTTCAATAAAGTATTTATTGAAATACATAAAGTAATTTTAAAAAACTGTAATATCGGCTGATAACCGATATTGTCCACATATACATAGTTGCTTAATGATAAACATAATGCATGACGACTGACTGTGTGATGCAGCTTAGTAGAATGCAGTTATATGCCCCTACAATTCTAGAGGGCAAAAAATGCCAATCTAAGTGTTTGTGTCACAGCGGTGTTTCTTTACTGAATGAATCTATGTTTTTAAAATAATAAAGTGAGCCAATGATCCAGTGAGCCACCTATGGCTCTAATGGCACTAATATCCATTTAAAACCCAAGTATCTCATAGCATACGCAATTCTAATTGCAGTGTAAATGCATTCATGTCACCTATGAACAGTCTGTGTGAATACACCCAATTGCCACTTTAGTTTCTAAAAATTTTATGGCCACATTGTAGACTAAAAAGTGCAATAAATTCTATGTTGAATCAAAATACTTCTTTCTAAAGCTACTTTCTTGTAATTTCTAATCAATACTTTTCTCATTTAACACAATAATGACTTTAAATTATCTTTTGGGTGGTCATTTCTTAGCCCAAATTGATGTGTGATTAATTTGCGATTACTGTAGTAAGTAGTTTTAAGGATTACAATGTGTTCAGACAAAACAGTATAGAATTTCAACCTTACCCATTTATCGGTTATTGGCCATAACATGACAATATTGGACCTTTTTTTTTATCATATAGGTGATGACGACATTTCATAAAAGCAATAAAATCACTGTAACACTCCCTCAGGTAGCTTTCATTTAAAATATTCACAATCACACTTTTCAGATACAGCTGATATTGCCCTGACTCTTTGAACATTTTAGATTTAACTGTGCCTCACTGTACAAAAAGGGACACAAAAACACTCTGAATCATATCGGCGCACACAGCCCAAAGACACGCCGGCGCGTGGAGGCTGATTTGGTTTTTCTATGGATGATGGAGACTGAGACAGCCAGATCATCTCATTGAACTCCTACACTCACGCACATGACAGGGCAGTGTTCACATCACACCTCATAGATTCTGCTGTGATCAGGACGAACGCGGCTATTAGGGCTGCATCCACCACATGCTGGAAATGCAAATTCTGTTTACAATTTATACAATTTCTGTCATCATGAACTCTGATGTCTGATTGGATACTGAAACAAACTGGTGTCAAGTCAGGTCACGTACTCCGTTTGAACCTTCACACATCATGAAAAGTAGTCATTAATAATCCTTGGCAACAGAGTAAGTGACACATCACCGCTGGATGAAAACCGGCCTCATTTGTGGTGTGGCCAGCATTAGTTCATGAGTCTGCTTGTGTGTAGGAGTAGCTGTGCTGTTGAAAAGACATTACTCATCCTGTGACAGAGTGAAAACCCATTCGGTGAGGCTTTATCTTATTTCAGTCTTCATCACGCTGAGCTGTTAGCACTCTATCACGCTGGACAATCGATAGATGAACATCTTCATGCCGTTGAGAGAATTTAAAAAAAGAGACGTCACGTGAAAGAGATATCAGATAAATCATAACTGTAAACAACGCATCAGTGGTTTAAATGGTTCAGAAACAAACACACGACAAGGGCAAATTAATGGAGATTAAAAGCAAATTAATTCTAAATAATGTGAATACTGAGTGCAATAATTCATTAAATAATCACAAGAGACATCATAAGGGAATGATTAATACAGAATTTCCTACAGCTCTCTTTTACCTGAAGCTAATGGCTTACAATTATGAATAAATAAGTATAATTGAAGGTATTCATAATTAGAAATTGTTTAAAAGTTTCTTAACTGATACAGATGATTTGTGCAATTGTCTGATAATTAATATCCAAAACTGAATTTTAATTAGTTTAGTTTAATTTCTGTATTTTGACAATAACGTAATGATCATTATACTTAATAATAATAATCATCATCATAATAATGGTAATAATAACTATAATATAATTGTTACTCATTTATTTCTTAATATTATTTTATATTTTTTTCTTATTAGTATTGCTATTATTATTATATATTTTGTATAGTATTAATTTGTAGTAATTATATATATATATATATATATATATATATATTATTAGATGAAATGATTAGACTATTATTACTACAGTTTTTTAGTATTATTTTGTAGTAATTTTTATATATCATAATTACTATATATATTATATTTTGTAGTATTGTATTACATATTAGTTCATTCGCAATCAAGATGGTCACAAATGTTTTTATATGTTTTGTCTGAATGTTAAGCTACACATTTCTCACTTTCTAAAAAAATATAAAAAGTTATTATAATATTTAAATAGAAATTATAAAGTTATAATGATCAAAAAATACATTAAATAAGTTACTTTATTACTTTGGTGATATTTTATTAAGTTAGATTAATTCAAATTACAATTAAATTGGTTGTTCTTCATGTGTTTTAATGCACTATAGTCTTTTCAGGTATAAGGTATACGGGGATAAGTATTATATTGCATTATGGCTCTATTACCGTCCCAACGGATCACATTCCTCTCTGAGGACAGTGGAAATGAAAGGACAGGATTCTTGCCTTCCTCATCTCAGTCTTGTGGGCCATGGCTGATGTCCAAAGCTGATATTCCCAGTCTGGCACAGAATTAATGAGCCCAACTCTTATCTGGCTGCTCTGTAGCCATAGAGAATGATGATTACCTACAGAAATGCCCTGATAAATCAATGGAGCGAGGAAAGTGAGCATTTCTACGGTCAGTCTACGCTAACTATGCTACAGATTTCCTGTCATAGACCAACAATCAGACTCTAATAAGCCAACCAAACATTTATACAAAGATAAAGGTGAATTGATAAAAGCGCTATGAAAAATCATTTAATTGCATGTGGAATTAAAGCAAAAGAAGTGGTGCATGAATGATGCGCTAATAGCGTCGTCCAAAAGTTAGGCAGTTGTGTCCTCAAATGTCTAACCTCTTGAATAACTAAGGTGGAGATAATTTGGGAGCCCAGCGCAGGCTGTCCATCTTTGTGTAGGGACTAACACCTCTGAGATGCTCTAATTGTGCAGGAATAATGATTTGATCGATAACTGGCCAAAGAGGACAATTCCTCAGCACTGGAGAGGAACGGGACTGACTTCACATTACACAAGCATGTCTCTATACCTTTCATGGTGTCCTAAGACCTATAAAATTACCTTTTATTGCATGCACAATATATTATATATATATATATATATATATATATATGGGGATGCACAATATATTAGTGCCATTTCCACTTGTATTTTTTCACTTCTATAAATTTTTTTCACTTCTATAACATTAATTAATTTATATTGGAAATTCACGGAGCCCTGTACATGACATGAAATTTAGTATATATAAATTTGTTCCCTTGTTTTAATTAAATCAAAACATGAGAAAAAATTAGTAAAATATGGCCACGATTTATTAAAACAAGGGAACAAATTAAGTTGTGGGAACAAATTCTTAATTCGCAAAAATTAATGAACTAAAACAAGGTAACAGATTATTAAAATGAGGGAATAAATTAATAAAACAAGGCAAATTATGAATAAAACAATGGAACAAATTCTTATTAATATATTTTTGTCCACGTCATGTACAGGGCTCTGTAAATATTTAATATTTATATATGTTTACATTTAGATTAGCTTTGCTGTAATCTAACAAACAGGAAGTTGATGTTTAAAAACACTAATCATTTTATATATTACCGTTTTAATATATTACTGTTAGAGGCAATCTTTAGCAAATTTCTAAATGAATATGCATTTTTTTCATACTGTACACATTATAACATTGTGATACATACATTTTGCACTTTTCGCATTTACAGTGGCTGATTTTAGGTTTTATTTGTAATTTATTTATTTAGACAAAATATTTTAAAATTAATTAAAAGAAAAAGTCATGTGTTTTTGGTCTTATTGTGCATGATTTAATGCACATAGACAAATAATGAAATGTAATAACTTTTTTTTTTTTTTTTTATAAAACGCATGGAAACAGACAACAGTGATAAACATCTGTTGTCTGACAGAGTAAATCTCTCACATGGAGTGTGCAGCAGGTCTAGCAGGAATAAAATAAAGACGCACACACAAAGGTGTTGGTAAATGTGAGGGGTAAGAGCAGCTGTTGGACGATGTAATTACTGTGGGGCCGAACAGCTGGAGGGGGCTGAACGCCTTCATAACTCATAAACATATCAAACTTGCTGGGCTACCACCAACCTTAATTACCCTCCGCATATATCACCACTCTGTTTCACGTCCATAAAAGTGGCCAAATGCACAAAAAACAATGCTGCCGCTGCTGGCGGTTTGATGACTGGGTCACTGGTGTCCTATAGAAGTAAATGAGATGTCAGGAAATTTGATGTCTGGCTACACATAAACCATGTCTCATTGCTAGGAGAAACTTGTTGTCTGGCTCTTGGCATGAATAAAGCATAATTTGTCTAATTAAAGGGCCAAATAAGTGCAATGTATAAAAAAGGTGACTTTTAAAAATGTGGCTAGTAAAAAGGCTTGTCTTTATGGTGGTTGGATGAATGCTAATGTGTTAAATTCATGGGGCTCATGGGTTCGATTACCAAGAAATGCATGAACTGATAAAAGGTCTATTATAAATGCAATCCAGACACATTATAAACAAAATCATCACTTTTTAAGAGAAAACACTTTAACAGATTTATCTCAGCTGATCTCAGCTTCATGCTTCCCATACAGCAAAATGGATTGACTAGCGGAAAAGTCTTGCATCAAAATCTTCTGATAAGATCAAATTTTTACATGCATTATTTAATATATATTTTTTAAACTATTAACATATGTTTTACACACCATTCAAATGTTTGTGGTCGGTAAGAATTTTTGATGTTTTGGACTCTTAATAGTGTACACACCAAAAGCTAATTTAATTATAGTTATAAAGTAGATTACATACAAAGTCAATGCAAAGACGCAAATACACGCCAATTTGCAATTTTTCGGGGCGACAGAAATCATGCGAATTGGGTAGCGCAATTGCTGCGAACACGATATACGCCTCAATCGCGTCTTTCTGCGCAAGTTGAAAAATTTCAACTTGAGTGGAAAATTCGCATGACAAGTTGTCATGCAAGCCAATAAGCGAAGAGCTTATTGACACATCCGGTTGTATCAGAAAATGGAGGAGAAATATATCCTGCGAGTAATCTAGAGCGATAACGCAATGTGAACATTCGCTTCACTTTTGGTGCACACACAATAAGTCTCTGATATTCACCAAGGCTGCATTTATTTGATCAAAAATACACTGTAAAAAAATTGTATGATCAGTAAATCACTGCAGCTTATGTTTTTACATTAATTTTACTCAAAATAAGTTGATAAATTTCAACTTTTTTTAAATATTTTTTTTGAAACTCAACTTGCTTTTTTTAAGTTGGTTTAATGTAATTTAGCTTGAAATGCCAAGTTGATTATATTTAATTTTAGGCAGCAACTGAACTTAAGTTTTTACCTTGAAATAGGTGGACATAATGTTATCACTGGTGTGTTGCTTAATATTTTTGTGGAAACGTGATAATTTTGATCGAATGAATAAAAAGTTATTTAAAATAACATTTAGTTATAAACTTTTATTACTTTAAATGTCAAACAATTTTGCTGAAAAATCATGCCACACACATCACAAATTGGTCTGTAATTTAAAATCCATTACAGTTCCATTCTTAATGATTCTAGCTGTCAGCCAGTCAGACAATTTTACATAATAAAAAATACATTTTTGCAGCCAAATGTTAAAGTTCGCAAAGCATAAAATTACATGTACATGTAATATACAGTACTGATCTTATAGGACAAACGACTAAAACACTTTCAATGGCTTCAGATCAGTTCAGATCATCTTTATTGTCGAGCCATTTTGCTGTTAAACCAGCAAAATGTTGTTTGCATTGGGCTGTCGACAATAAGCAAATACTCTCAAACCTAGTATGTGAACAACCAGTTCAAGTTTGCATCAAACCACACCACAGCCTTGAAGCTCAAATGTCAAAAAATAACTGGAAGTAGAAATCTCATTTGACATTCGCCCTGTTAACCCAGAGCTGACGAACCATTAAAAGGTGAACACAGGCTCAGAGATTCAGACAGCCTGCCTCTGTTTGGGTAAACTCAGCAATATTTTCCTCACACTATTTCATGGCCTTTATTTTATCCCACAGAAGAAGGCGTAAATCCTCGCCTTCTGCGGTCTATCAAAGTGGGCGATTATTGTTGCTAGGTAACAGCATGTCATAGTTGAAGTTGGCTTTACTTTGGAGTGGCTCTGCTTTGAATGTGAATGCGCTGAGGCGGGTTCCCTACGGGGCAGGTGCGCACAGGTCACATGACTGGCTGTTGACTTGTAATGAGATTACGAGCAATTCTGCGACTCTCAATGCAGCAGAACCCTCCTTCCTTCCATTAGAAAAGAAGCTGCTACTGGGAAGATAAGAGTCCAGGAGGGAAGAAATACATGGAAGAATTAATGCAAATTGCAGCTGAATGGAGAAAAAGGGGAGAAATAAAGATGAATAAAATTGTAATTTAACAGATGTGAAAGATTGTTTTTCTACCTGGAGGAACAGGAAGAATGGCTTAGAGACTCTACAAAATAATATGTGTCCCTCATCCAAGAGGATTTCATGCCGTTGTGGTCTGTGATTCATCAGGTCACGAGTGAATCAGTTCAAATCAGTACAATTAAACCAGGACAGTGTAATTACACAGGTCAACAAACACCAGATGCATTAAGGCAAATAAAAGCTGGCTGAGATGAGGATAGATTTAATCAGTTTAGTCAATTGCATTAATTTTGAAGACAGGTTGATTAAGTAGAATGAGGCTCTTATTTGCGGATTAAAAACTAGATTTTCATTAAAAAGCCAATAAAGTCACTAGTTGACTATTTAAAAGCTACAGTCTTGGTATTTCATAGAGGACTGACTTGATCTTCATGGATCATTAGAGGAATGGGATGAAACGTAAACTGCAATCTGAACGTATTGACTTATGGCTCTTCATTTATGAAAATTAAAGAAGAAAGTTCACATTATAATTCTGTAACCATTTGTTTATCCTCATATTGTAGCAGACCTTTATGACCATATATCTTGTATTGAACACAGAGATTTTGAAGAAAGTGCTGCTCACTCTTTTTCTTGAAATAATAAATGGGGACTGAAGTTTTAAAACAAATATACAAAAACGTGTTTTATAAAAGTGGTCCATACAAATTGTGCACTAAAAGAATTTGGTGGTGAAATGTTTCACTCAGAAATTGATAGTAAATTTCACAAATAAACCACAAATTAAATGTGAAAATTTGAAGAATCTCAGTTGCATGCTCCAATAATTTTTGTTTTATTCAACAACAATGTTTACAAAATATTTTTTAGTGTATATTCAAAGTCAGTTCTTTTTTGACTGAAATTTAAGTGATAATTACAGAAAATATAACCGATTTGTAAAAATAAATAAATAGATTTTAATACAAAAATACCCTTTTCTGAGTCAAATCTTTTTAATGAATCAAATGGGTCTCATTATTATTACACAAAGCAGTCATATGGCAGAACACTTGGGATCTAATGCACAAGTCATATGGATCACTTTTCTGATGCTTTTGTAATTGTATGGAAAAGAGTGACCTGCACATTTTTCAAAAATTCTCCTTTTGTGTTCTACAAAAAACAAAGGTTCAGAAACAACAAAAAGTTACGTAAATGACATTTTTAATTTTTAAGACGAACTATTCATTTACCTGGCATAAAATAAACTGATAGGAACTGCGTTTTAATACAAGTCTATATCAGTGTCTAAAAAAATGTGTATATTCACTGAATTTAGAAGTTTATGTAACCAATATTTCATAACCGAATGCAAAAAAAATTGTGAACGTTACTTGATACAGTGATTCCAAAGGGAAATTTCTAAAGTTTAAAATCAGTTAATAATTTACCATTCAAACCAAAATTGTTGTAGCACAGGACCTCAGTTACGGCATTTCATTTAGTAGCTCCCGATACAAGTTCATCTTATCTGAGCTCAAAATCAATCCTATCTTGAATCATTGGCTCTCAGTAAATGCATTAGGACAGAGAACGAATTTAATGAGTCTGGTCATTATTGTTTTCCTGCAAAAAGGATTGGGTAGAAATTCTTGGGATTCCAGCAATAGCTTAATAAAGCTTCACCTTTTAAGAGACCCTCATTAGAGGCTCATTCCTGAATTAGGCGGGTGAGAGGCATACCTTGACCTCGATGAAATCTGGCTGTCCAAGGGCGATGAGATCTGCGTAGGCCTTCAGCTCATCCACATTCCAGGCCTTCACCAGGGTCAGTCTGTACACCGTACGCTGTTGCTAGAGGAGGAAACACAAGGAGGAGCTGTCAAATTACTGCCTAATTAAACCAACGCACCTGGGCTTGAGGATATGAAATGGTATCTGGAACCCACTTCTATAATCGGATGTATTTCTCAGTGAAGCTGTATCTATCACAAATATCACAAAGCCATTTTTTTCCCTTTGGAATAGCATTCACAAATTTTAAACTATTGAGATGAGGATTTGCTTGTGAAATTATATTGACAGAATCGGTGGCCAATATATATATTTTTTCCATGGCTGCATTATCTGCAAAAACACAGGGTGGACAATATAAAAATATAATTAGATAATAGCAAGAGACCATTCTTGACACATATTAGACAAAACTTAAATAAATGTTTTTTTTCCCCTTTTTTACATTAATCTTTGCCCAAACATGCACTTAATTTGATAAGAACATTATTAACAACAAATCACTGTAAAGTGACACATGAAAGTGAAGAATTATTGAGAGAAATTTATTACTATAATATCCTATAATATAATAACAATATTCAAAACAATATTCAGCTGGGTTCCAACAAACATTGTGTGAATGTGAAGTAAACAAAGAATAAACCCCAAAGAATGCTATTTAGACATCTGTAAATAATAATAATAAAATAATAATAATTATTATTATTATTATTAATGCATATTATTGGCATTATTACTACTACACTGTTTCAGTTAACAATAAAGTTAAATATTTAATTTATTATTTTTTTTTTTTTTTTTAATAAAATCAATGAAATATTGATATT